>NC_050471.1:20833332-21162832 GCF_013373865.1 Monomorium pharaonis
ATCAAATATCAAAATTCCCCTAATGGGGAAGCTTCGTTCGCGTAACTACTCAGATTTGCTTGTGTTAATATGAGTAGTCAAATTCCGTGGTAAGTCAGCTACACAACACACAAGTACATGTACGCTCACAATCCGAGGACGGTTTCGAGCTTTAAAATAAAGACTAACCATAGTTGTTAGCGAAACCTGGAATTTTTTTTCTTGCAATAGTTAAAATTGGGCATTGTTAAAAATTCAAAATTGAATATCTCAGCATCTAATACAGCTAGCAAGGTTTTTCAAGAAGCATTTTCAAGATTCGGATTGCCACTTGAATAAATTTTATATCGCAGTTATATGTGATACGTTTTTTCAAAATGGCGTATGACAAAGCGAAAACACGCGAAATTGAAAAATATTGGTCCGATTTTGCGACGATCCGTGGCATGAGGCAAGTATCGCAACTTAATGGGATAAAAAGCATGCGATAGTACAGAGTTTTCCCTTTAAAATGCTTTTTGACTCGTCTCGATACGATGATTTTTCGCTGAGATATGCGCATTTGAATAAAAAGGCAGTTTTTTACTTTAAGTGCGCATATCTCAGTGAAAAATCATCCTATCGAGACGAGTAAAAAAGCATTTTAAAGGAAAAATTCTGTACTATCGCATGCTTTCTATCCTAGTAAGTTGCGATACTTGCCTCACGCCATGGCTCGTCGCAAACTCGGACCAATATTTTTCAATTTCGCATGCTCTCGCTTTGTCATACGCCATTTTGAAAAAAATTATTACGCAAACTTTTACTAAATCAATTCTTAAAGTAGACATTTGAAGCTTTAATTTCTTTTTTTAGAAACATTTCTATCTTTATTACTCGCGTAGTTATCGTCATTGGAAGTTTAGTGATTTTTTGACAAATTTTAGGTGTACCGCTTTTTTTTCGAGTGAGTGTATATATATATATATATATATATATCCTATAAATAATAGGTAAGCAATATAGATGTGGAAACAATTACAAAAATACTGTTATGTGACAATAGTTACAAACGATCAAGGAATTCCTTGATCCGCAGCTACTATCACATTACAGTATAATTTTACGTGTACAAAATAACATTTTTTATTATTGTTTCAGAACAATGCCATAGATGGACAGAAAATATAATAAATAATTATATAATATATATAATATGTATTATTATATGTCTATTTAAATAAATATTTTTTGTACTTTAACAAGTTATTATGTTGTACTTTGTTACACAATTTTTATATTATTTTGTACACTGATATCAATGAGATACGCAATGTGAGATAGTTGGAGACCAGACAGAAACCTCTCCGAGGTTTTTCTCTATGAAGATTGAGGTACTCGTGAGATCATCGATGGAAGAACTTTGAGAAAGGTAAGGAAGCAAAGAAAGAGAGAGAAAAAAAAAAGACAGCGAGAGAGGTCAATGGAAAGAATGGGGACTGAAAAAAGTGGAAAGCGGAGTATTCAAGGTATGCAAGTTTTCTTATTTTGTGTAATTCAATTGTACACTGGTGTCAATGAAATAGATAAGATGTATGATGTAGATTTGCTAGAAGGACTATCTCATTTAAATATCATAAAAATTAAACTTTAAAATGGTACATCTTTTAAATGAAAACTTGATATCATTTCTTTAATAGAACTAATCTATTTAGTTTTAAATTCTAATTAATACAAGTAATGGCGTTATCTCGTAGTATTATGTGGGAATTCACTACTTCCTCCAAAGGAAATAATCACTTGTTCAAATAAAATCTATAAATTAATATTGGAATGTTGGGACAAAAATAATGTATCAAGAAAACAGCCTCAGAGTATTATGCAAGATATTAATTAGATTCTACATAAAGTATATAGGGGAGCGTCCCAGTAATAAACGGACACAGCAGGCTGAGTGAAACGGACACAGTAACAAACGGACACAGATCAAACGGATACAGTAATAAACGGACACAGTAACAAACGAACACAGACCAAATGCGCACAGAGCAAAACGGACACAGTGCGAAACGGACACAGACCAAATGCGCACGGACTAAATGCACACGGACCAAATGCGCACACTGCACATGCGCACACTGTACGTGCGCACGGACCAAATGCAATCCATGTACATTGCAAGCAGAGTAAAGTTTACATAGGTTAGCGACTTGGACGGGATGGATGCGGGAGGGGGGCCGGAGGCCCCCCCATGCACTCCCCCGTGTGTGTGTGTGTGTGTGTGTGTTTGTGTGTGCGTGCAAAGCATTCACTGCATCACATGGGTTTGCGACTTTCCGTGTGCATTTGGTCCGTGCGCATGTGCAGTATGCGCATTTGGTCTGTGTCCGTTTCGCACTGTGTCCGTTTCGCTTGTGCGCATTTGGTCTGTGTCCGTTTCGCTCTGTGCGCATTTGGTCTGTGTCCATTTCGCTCTGTGCGCATTTGGTCTGTGTCCGTTTCGCACTGTGTCCGTTTATTACTGTGTCCGTTTCGTCTGTGTCCGTTTGTTACTGTGTCCGTTTCACTCAGCTTGCTGTGTCCGTTTATTATTGTGCGCATCTGGGACTCACTCGTATATAGTGCTCGCAGAATTCGTACTTATGCTACTATGGGTGCGTTCGGGGAGACGCTATTAGCGTTACCAGCATCAGTCCATCTTCATTACTTATTAAAAGTAGAAAGGATAAACTGATGTTGATAGCGCTAATAGCGTCTCCTCAAACACACCCTATATGTCTCAAGTTGCTCAAAGAAGTCGATGAAAACAATGGTCTTACTTGTAACGATCATGATCACGGTAAGTATGACGGACCAGAATAGTTTACCTTTATTTTTTTTGACCCGCTAAATCCAAATTCAATGTCGAAATTGCTGCATTGGCTCATTTTTTCCTAACCTCAAAAAAAAAAAATTTTTTTTATCTTGGTCCGGCGGACCAGACTAGTCTATTTTTATGTATTTTGACCCGCTGAATCCAAATTCAAGGTCAGAATTGCTAAATTGGTTCATTTTTTCCTAACCGGAGAAAATTCAATATGTATGACAAGTTTGAGCTTCTGTTAATAGCGTAGATAATTCACTCCCTTTTTCTATTATATCTCTTTTATTCTTGAAGATTCTGTGCAATGGCTTTCTCTTACGTTTCTTTTCTTTCACAGAGACATTACGTTTGAGCGTCCAGCAGAAATCAGCCATCATATTCACATCCCACTTGCCTTGATATCGATACTACATCTCCTTGATGTCCTGATAAAATCTTTTTCCCTGTTCTTCACTATAATTGCCTAGATTTTCTGGGAAGTAGTCGATATGAGAATTTAAGAAATGCAACTTAAGATACATTAGGCAATCTAGTTTTCTATAATTCTCCATCATTTCCGCTAGCCTTTCTCTGTAATCTTCACTTTTGTGGTATCCTAGAAACTTTTCCCTGGGTAATGTGGTTACGCAAGTCTGCACGTTCCGGATTATACATTTATGATCCAAACTGCCTTTACAAGGTGTTTTTTGAGGTTAGGAAAAAATTAGCCAATTCAGCAATTCTGACCTTGAATTTGGATTCAACGGGTCAAATACATAAAAATAGACTAGTCTAGTCTGCCGGACAAACATAAAAAAATTTTTTATGAGTTTAGGAAAAAATGAGCCAATGCAGCAATTCTGACTTTGGATTTGGATTCAGCGGATCAAAATACATAAGGATAGACTAATCTGATCCGCCGAACCAATACCAATCAAATTAGAAATTAATGCTGCAAAAGTTAGATTGTTGAAAAAACATACACCACAAGTTGAAATAGTGCAAGGAGTACACTATAAGTGTATTAATATAGATGATGTTTCTGCAAATTGGGAAAAAAGATTCATGTTTTATATCAAATACCGGAGAAGTTATCATTCTTGAAGATATTGTCAGCAATGAGAATTTGATATTTTTAATGGGAAGATTATTCCAACAAACTATCAATTTTTACACATATCTTTTTCCATCATCTACTTTAAGTATTTTGTCTGTCACTGACTTAAGTGAAAATTTTTCCACTAACTGAAGTTGCGGCCAAATGTTGGCTTATGCCAGATCGTGATTCTTTTTTATGCATGCCATTATTACACACATTTTCAATCTTTCAATCACTACAATGATCAAAAGCTATGTTCAGTTGAAAAATTTTGTAAAAGTACGCTTGTATTTCATTTTTTATGTTTTATTAAACTTTTTATATTGTGTGCATTACAGTTAATAATATTTAATTTTGCAGTTTGTAGTGCTAAAGTTCACACAAGGAGATACTAAAAACGATGAAGAAATTAATTATGAAGTTGGCTTTACAAAATGGCTAAGTGATTTAGATGAGGAAATGAAAGGATATACCTATTGGCCTCCATCTGATGTAAGTAATTTAGTAAGCAAAGAAAGACCAGTTGATAAATCTTGGCCTAAGTACGAAGTTGAAATTCTGAGATGTTGTGGTGAGTAAATTTTTAATTATTTATATTATTTATTAATATCATCTTTTATTTGAAACATAAATTATACTTAAGCCTTTGAAACATGTTTGGATACATATAGCCTTTTTTTTATTCTCAAAGTGATGTTCCTTACTCGAAAGTAACGTCCTAAACATTTTGCTATATTTTTTCGTTTTTTTTTATCTTCTGAATGCGCGTGCGTAGATTAAACGCGATCGCACGGCGAATGCCGGAATCCGTCCCGATTGGGACGCGGAGCGAGTGGTGAAGAATGCGGTAGGTTCACAGGGGGGGACGTAGGTGGTGATAGGAAGAAAAGAGGAGGCGATGATGTCACTCACACTTAATAATTTATTCACGGACGTTCAGAGCAAGGGGCGAGCCGTATCTCTTTACAATTCTACGGAGATCTTGAAATGTTTTGTTATTACGCTGCCTGTAGTCGACGCGGAGATCTTAAAGCGTCTCTAGATCGAAGCTTTCGCGAACTTGGAAATCTTGCGCGCGATCCGACGGAGATCTTGTGCACGAGGCAGAGGACGTTCGCGGAAGAGATACGGGCACCCGCGCATTTACGTAATGCACTCACACATTCACGTGGATACGCGAACTTAAGAAATACTTGGCAGTAGCGGAATAATTAATTGCACTATCACGACACGAGTGCTAGGGATGGAACGGAAGTGAATCCCCGCAGCTAAAATCGGCGGATGACGGAAGAGATCTGCGGGACGATCTAATGTCGATGCTGCGCTACGAGAGACTGATTATTTTTATTCGTCTTAGGACAATCGCAATCGCGGAGGAGAAAGAGGGGCGGCAAGGAAACTGATTTCGAACCTTATTTGGGCATCGATTTGACATGCTCTTTTTTGGCATGTTTTGCATAGTTACCACGGTGCGAGAAAACGAAAGAAGCGCGCGTGATGAGCTAGTGACAGCGCTGTGCGACTAGGTGCATCGAATGGACGAACTACAACGAGCGCGATGGCTGTCAGCAGCTTTCACTACTTGCGGATAAAACAGAGCAAAAAAATGCTGAAATTCTAATAAAACTGTTCTAGTCTCGAACATCTTCAATATACCCCGCTATCCTACTTTCTCTTTCAATCATTTGCTTGCTCTTTCGATGTATGTTAAAAAATATATATTTCATATCGTGATGTTTTCGCTCTTGGGATACGTAGAAAGAAGATGTTATTATATAATTCTAACTGGAACTATTTATTAAGAATTTGATCACTTTACCCTTTATTGAAATCCGATAATCTTGAGTGCTTGCAAATTGGTTCTCCTCAAAATACGGGACAATTTTACTTTTTACTACGGGGTTTGCTTGGTGCAAGCTACGGTATCTCTAAATTTAATTTGATTTATTATAGATCTATATATGAAAGCAAGAACGGCTGTTAATGGTTTTGTGGCAGAAGGATCTGTTTATGAGACTAAAAAAGAAATTGGAAGGGGAAAACGAAAAATAAAACGAAATAGACTTTTTTATAATAGTGATTCTGATGATAAAATAAAAAAATATAGCAAGAAATCGATTCCTGCACCTCCAAGTGTTCCTTTTAAAAGTATATAGAGAAAAATCATTCAAAAACCAAAACAAAAAGAAGTAAGTTATATGCTTTTAATATTAAAATTGATAAGTCATTGTAAGTTATAAAATTTTAACTTACTCTCAAAAATGCTGTTTGTTCAGGCTTGTGTCAATACCGACATTTTTGAAAGGTTAAGAAAAGCACGTGAGAAAATTGCAAACAATATTAGTTGCACATCTATTGCACAAAAGTCTAATCGTAGTAGAGCCGTATCTTGTACCAAAGTAGAATCGTGCACAAAAGATGATATAGTATTGGTTAATAGTTTTTCACAAAACTCTACTTCGTCTTCGGCAGAAAATAGTCAACCACAAAGCTCTGCTTCGCTCTTGGCAGAAAATAGTCAACTACTAAGCTTAATTTGCTTCATTATTAACAGAAAATAGTATATCACAAAACTCTGTTTCGCTTCGTAAAGAAATTAGTTTCACACCAAGCTCTGTTTCGCCTTTGTCGTATAAAAATTCAGATGACATAAACGAAGAGGAAACGTTAAATAGTAAGAAAAGTCAAATAAAGTCATCACAGATATTGCATCTATTGGATTACATGCAGTGTACTGTAACATTGTCTATCTTTATTCAAGGTTCTCCTTCACAACGGAAAAGTTTAAGTCCAATCGTTAAATCCAATTCTAATAACTATGTCCTCTCAAATTCATCAAATAATAAATCATTTAAAAATCAAGAAACTGGTAAGTTCTTTCATAAAGTTCAGTAATATAATACCAAGAAAAATGTTCAGTGACATTAAGAACATATAAATGTACATTGTTTTTTTTTTCTTATTATGTTGGTGAAGATTATAGAATTTCAAAAATGGAGTTCGAGAAATTGTCCAAATGCAAGAATTGCATAACAAATTGGACATGCTCATCATAAGTCAAGGAAGACTCAATAGAATCCTCCTTCCGAAAGAAAGTAAACTTCAAAAACCTGTAAATCTTCTGAATTTACCGATTAAAACGCAAAATGAGTACGATGAATTTGAAATATTTTTAGAAAATGTCGGCAATTTTGTAAATGCGGTAAGTAACCATCTTAATATTATTTTGGTGTTTTTTTAATAAGAAAACACTGTCAACATTTTTACTAAAAAAAAATTGATGTATTTGATCAGTTAATGACATCGAGATTTTTGTCATTAAAATTATAATGCTATAATCCGTGATATAGCGTCTGTGATATATCTGAACTGACAATGAATATAAAGGAGAGAGATACCTGATACTTTTTTAAATAAAATATATACTTTTTCACGTATAAATATTATTATTAAGTAAAATCTTTAACATCCTTTCCTCTCCTGCTAATTACTGTTGCATGTAAAACAAACAAATTTTTTATACATACTATTTTTTAAGATTTAAGAAGAACTTATATATTTTTTTAGTAAATTTTTCTGTAAAATTAATGCAGCAATCAATTTGTGTGAGACTTAACGTGTTAAAGAATTAAAACATTAATGTACCAATTGTAAACACGTAATAACGTGCTCAAATATTATACATATACTATCAGTTTAAAAGTTAACGTTACTTTAAATAATATTGGAATATTAAATATATTCTAATTCCTTAAATATAAATGTATAATAAGTGTGCTAGAAGGATTTGAGAAAGAGAGAGAGAGGGAGGGAGAATAATATTGCGTAGTAATGTCTATCCTGAAACACTTTATTATAACTAATACAATTCTTTTTATGCATTTACAAAAACATGCATTTAAAAAAATCGTATTAAAAAAATTTTTTATTTTTAGTTAAATTATAATTGTACTTTTAAAATTATGTTTATTGTCCTTTACAATTATTAATAATAAACCTATTTTGTCCATGTTTTACTTAAGGGGCCGTCTACATTAGGAGGCCAAAATTAAGCACTTATTTATGATTTTTTCTAATGAAACTAAGCAATGGATCTTTTTCACTTATTGTGCATGTCTTTAGGTACTCAAATCAATTTTTATTATAAAATTTTATTTATTTAATTATAAGTTGTAAGCAAAAATGTACAACTGCCTTAAAAAATTTCTTTCACACTGCGTACACGCAAGTAGACTAACATCCAGTAGAATCGACTGAAAGGAAAAAACCAAAATTTTTTGTAAAATTTATGAGTATAGCTTCTAAGTGAACCTAAGAAAGCCATACATTTATTACAAAAAATTTATAAAAATGGCATTTTGAAAAAAAATTGATTTTTTGTGAAAAATTTTTGACTTTTTTTAAAAATAACTTTTTTTACATGACTTTTAATTTATATTTTAGGTTCACACAAAAGACAATTTAATAACCTTTAATTAAAAAAAATAGAAGTGGATCCGTCGATTAGTTTTTTTTTAATCGTGTACGCAGTTTCGAAAAAAATGGTTTCGAGAAAAACGCGTTTAAAGTTTCCAATCAAAGAAAAAGGTTGATAAAAACTTGCTAATGATTGTTTATCCATACTTTTCGATTAATCTACTATCCCTGTTTCATATAAATGTCCTCAGTGTCCTCATACAATTCATTCTTCTCCAACAGCCATTGTTTATCGTAAGTACGCGTTCCCTGCGCAACAGATCTGGTACGACGATTTTGGCTAATCGTGCGATTTTCGTTTATTCTATCCGCAACATCTCTGCATACTGGTCAAATAATTATTTCCATGCATGGCATGATTTTTAGAACCGACAAATAGCCTTCATTAAAAATTCCAGCAGCTATGTAGGCAGCAATTTCAATGATTTTGCGGCCGCAATGGAAGTGTTTTGGGGCCAGTTGCCAAATCGTCGCATTAAAACTTTTATTGACATTTGGTGTATACCCACCTAAACATCTCTCAAATAATTCTTTCCGAGCAGGCAATGTATCTTTTCAAAGACCGTTAGGGATTTTTACTTGCCGTCCCGTTCGGAGCGCTCGGGACGTGCGCACTGCACGTGCTCATTTCGGCCTGATACAATTTGAATCTATACTTGAGACTTCAGGAGCATGTTCTACAGATGAAATACTATCGATTTAAGCAAGAAAAAAAATCGATTTTTTTACCCTCTAATGTAGACGGTCCCCTTAAAGCGCTTGCAACATATAATCATGTGCCAGCTCGTAATGGTGAACAAAGCGTGGCTGTCACAAAAACTTCTCAAGTTTGCCAAGCCGACACATGATTATATGTTCCAAGAGCATTAATTAAAAACAAAACAGATTCATTAACAATAACTATAAAATTTTGAATGTAATCTGTGAATGTATGAAAATTTTTCTTACCATATAGAAATTTTAAATCCAAACTAAATAGTGAGCATTGTAGTATTAACAGGAACAAATTATTACTATCCAGTACTAGTAGCTTTGTCAGTAACATTGTAGAACTAGTAGCTTTGTAACTAATGTTGTAAAATTAGTGATTTTGTACGTTTCTTGCTGCTTTTCCGTCAACTTTAGCTTCTTTAAAATTGGTTTAAGTCTAAGATACACCTTGACAGTGTAAGATTTGTAATTCTTCCTCTTTCTTTTAAAACTAAAAAAAGAAATAAGGCACATGATTATATGTTTCAAGAGCATTAATTAACAAACAAAATAGATTTATTAACAATAACTAAAATTTTGAATGTGATCTTTGTGAATTGTTGTGAGCGAAACACTCACAACCAATAAATTTATATCATAAAATAAAGGAAATAAAATATTAAAATTATAAGATAGCTCGCCGAGGAAGGCTCGCTATCACAAGGTGTTAGGTGACACATGCCTCGTGCGCTGCCGGCCGGTCATCGCACTGGGCAACGCACCAGCCACCTTAACGAAGTAGCGAAGCCAGCTTAGCAACAATCATGCCACCGGAAATGCATACCTGCATTTTGGCAATTGTTGCTAAACTCGCAAATATTTCCCGCGTGCCGGATGCGCGCGGGAATGACCATATATGGTCATGCGGAGGGCCCGATGCCCCCACTAATAATTAAATCCGCGACACTATTTAAGCCGCTGCCGAACAGCGGCCAGCGGGATCAGTGAATAGTAATCAAGCCGATACGTACGGCCCGCACAAGTGAATTTCGAGTTCGGGACTTAGCCGCGAGCAAATCTCAAGCGAGTAAAGATACGACGCGTTAACTCCAAGTCACGCGCCGTATCTAATCAAGTGTAATACGACGCGGCACCGTCGCCGACCGCAACCAATGTACGAACCGCAGTGAAATAAATCTTTATATCAAACAGACTTAGAATCAGTGAGTGAGTGATTTGAGGATCCTGCCAACAAAAGCCGCCTCTTTCCGCGAGTTCCTACTCCTTGGGCAGCAACGAATCCCGAAAGATCTTTTGTCGCACCGCAAGGTACGGCAAAAATATTTTGTTGTACCGCAAGGCGCAATAAAATTGGTGGCAGCGGTGGGATTAACTGCCAGGAAGGAAGACAAACAACTCCAACGAGGAACTACCTACAAGGCCAAGAGACCGACGTCACGAGCCGAGAGCAGCTGAACGACCTCGAGGACCAGCTGACTGGACGAGCCCGCCAAGCAGAACTCAGCCACGGCTCAACACTCGACGCAGCGTAATCAGCGACACCGGAGTACCGACCTACCGCAATACACAGCTGACAACATGAAGCGAAACGCAGCGTTACTGTAAGTCGAAATAATATTATATAAAGCGAAATACGAAGGGCAAAGCGATAAGCCCTACTAATAGTAAAAACGTGCTGATCCCCCGGTAATCACATAACGATTATCGTAAGCGTAGAATAGGCGTGAATGTCGAAAGACAACGACGCTGCTATAGCAAACGACTCGTGGTTGCATAGCGAGCAAGCCACTCGAGCTATCGAATACTGCGAACAAGCCGTCATAGAAGCACGCGATAGAGTCCGTAGAGAACTAGATCCGTACGATAGCGAGTTACCGGAAAACGTCGTCCGCGAACGAGAATTCCCATTCGCGAACCTCGACGCGAGTTTGTTTCAAAACGAATTCAACGCGACACGGCAACACCGTGTAGAACGACGAACACGACCGTACGAGAGTCGCACCTCTAGTCGCGTTTCGTCACGAGGCGAGTTCTCACTTACGTCATACGAGTCCGACATTTTCGACCCAGCTGACTTTTTTCAAACGGACGCGATGCCTAACGAACAAGCAGAGACACAACAATTCATCGCCGGTGCAGAACAGGAACTACAGAACCTGCACCAAGAACTAAGTGCTAATGCGCCACGACTTGCCCGCACTGTCACGCAAAGAGACGATGTGCAGGAAATACGGGAAGCCTTACGTGCAATGATGCACGAGGTCCGGAGACTGACCACCGAAGTCAACGAGGTGCGAGAAACAAATTCGCGAACACTACGTACGCACGCGCCTCGACAAACGCAATATAGCCGGCGAGAAACCGCGTTCGAGTACCCGGACGACGACGTGCGCCGACAGAGAGGTCGCGGAATATTGTCACTAAAAGAAGCTCGCGGAATGATACCCGAGTTCGACGGCAACGCAAGTAAATTACAAAAGTTTTTGAGCGCCATGACTTACGCGATCGAGAACATAGATCCGTCGGATGAAGTATCCTTACTAGGCGCGATATTGTGTACTAAACTGAAAGGACGCGCCATGTTAGACTTTCAGACACGACGGATAAGCGATTTCGTGCAATTAAAAACGGAATTAGAATCGTGTTATGCGAGTAAACGAAGCACAACACATTTACAGCTCGATTTCAATACCCTGAAGCAAAAGCCAGGAGAAAGCGCTCGAGCCTACGGACTGCGTACAGATAAGCTCACGATAGACCTGTACGAGTCGATGATCGAAGGCCGACACCAATACACGGCCGAACATAAGCGCATCATTTTAGAAATGCTGCAGCAGCAAGCATTGGAAAATTACCAAATAGGGCTACGCGAAGATACAAAGGCGGTAGTCCGATCGCGCGGATACGTTACGCTACAGGACGCGATAGCAGCCGCAAGCGCAGAGGAAAGAATCAAGGGTCCCGCCGTGAGTAACACGAGACGGACACCCGACTCGCCGAGGCACTACGACAAGTCCGATGCCCGTTGCCGAAATTGCGACAAGTATGGCCACTACAGTAAGGATTGCCGGAATAACAGGAGCAGTAATAGATACGCCCTGCCGCAACCCGACAAACGTATAAATGCAATCGACAAGCATTGCAACTATTGCAAAAAACGCGGACACACTCGCAACGAGTGTTGGAATCTACACGGACGGCCTAAAGCAAAGGTACCGAACGCGCAAGGAAAGATGCAAAGCGCTGAGATAACGGGAGCGAGAAAGAAAGCGATAACGCAGAAAAGGAACTCTGACTCCGAGCACAGTAGCGAGGAAGAAGGAGCGACGAGCCGCACACAGAGTACGCGCGCTCGAGCGTATCAAGTGACACACGTAAGACGAGACGGCACCCGATGCGACGATCTTGACCTAATTACGCTCCCAATCAAAGAAACACGCGCTGGTAAAATCGACATGTTGTTTGATTCAGGCGCAACGATATCGTTAATAAAGGTAAAGAACCTAAAGGGAAAAACAAGAATTTATCCCGAAGAAGTATCATTGGTAGGAATAACTGGCCACCGAGTGCATACTATAGGAAAGATGCAAGCCACTATCAAGATAGGCGAGCGAGAAATTAAACACGCCATATACGTGGTGAGAGACGATTTCCCTATGGAATACGAAGGGATAATCGGCCTCGATTTCCTGCGCAAACAGCATGTATCATGCAACTATAAAAATAACACAGTGACTATAGAAAATGTCACCCTGCGACTTAAACCGTATAATAAGATTATTTTAAAACCGCGCAGCGAAACCATCGTTCGTGCAGTAACGAACCGAAATAAAACCGGAGTAATCCGAGCCAAGGAAACTTCGCCCGGCATCTATATTGGCAGATGCATGGTAGAGCCGAAAAATTTTATGTGCCCTATAAGCATAATTAACACCACAGATAAACCAGTGGAAATCACCACACCGATCGTTACCGTGGAAGATATCGAAGAAGATGTCATGCAACAAGTCTATGTTGTGACCTCCGAAACGGACTGCGAAACAAAGCTTCCCCGCGGAGAACGCATATGACAACTATTACGCACTCAGCATCTCAATCCAGAGGAACAAAAGGCACTCTATCGGATATGCAACGAATATCAGGATATATTTCATTTAAACGGAGAACTTCTGACGTGTACCTCGACGATGAAACACGAGATCAGCACGCGAGCCGACGCCGCGCCTGTGAACGTGCGACCGTATCGCCTCCCCGCCAAACATAAGGAGGAAGTGAGTACACAAATAAAGGAAATGCTGAAAAATAGCATTATCCGCTCTAGTACGAGCCAGTGGAACGCACCCCTGTTAGTTGTGCCGAAGAAAGCTGACTCGACTGGAAAATCACGACTTCGAATTGTAATTGACTTTCGAAAGTTGAATGATTTGACTATTGGCGACTCATTTCCACTGCCGAATATTGATGAAATATTGGACCAGTTAGGAAATGCTAAATATTTCACGACGCTAGATCTAGCGTCGGGGTACCACCAGATACCCATGGCTGAGCATGATAAGCCGAAAACCGCATTCTCGACACCGTATGGACACTACGAGTACAATCGGATGCCGTTCGGACTTAAAAATGCGCCAGCCACATTCCAGAGGCTAATGAATTCTGTGCTTACTGGAATGCAAGGACTTAGATGCCTCGTGTATTTAGATGACATTGTCATATACGGCTCAAGTCTAAAGGAACATAACAAGCGCTTAGAAGAAGTGCTACTACGCCTACGGGAAGCTAATCTGAAGCTACAACCCGATAAGTGCGAGTTCCTTCGAAAAGAGGTGAATTACCTCGGCCATATTATTTCTGAGGACGGGATAGCACCCGACCCCGGAAAACTACATTCAATCAAAGATTTTCCAGAACCACGCAAAGTCAAGGATATTCAATCCTTCATCGGACTTGCAGGTTACTATCGAAAATTCATCAGCGACTTTTCTAAAATTGCTAAGCCAATGATGAAGCTAACGAAGAAAACTGAAAAGTTCGTCTGGACTACCGAACAACAGATAGCGTTCGATACATTGAAAGAAAAATTGATGACGGCACCCGTGCTACAATATCCGGATTTCACCCAGGAATTCAACGTGACCACGGATGCTTCCGACTATGCAATCGGAGCAGTCCTGTCACAGGGACCGGTAGGTAGCGACCGTCCAATTGCTTACGCAAGCCGAGTGTTAAATCGCGCGGAGCAAAACTATAGCACTACCGAAAAGGAGCTGCTAGCAATCGTATGGGCTGTCAAGCATTTCCGCCCATATGTGTACGGCGTAAAATTTAAAATAGTGACAGACCATAAGCCACTTACATGGTTATTTAGCGTAAATGACCCCGGATCGCGACTGATTCGGTGGCGATTAAAATTAGAAGAGTATGACTATGAGATCATACACAAGGCCGGTCGAGCGAACGCGAACGCCGACGCGCTGAGTCGAAACGTGAAGCGGGAGGCTCACGTTACGGAAGACTCTGATAAGATTCTCGAAGAAGACACTGTACACACACAATTAAGCACGCCGATAAAAAATAATGAAAGTATACAGGAGTATACTGAAGAAGAAAAGAAACAGATTCTATATGAATACCACAATGCCCCGACAGGAGGACATCAGGGAATTGAGCGAACGATAAGAAGAATACGCCTGAAACACAACTGGCATGGATTAACAGCCGACGTAGAGAGATACATAAAGAAATGCGAGCTCTGCCAGAAGAACAAACTCTCTCGCAGAATTAAAGCACCGCTAGTTATCACCGATACACCAAGCCGACCCTTTGAAAAGTGCGCGCTGGATATCGTCGGACCGTTAACCATAACAAACAACGAAAATCGGTACCTGCTGACATTTCAGGACCACCTAACAAAATTTAGTAAGGCTATGCCCCTTCCTAACCAAGAAGCGAATCCCGCAAGTAAGGCATTCGTGACGAAAATCGTTCTAGAATATGGAATTCCGGAATGCATCTTAACGGATCAGGGAACTAATTTTATGAGCGAAGTATTTAAGAATACTTGCAAACTGCTCAAAATTAAGAAGATACAGACGACAGCTTATCACCCTGAAAGCAACGGCGTATTAGAACGATCGCATCGAACCTTAGCCGAGTATCTAAGGCATTTCATTAATAAGGATCAGACGGACTAGGACGAGTGGATTCCGTATGCTAACTACACCTATAATACCACCCCCACACCGCAACAGGGTATACTCCCTTTGAATTACTTTACGGGCATCCCCCCGAATTACCAACAGCGCTAGCCAAGCCGCCTAAAAGGACGTACAGCTACGATGACTATGCGCTCGAGTTACGGGAGAGATTACGTGCCACTAATAGTATCGCCAAAGATAATATAAGGGATGAAGAGCAAAAGTCGAAAGATTATTACGATCGATCCGTAAAGGAAACTAATTATAAAATTGGCGATAAAATCCTACTCTTCGACGAAACGCTTCGCCGAGGGCGTTCTAAAAAATTAGACGCGCAATGGACCGGACCCTATACAGTTACCGAAAAACATTCGCATATTAATTATACGTTAAAAAGGGGAAGATGGACAATCCGCGTACACGTAAATCGCATTAAACCGTTCATTGAGGGATAACGCGAAAATAAAAAAGAGAGAAAGTAGAAATAATAATTAAGATAAGCACCGCGTCTTTATCAAAAAGACTGACGCAAATTGAAAAATATGTACAAAAAACTGACAACTTATGTAGAATCGTCGCGGTAATGAATAAGGCTATATGCGACAGTTTTAACGCTGTCATCACAAAAGAATACCAAAGGACAAATCGACTGATTCTGCGAATAACTGACACATATAAGACGCCGACAGTACAAAAACGAGGACTGATCGACGGAGTAGGCTCAATAGCCAAATCGCTATTCGGTACCATGGACGCCGACGACAAAAAGACAATTGACGAACAACTCGCAATACTACATGACGCACAACAGTCATCACAGCACGCAGTAAAAAACCAATTAAAAATAATACAGGCAACTATAGCACACATCGACGAGACAGAAAAGACAGTGCAACATAACGAATACCTCCTCGCGAACGCAACCAAAAATCTCAAGCTAGAACTACTAGAGAGCGAACGCGCAAACAACATAGAGTCAAATTTTATAATTATCAGCACCGTACTGTCAGAGTTAACTCGCGATGCGGAGGACGTCTTAGATTACGTCACCCTATTAAAAAGGGGTATAATGCACCCCAGACTAATGCCTATAGACCATATTATACAACTGCTTAAAGATGCGAACTCTCAACTCCCGGAAGGACTCTACTTTCCATTTAGAGCAAACCAGGAAGAATGGTCAACTATTGAACAATTCGCACTTGTAAGCGCATACTGCGATAGCGTAAATATATACACGATTTTGCGTTTTCCATTGATATCGACGTCAAAATACGAAATATTAAATGTGATAGCACTACCTGTGCCAGAACATAATAACACATTCTCTGTAATAGACATCAGGTATCCGACCATAGCGATAGACGGGGATCAGCACACGTATATAACCTTACCGCGCAACGATTTACAAAATTGTATGAAGATAAATAAAGATTACCTATCCGAGCGAAATTATCCTGCGAACAGGATTAATCCACACTCTGTGTGTGAAGTCAAAACGTTTTTAGAAACCGATAGGTATCACACAAATTGTAACATTAAAAGCATAGCGTCTAACCATAGTTTTTGGATAGCCTTAGGCGACTCGCACTCATGGCTATATTCCGTACAGAAAAAACAAACTGTAACATTTTACTGTAAAGACCATGTACAGATAAAGGAAGTGATTGAAAAAACGGGTAAAATAACGTTGAAGAACAACTGCAAATTAATGACGGAAGACACGATAATGAAGTCTCCTAAGTTATCACACAGTACAGAAATAGAAACATTTTTACCACAATACAATATTTCTATACTAAAAAACGAAACAAAGCTAAACATAAATGCAATGCAACCGATAAAATTACAAAACATTGTCCTACATTCCTCAAAGTTAGAGGAATTAAACAAACAAATTATCGAAATGGACAAAAAATTGAATGAACAACCGAATACAATTTTTCAGTCACCACACTTTATCTATCCAACGGCTACCAGCGGAACAGTGATTGTAATAATACTAGCAATAATAATAACTGTTGTTGTAATAAAAAAGAAAAAGAGAAACAGCCATGAGAAGCGAGTCACACTAGACATAGATGCGGAATATACAATTCCCAGATCTATTTTAAAGCGTAGTAATAGCACGCGTTTTTAATTAAATATACAAAAACCTCGTACCTCCGTTTTTGTTTTTTCAACGGGGGAGGGATGTTGTGAGCGAAACACTCACAACCAATAAATTTATATCATAAAATAAAGGAAATAAAATATTAAAATTATAAGATAGCTCGCCCAGGAAGGCTCGCTATCACAAGGTGTCAGGTGACACATGCCTCGTGCGCTGCCGGCCGGTCATCGCACTGGGCAACGCACCAGCCACCTTAACGAAGTAGCGAAGCCAGCTTAGCAACAATCATGCCACCGGAAATGCATACCTGCATTTTGGCAATTGTTGCTAAACTCGCAAATATTTCCCGCGCGCCGGATGCGCGCGGGAATGACCATATATGGTCATGCGGAGGGTCCGATGCCCCCACTAATAATTAAATCCGCGACACTATTTAAGCCGCTGCCGAACAGCGGCCAGCGGGATCAGTGAATAGTAATCAAGCCGATACGTACGGCCCGCACAAGTGAATTTCGAGTTCGGGACTTAGCCGCGAGCAAATCTCAAGCGAGTGAAGATACGACGCGTTAACTCCAAGTCACGCGCCGTATCTAATCAAGTGTAATACGACGCGGCACCGTCGCCGACCGCAACCAATGTACGAACCGCAGTGAAATAAATCTTTATATCAAACAGACTTAGAATCAGTGAGTGAGTGATTTGAGGACCCTGCCAACAAAAGCTGCCTTTTTCCTCGAGTTCCTACTCCTTGGGCAGCAACGAATCCCGAAAGATCTTTTGTCGCACCGCAAGGTACGGCAAAAATATTTGTTATACCGCAAGGCGCAACAGAATGTATAATGAAAATTTTTCTTACCATATAGAAATTTTGACTGGAATAAATCATTACTATCCAATACTAGTAGCTTTGTAAATAACGTAGAACTAGTAAATTTATAAGTAAGGTTGTATTAATGATTTTATACGTTTTTTGCTGCTCTTCTGTCAACTTCAGCTTCTTTGGAATTGGCTTAAATTTAAGACAAGATTTGTAATTCTTCCTCTTTCTTTTAAAATTAAAAAAAGAAACATAACACAAAGTATCAATTTTATCTCAGAATAGTTTATTCTATACAAAAATGAAAATTCTGTATAACTTCCCAGTGAACACATTTTATAGCGGCAATATAACATGGAAGTTACAAGTAATTTAACATTGTTATTCTTGTGATATGTAGGTGCTATATGACATGGAAATAACCTGTTACGTAATATTTGTTATACGCAAGTGATATAGCTGTTATACATCGTTTTGGCGTTACAGTTATTCAACAAAAATTGTATAATCGTAACATAACACGTTCGTATCAATGTTATTACAGAAAGATGTGTCGTAGTTGACTCAGAAATCAGACAACATTATAACATCCTGAATGACATCTATTTGATAATAAAAAAAATTATTATAAAGATAATGTTTTCAAAATAACGGTTTGTCTACAATTACTGCGCACAAAATCTAAATTCATCATGTGCTGAACAAAAACAGAATAATAAATGTATACTATTCAATTTTTCTTAGAATTACGATCTATATAGTTAACCATCTAATTAATCATTTGAACGCTTTAAAGATTAATGCTAAATAGATCGCAATTTCCATCAAATTATTAAGGTTATGGAAAAAGATAAATTTAACAATGAAATTAATAAGTAAATAAATTAATGCTATTTATTTTTAATATGTTTTGCAAAATTTAATTGCTTTTATAAAAAATAATATAGTTGCGTCAGTTTATAACATATAGGTATATGTAGACAATAACAAGTACCCATATCGATGAGTCAAATTGGCGTAGCAGGTAGAGTACAAGGTTTATCATCCTAAGGTCCCGGGTTCAAACCTAGCAGCGGCAAGTAAGAATAAAATAAAAAATAACAATTTAAATTTAATTAATTAATAAAAATTTATTCTAAATGTAGTATGTGCTGTTGATAAAAATAATTTTTTAAAAATGAAATTTATATTTTATTTTATTTTTCTTTGTAACTGTTGTGTAACGGTTAGATAACATGTAATTATAACATGTTATATTGCTGAATCGGAAATTGTAACTTACATGTAAATTACGTGTAATTTCAGAGTAACGTAACCTGTTATATTCGGTTACATTGCTATTACACTGCTACTATATTACTGTGTTCACTGGATTATCTGATTATGCAAGGTATATTTCCCTCTACAATGTAATCCACGATGTATTCCACGATGTAATATGCATAATTATGCATAACACTAATAAAAACTAACTCGCCGCTAACCTCGAACTGTCACTCGATTGATATGCGGCGGCACGGACTCGATCACTAATCATCTCACGATACACAGGTGCGTTCCGTTCATGCGCATGGTCATAGAACTTATACCCAGATAATTAAGCGAGATTGAGCATATCGGGTGTGACGTCCCGTCGTCCCAACCCCTCCCCTTTTTATTTTTTTTCAATATTTTTACTTATATTTAACCTCTAATTAATTCCATGGCTTTTCCTGACACCCATACATACCCGCAGAACAAGAATTAAAGTTCATCTGAATTATGAGACAAAGTACAGACAACCAATGTAGTAAATTTGAACAAACCTAAGACCCTAGATGGCTGCGCTCGCAATTACCAGAGAGTAAAGACCTATAATCAAAGATTCGCCAATGGCGAACACAATTTTGATTGATCACTTGAGTCACATGGTTTATCCGCCATTGCGTACCCACGCTGGGCGAAGAAGAGGGGAGAGTGCTCTGTGTTGAGCAGTATAGGTTAAAGAAATATGTGTCAGAAATTATAAGGTAATTCAATCTCTGCACTCTAGGGTCACTATATTTTGACTACATACACTCAGGAAGAACAAGAAAAATAAATTTGCATCTGTTATATGGCTGCGTACAACTTGGAGCAGGCTCGCATTGTTTATTATCTCCACTACTCCAGACCCCCAGCCCCAGACCCAAGCCCCCGGCCCAGCCCCCATCCAGTCTCCGTATGGGTACAAGATGGTGGATAGCAGTCATGGTGGGGGACCATTGGCGCATCTTTGATTATAGGTCTTTACCAGAGAGAAGACTGAGAGACGACACGGCCGCCTTTTAGGTGATCCGCGAACGCGATACGCCATCTGGGCCCTTTAAATAAAATGGACATGAACTACGTAGCTAATGTCACATTTGGGCGAGCGGGTAACTCCTATATGCACAATTCTGGTTGCGTTCCGTGCTATGTACACGAAGATATGGATGTATCATAATTTAAGCAATACACGGACAGTTGCATAAATGAATTTTTTCAATACTCTGAAGGTAAAAATAATTTTTTTAAGAAGCAGTACGAATAAGTGCAGCAATTAATTTTTTACCACAATATTTTCGAAATAATATTGATTAAATGCATTATCAATGGTATTGACAAATAATTTTAAATTTATTTTTCAAACAAGATCCAGATAGCCAAATGCAGCGAGTTTGCTGTCAAATCGCCAACAATCGAGTCTCTCATCGTATCTTTTTCTCTTACACGATGTCTTCATAGATATTTTTCATACTGCAACAATGAACATATTTAACTAACAGGAAATGAGAGAACGATAGAAAATGATATCATTTCTTGAAATTTTTTTTAATGAGATTACTTTTTCTTTAACACTTTTAATATTAAACGCGATACAACACTCAGAGAGAAAATATCGCGCTGATTATTTATCGCAGTTCTAGTGATAATTTCGCTAATTTTTTCTTCGAGCGTGTTTAATAAAAATTTTTATTTAAATTACACAAATATAAGTAGATAGTACAATGTGAAGATGTTGTTAAAAGTGATAATATTTATTGTATTTATGAGTACTTGAGAGGGAGAGAGTGAGAGAGAGAAGAGAGAGAGAGAGAGAGAGAGAGAGAGAGAGAGAGAGAGAGAGAGAGAGAGAGAGGTGTCGTACTAAAATGCGCGAAATACTTATCCGAAATACTTACTAATTACGATAGATTTTCAGTGATTTATTTAAAAAAAAACACAAGAATCTAATCGTTTTATATTTCACAATCCATCATTCTCTGAATCAAAAGAAAAAATTTCAAGAAATGATATCATTTTCTATCGTTCTCTCATTTCCTGTTAGTTAAGTATGTTTCATTGTTGCAGTATGAAAAAATATCTATGAAGACATCGTGTAAGAGAAAAAGATAACGATGAGAGAACTCGATGTGGCAAATATTATAATACACGTATAAAAAAACTCAATTTGAGAATCAATCGTGAATTTTAGGATAATTTTTTATCAATGTTTTCGTTATCAAAGATTTAACAGTACGATACAATTCGATAAGAAACAAAGTTAGAATTGTATGATACTGTAAATAAGATATTTAAGAAAAAGAAAGAATCTATCGTGAATGTACCAAAAATTTTAATTAATTTACTATATTCATAATTATGTCATTTGTCATGAATGTGTGTAACGACGCGAGTCTTGGCGCGGTGCGGTGGGACGCGAGAGCGGCCATTGATGCGAGTCTAGACGCGGTGCGGTGGGACGTGGGAGCAGCGAAGCACAGAGCGGCGCGACTCTCCCTCTTCCCCCCGGCCGCCGGCGCCAATACTCGAGACAGTGGGCCGTGCTACGGCTCGAGCGGCTCGAGCTCTTCCTTCCGCGCGCTCTCATTCGCACAATTAAAAAAATTAATATCTCGATTATTGGTGGACCAAACCCAAACAATATTGGGTATTTATGTTTGTCTCGATCCCTTCTACCTCTTTACAAGCATTGGCGTGGGTGCTTAGGGACACCCTGTATAATTATAATTATAAATTTTTTACAGCCGTGGTTTTCCTACGCTGATATACACATTCCCGGCTTTATCAATATTGAAAAAAAAATCTAGATGCAATACTTTAGGAAGATCAATCAGGATCATAATGATGATCTAATAAATCATTCTTATGGAGAATTTGGCATGGCTGACGTATTTGATTTGCGCAAATTATTTAATATGAAGCCATTGGTTGACGAGAATTTGGAAGATTGAAATTGCGATGAATTTGCGCCGGTTATTGAGCATGGAGCCTCTAATCAGCGATTTAGAAATTTAGGAATAGTTTTTATGAACAACATACATTTATATTTTTATATTTATACTTTTACACTAACTATATTTTTATTTTATATGTAATAATTAATTAAGAATATATATATATTATTAAAAAATAAAAAATAAAAAAATAAAAAAAAATAAAAATTTAGTCAATCCCTCTTACACTT
The DNA here is from genome assembly GCF_013373865.1 of Monomorium pharaonis. NCBI lineage: Eukaryota > Metazoa > Arthropoda > Insecta > Hymenoptera > Formicidae > Monomorium > Monomorium pharaonis. The sequence continues at coordinate 20,856,014 of NC_050471.1, forward strand.
TCCCACTCATCACCATACTATCCTTTCGCTTTTTCTCTCGTATTATTATTATTATTATTATTATTATTATTATTATTATTATTATTATTATTATTATTATTATTATTATTATTATTATCATTATCATTATCATTATTATCATTATTATAATATATATATATATATATTGTGAGCGATATTATAAGTTTTGACGATGATCATCGATGACGATCCGAGATACCCATTGTCACGCGTATACATCTGTATCGTGCGTGATCGTGTTTGCTCATCCCCGTTTGAAAGCAACGATGCGCGGTGTAGATTCGCTCTCGACGAGCGGATATCCACACATTCCGACGCGAGCTTGCCTCGAGACCACTTGACTTTTGTAAGATAAATATTACTAAATAATATATTCGCCTACAATAATCAGAAGTAGGATGTGGACTTGTTAGTGCCGTGATATTTGCGCATCCGTGGCATTCGGAATTTGTTTGATTTTTCGATTTTTCGTACGAATTTTGTTTTCGAGATGCCAGGTACGCAAAAAAAAGTTTTGACTAATTTGACAATCAACGAATTGAAGGAACGGCTGCGCGTTCGTGATTTGCCCGTTACGGGAAACAAGAACGAACTTATCGCGCGACTTTTACGTGCGAATCCGGGCATTGAGATTGTGGAGGTACGGGATGGCGAGGAGGCCGCGCGTGTTGCGTCGCCGACGGACGAAGATCGACGAGGAAGCCGAGGAGCAGAAATGCTTGGAGATGCCGACAATGTGCGGGACGAAATGGAGCTCCTTCGATTGGAGCGGGAGCTTTTGCGACGAGAGATAGAAATTGTGCGGCGTGAGCGAGACCTGCAGACGTCGCCTTCCGAAAGCACGTCTACGGTGCAATCAACACTCGGTATTAAGACAATTGCCGATCTTTTAGCCGAGTTCTCAGGTGAGAAAGACGACTTTCGAAATTGGAAGCAACAATTGGAGCTCTTACGAGAAACCTATCGCTTGGATGCCATCAGAATTTTGATAGGCTTACGGTTGCGAGGGAAAGCGTCGAAATGGTTTCATTCGAAGCCGGATCATTTGCGAATGTCAGCGACGAAACTTTTGAGTGCAATGGGCGATATGTTTGACCATCGCCCGAATAAGCTATCATTACGAAGGGAATTTGAAGGTCGCTTGTGGTGCAAGGGTGAACCTTTTTCCGATTATTTCTTTGACAAAATAACTTTGGCAAATAAGATCACAATTGATCCGAAGGAATTAGTCGATCTCGTGATAGATGGTATTCCGGACGCCCGATTGCGAGACCAGGCAAGAATGAACCGCTACGAGGACACGAAAGATATTTTAGAAGCCTTTAAAAAAATTACTCTTTACGAATCGAAGAACGATCGGCACCGCCGAGATGTTGGGAAGCCGACGAAGCCGACGAGGAGGGGGGACACGATCCGCCCTGGAGAAGTTCGTTGTTTTAACTGTAACGAGAGTGGCCACCTTAAGAAAGACTGCACAAAGCCATCTCGTGAATGGGGTTCCTGTTATAATTGTGGCAGCCTGGAACATCGCGTAAGGGATTGCACGCGGATTCGATCGGCAACGAGTATTCGAGCGCGAGAGGCTTCAAGACCGACGGAAACATCGAGGCCGCTAGAGACCTCAACTCATCTCATTCAGCCAACGTGCCCAGAAATTCCGTTTATGGTGCCTGTTTCTTTTATGATTCCGGTTGACGATCGTAGGGATAAGCATTTTGTAATTAGCGCTATGATTGATTCGGGGTCGCCCGTGAGTTTGATCAGGGTGGGTTTGCTGTCTAACGGTTCGTATGACGTAGAATCATCGCAGAATCGCACGTATCTCGGCATGAATCAATCGCCACTACAGATTTTAGGTGTTTTTGAGAGAATCGTTGATGTCAATGGTATTTTAATAAACATTAAATTTCTTGTTGTCCCAAATGAAATGATGTCGCACGCTGCGATACTTGGTCGCGATTATATGCTATCACCGTTGATTAAGGTTACTCTAGGTCACGAATATAAGATCGAAAAAAGTAATGACACCGTCGAAAATGAAACAGATGATTTTGTCGGTGATATTATGCAAATTGATGTTGTTAACACAGCTGAAAACGCAATGGAAAGTTTAAATATTAATTCGGAAATAGATTTAGAGACGGCTGAGACATTAACAAAAATGTTTTACTGCGAAAAAGATGCGTCTGGCGATTCTGAGTTTTCGACCGGTAACGTGGAGTTGACGATTAAGCTCGCGGATGATCGACCAATCGCTTTTCGGCCCCGTCGCTTAGCTTTTTGTGAAAAAGAGAAATTACGCGAAATTTTGAACGATTTGTGTGCGAAAAAAATCATTAGACCGAGCGATTCTCTTTACGCTAGCCCCATCGTATTAGTTCGAAAAAGAACGGTGAAATACGTTTATGCGTCGACTATAGAGAACTTAATAAAATAACGGTAAAAGAGAATTTTCCGACACCAAACATCGATGATTGTATTGATCAATTACGTGAGAAAAGATATTCTACAAAACTCGATTTAAAGAGTGGATTTCATCATGTCAAGGTCGCCGAATCGTCAATAAAATTCACTTCGTTCGTCACCCCGATAGAGCAGTTCGAGTATTTACGAATGCCTTTCGGCCTTACAAACGCACCACGAGTTTTCCAGCGATTCGTTGATTCGATATTCCGTGATTTACTCGATGGAAATCAGATTTTAACATATTTGGATGACATTTTAATAGCTACGGAAACAATTGGCGAGCATCTTTCCATCGTTGAGAAAGTTTTCCGATTAGCGAGGAAAAATGGTTTGTGTTTTCGCTTAGATAAATGTTCATTTCTCTATCGAGAGGTTACGTATCTCGGTTATTTGATCAACGAATCTGGAGTTCGTCCTAGCCAGGAGGGTGTTAAATCCGTGTTGGAGTATCCGATCCCGCATAACGTAAAGGAAACACAGCGTTTTGTAGGCCTTGCGAGTTATTTTAGACGGTTTATTCCAAAATTTTCGGTTATAGCAAAACCGCTTTATGATTTGTTAAGAAAAAACGCAACATTCCGTTTTGGTCAGGAGGAAAACGATACATTTCTCGAACTGAAAAATAAATTAGCTAGCGAACCGGTTTTAGCGATTTATTCACCGAGCGCAGAAACTCAATTGCACTGCAATGCAAGCGCGGGTGGATTCGGCGCCATGCTAATACAAAAGCAACCTGATGGATTTTTCCGATCGATATTTTATTTCAGTAAGCAAACAACCTTAGTAGAGTCTAAATATCCGAGTTTCGAGTTGGAATGTTTGGCGGTTATATACGCGATCAAGCGATTTCATGTTTATTTGTATGACATACATTTCAAGGTTGTTACGGACTGCTATAGTTTTCGTCTCGCATTGGCTAAGAGGAGTATTAATCCACGTATTTCACGTTGGGCCATATTCCTTCAGAGTTACGATTATGAAATTGAACATCGGCCGGGGGTTCGAATGCTGCACGTTGATGCATTGAGTCGATGCAGTGGCGTGCTTGTTCTAGAACCGAATACTTTTGAGAGCGTTTTATCTCTTCGGCAAATGCGGGACGAAACAATCAAAGATTTACGCGAAAAATTAGAAAGAAGCGAGCAAAGAGATTATGAATTGCGTGATGGGCTGGTATATAAAAAATTGAATAACGACAAACTGTTATTTTACGTTCCAGAAAGTATGGAAAGTAACATAATTAGAGTCAGTCACGACGAGTTGGGCCACTTAGGAACGGACAAAGTGATCGAACACATCGGTAGAATTTATTGGTTTTTGCAAATGCGACAGAAGGTCAAAAAATATATTGACAATTGTTTGAAATGTATCGAATTTTCGCCGTTCAGTGGAAAATCCCAAGGATTTTTGCATACTATAAAAAAAGATAAACTTCCATTTTGAACCTTACACATTGACCATTATGGACCGCTTGAACAGAGTCGTGGAATGAAATATTTTATCCATGATCGACGGGTTCACAAAATTTATTAAACTATATCCCTGTAAGTCCATGACTTTAACGGAGGTAATTAAACATTTAAAAGAACATTTTCGAAATTATAGTAAACCTCGTCGTATAATAAGCGATAGAGGAACTTGTTTTACTTCTGAAATATTCAAGGGATTTTTGACTGAGCAAGCTGTCAAACATGTGTTGGTAGCGACAGCAACGCCTCGCGCAGACGGACAGGTAGAACGTTTCAACAGAGTTATTACACCGATGCTAGCGAAATTGTCCGAACAGCCAAATCGTTGGGAAAAGACTTTAAGCGCGGTAGAATTCGTTTAATTAAACAATTCTGTGTGTTGTCGACCGGCGAAACTCCAAGTCGCTTACTATTTGGAATCGATCAGTTAGGCGAAATTAACGATAATTTGCGTCTTGAGTTGGAATTGGAGGAAAAGCGAGATTTGTCCGCGTTGCGTAACAGTGCCGCTGAAAAATTGCAAAAAACCAGCGAGCAAATGGAAAAAAATTACAATTCAAAACGTAAACCAGCAACCGAATATCAAGTTGGGGACTATATCATGATTTCGAATCGTGATACTACACCGGGCGTAAATAAGAAATTAATTCCAAAATTTAAGGGACCTTATGTAGTAACAAAAGTTTTAGATAACGATCGCTACGTCATAGAGGATATAGAAGGATTTCAGGCACGCGTGCCGTTTACTGGAGTTGTTAGCCCCGACCAGAAGCCGTGGATACGATACTAAATTATGTATATTGAATATTTATTTATTGTGACCGAGGTCGGCCACGGTGTCAGGACTGGCCGAGCTGTGAGCGATATTATAAGTTTTGACGATGATTATCGATGACGATCCGAGATACCCATTGTCACGCGTATACATCTGTGTCGTGCGTGATCGTGTTTGCTCATCCCCGTTCGAAAGCAACGATGCGCGGTGTAGATTCGCTCTCGACGAGCGGATATCCACACATTCCGACGCGAGCTTGCCTCGAGACCACTTGAGTTTTGTAAGATAAATATTACTAAATAATAAATTCGCCTACAATATATATATCATAGTTGATATGCTCGCCGAAAAACTTAATCATTTAATATTCACCCTCCAAAAAATTTCTTTATTACGATTGAGCATATGTCGAAGCTCAGGCGGTCTACAGACTTCAAAGGTCACGTGTGTCTGCGATTGTCGCAATATAATTCACTGGGACCCTACGGATGGGAGCAGGTTGAGAGGACGTTGCGGCAGTAATGCTCACGAGTAAATATATAGATGTTTAATTATTATATCACACAGTGATCGAAGAGAATCTGATCTATCACAGAAGTGAGGTTATTAAATATGAAAATGTACATGCGCTTAGTCTGAATTGAGCTTACAATGTCTTTCACTGTGAGATAAACTGTTCTCACTCATTCGGGTCGATTTTATTAATCGAGCACCGGCCTGGTGATGCTGATGCCCCTTGAGCCGTGTGATCCGCGTGGCACCGCCCTACGCTGCACGTGGTGAGTCTGAGCTGACGGTGTTGATGCATTTGAGTTTTCACTGATGCGACTACTAATGAGCTGACTCGTATTCTGATTATTAATGAGAGCGTCGAATGTCCACGGAATGAGAGAACACAATAATGCTGTCTGCATACACGATCACGCGTTCGTACGGTAGCCATAGCACACTACCTAAACAGCCCGTCTTCCCGAGCCGGTCGGGCCTGCGCGTGCGCGATGCGCCGATCCTAGTTAATCTTGTCCGTGGCGCCCGGCGGATGCTTCCATCTGACCGATCGCGAAATTAATACATTAAATGATTCTCGAACAACGTGACTATTTACAAATAGTATGGATATATATGACGATATTCTTAAAGCATTTCCTTAGAGCTAAGGATCAAGGATTCGAGTTATAGTCGGTTTGTCAGAACGTGAAACCTACGCAAATTTTTCAAAGCGGATTAAACGAATCTGTGCTTTTACATAATGGAAAATTTCGAACGAGTGAAACGCGAACTCTTAGAACAAGCAAATGGAGTTACTACATTGAGTGAATTTTTTACATGGGTACATGGTGGAAGGAAGTAAGGTGTGCTATTACGCATATTTCTGAACAGCCAATGAAATTTTGTTCCAGTGGCCGCTACTATTTTTTAGTGGCAAATTTAAATGACGTATCATTCATTCCTGTACAAATTACATAAAATTAATAAAAGGATAAAATAAAATAAGAAAATACAATGAATGGATTCTCAATGAATATATTATATTAAATTAAAATAAAATATCAAACGGAAAAATGGATCGAACAGATCCGAGCTATACACATACAAAATCTTTATTATTATTGTTTTTGTTATTATTTCTTTGATTAAATACAATTAGTATTAGCAAATACAACGAGATAGAATAAATGTTTCTGTAACATACCATTTTTTACATTAAGATTTTCATTTTGGCAAATGACTTTCCACTGATCACTTAAAATGGGATCTATAGGAAATCTAAAAAACTTTAGATTTCTAGATCCCTTTTTTCCTGTATAATTTGAGCAACTTTTCATTGCTCATGAAGGCATAGTGCTCCGATACTTAAACAGAATAAACCTACAAATGTCCAAAATTAAGGTTAAATGCCTTCTGATTGCTTCTGACAGTTCTGACATAAACACAAGAATTTAAAAAAGGAGGCCGCTGGTACAATGCGCAGAGCGAACGAAAACGCGTCTTCAGTATGAGCACACCTTATTTCTTTCCACCATGGTTGCAACAATGTGAGGAATGCATCGAATAGCTCGAGGAACGCAATCGTGCCAAGCGTCCTCGGCTTGCTTGGACAGAGACAATCTTTGGTAGCAAGAATTGCGCGACTCGAGGGTGAAAAAACGCGACTGCAAAGACGTTTTATGCACGTAGGCGGTAATTACGCGAGCACTAGTGACAATAGCGATAACGCGAGACTTGAGTGGCGTGAAATAGATACTGCGTTCAAGAGCCGTATCTGAACCGGTGTAATGATTAATGTGCATCACATCGAACCACGTCAATTTTTAGAAGAGGCTAAAAACATTGTGCTCGAGCGAGTGCGGGAGGCAATAAACGTACACGGTAGTGTAAAAGTAAATACTGCGTTCAATGGCGAATTCGTAGCGGGGGATATACGTGCCAACAAGAGTGTAAATACAAAAAATTACGCATTCTTCCAAGTATCAGATTTGAACGAATGGTACGAGCGATACGTTGACGGTCGAGGCCATGTTGACGTCGCTCGAAGAATTCCAAGAGCGTGACAGCGGGTGGGCGTTATCGGGTATATTAAATTTAACTGTAAATATAAATAAATACAATCCTATGCGTGCGGGATGTCAGATTACATTACCGAAGCATATAGTATTATACTAAAAAGAGCGGTGATTAATGTGCAATCAGAAGACAATGCGTGCTTCGCATGGTCGGTGGTTGCTGCTTTGCATCCTACTCAAAGTCATCCTGCTCGGAAATCATCATATCCGCATTACAGTGCAATTATGAATTTCGGAGACATAGTTTCCAGTCGCGCTGAAGGATATTAGAAAATTTGAGCGACTTAACAATAATATTTCAATCAACGTATATGGCATCGAAGAAGATAGATTTGCCCCCCTGCGACTTTCCGACGAAAAGAAGGAGAAGCATGCAAATTTATTATACATGCAAGATAACGAGGGCAACATGGGACACTTCATGCTGATAAAAATCTTATCCCGACTCATCAGCTCGCAATTGAGCAAGAATAAATGCAGAAAATATTTGTGATTGATAAATAATAATTTTTTTATAATAACGTGTTTATAATTTTTATTAAATAGTAAAAATAAATTTTCTTTGTTATTCGCAGGTGCTTGCACTACTTCGATTCCGAAGAAAAATTACAATTGCATGCTGTAGACTGCCATCGGATGAATGACTGTGCCATACTATTGCCGAGTGAACAGAAAAAGTGGTTGAAGTTCCGTAACCACAAGAACAAGGAACAGCTTCCCTTCGTCGTGTACGCTTATTTGGAGTGCATACTACAAAAGATGCAACCTGACACGGAGCGAGGGTTGTATACATACCAGCATCACTAGGTATTCAGCATTGGCTATTACGTGCGATGCTCGTACGACGACGCGTTATCCGTGTATCGGTTTCATCGTGATCCCGATTGCATATCATGGTTCATGAAACAATTAGAAAAATTGGCGCATAACGTTAAGGCTCGTTTATCCGCTAATGTTCCCATGAACACGTTGTCGAAGGAACAGTAGCATACGTACCGTAGCGCGACGCATTGTCATATCTGTGATAAACCGTTCACGCCAGATGATACGCGGGTGCGCGATCATTCCCACACAGCACACTTTATTCTGAGGATATCCCTAAGTTATCGAGATATCCAATTGGACATATTGCAATCCCATGGATGTCCTCCGGTTATTGCGATATCCCTCGGATATCTGGTGGATATTGCGATATCCTGTGCTGTGTGGGTTGTCATATAACTAGTAGATATCGTGGTCAGCGCATTCAAATTGTAATCTAAATTATAAAAATTCGTTTTATATTCCAATAGTTTTTCACAATTTATCCGGCTACGATTTACATTTTATAATAAAGAAAATAGCAAGCGCGTTCGAAGGCTGCGTTAATCTGTTACCAATAACAAAAGAAAAGTATATTTCTTTTACTAAATTCGTTGAAGATACTACCGAAAAATACTCGCGAAATTATATAGGGTTATGGTTTATAGATTCATACAGATTCCTTAACACCAGTCTCGATAAATTAGCATCGTATCTCAATAGCGATAAATTAAAAATTGTACGGTCTGAATTTTTAAACCTATCTGATGAAGAATTTAGTTTATTAACTCGAAAAGGTGTATTTCCGTACGAATATGTAGATTGTGTGAATAAGTTGCAGGACACGTATTTACCGCCGCGCGAATCATTTTTCAGTTCTTTGACTGGTGATACGGTATTTGAGAGCGATTATGTGTACGCCGAGAACGTCTGGAGGCGATTCTCCATCCATACCTTAGGCGAATACAGCGATTTATGTTTGAAAACAGATGTTTTATTATTAGCATATTTTTGAAAATTTTCGCGACACGTGTATCAAAAGTTACGGTCTCGATCCCGCGCATTATTACACATTACCGGGTTTCACGTGGGACGCCATGCTGAAACATATACGTGTTAATTTTGAGCTACTCATAGATATCGATTTGGTATTATTTATAGAACGCGGTATACGCGGTGGCCTCAGTCAATGTTCAGGCAGACATGCACAAGCCAATAACAAGTATATGCAGTCATACGACCCATCAAAATCACCGTCGTACCTTATGTACTTTGACGTTAATAATTTGTATGGATGGACAATGTATCAATCTTTGCCTTACGCTAAATTTCAATGGGTTGAAGATATTTCGAATTTTGAAAAGCGTGATTGCCACAGATTCGCCCACGGGTTACATTCTCGAAGTCGATATCGAGTATCCACAACACCTTCACGACGTGTACGCCGATCTATCATTCTGCCCAACGCGCGACAAATCGCCCGGTACACAAGAAGAGAAATTGCTCGCAACTGTTCACGATAAAAAGCGTTACATTATTCATTACCATAACCTGCAGCAGTGCTACGGTCTTCGCGTAACACAAATACACCGCGTATTACAATTCTCCCAATCTGCATGGCTCCGCGAGTACATAGAATTAAACACACGATTTCAAACCCTCGCAAAAAACGACTTTGAAAAAAAATTATACAAACTCATGAACAACGCAGTATTCGGTAAAACAATGAAAAATGTACGCAATCATGTTAATGTAAAACTTTTGACGAAATGGGAGGGGCGGTACGGCGCGGAAGCAATGATCGCGAGACTAAATTTTCACAGTAGAAGCGTATTTTCAGAGAGTTTAATCGCCATCGAATTGCGTAATCTCGAGATGAAATTCAACAAACCGATTTATGTAAGGATGTGTATACTCGACATATTAAAAATCGGCTTGTACGAATTTCACTACGAGTATATGCTACCGCTGTATCGCGACAAATGTAAAGTTATGTATACCGACACAGACAGTCTTGTTTATCACGTCGAGTGCGAGAATGTGAAAATTTATGAAAACATGAGGCGTGATATTGCTAGATTTGACACGAGTGATTATCCGATCGACAACGCGTACGGTATACCTCTCAAAAATAAAAAAGTATCAGGTTTAATGAAAGACGAGAACAATGGTGCCATCCATAGACATAGTAAGTATAAACCGAGCATTCCGCTGTATGGCGTTGATGCATACGAAAAGAAGGAGAAAAGATATATGAAGAATCTCTTTCTCTCTCTGACATCATCGTAGTAGGGAGAGTCTGCGCAATATGATTTAAATGCGCAGACGACGCTAATGTAGGCATAACAATAAAAAAATCACAATTGGTTTTTAATTGCGGACACATTACAACATAATATATATACTAAAAGCTGATAAAAGGTTTTTTTAAATAATGTTAACGATAGCTGCTTGCGATCGTTTGCGATCTCACTGGAATGGAGATCTCCGCGGGTACCGCGATGGCATATTTCTCATCGGGCGGAAGCGGTCAAGGCACTGCACCTTTTATTTTAATTCCGGGAATAATCAGGACACCACTGGCTCAGAAAGAATCAACACTTTATTTATTCTTTACACGCGCGCTTTCACGCAACGTTGAGGGCACGGAGACTTCTCTAGCTCTGCCCGGCCCATGCGCTCGCGCTAGGCGGGGGGGGGGGGTCGACGAGCCACAAAAAGGGCCGAATATCGGGAAGCGAGCGCGACAGGAAGAGAGGGGGTACCGTATCGCGCCGGGCGTAGGGCTTATTCGCACTAACTCTAGGCACGAGTAGCTTCTTAGGGAATACGTAACAAAGCCGCCCCCCTTGAAGGGATCGCCCTTCAAAATTTCAGTCTTATAGTAATTCTAATATGGTTGCAAAAGCGAATTCGATTAATTGCTCTAACAAGCCTAGAGCTGTGGCTGGATGGCCTAATAGTAACGCAACAAAGGAAATAAAAAATTATCTTAATTTAATTGTATTCACTTAGGCTATACTAAAGTAATGGGTGCGCAAATAGCTTAACTTAAATGACTGCGGAACATGAATATAAAGGTTAATGAGCTGAATTAAACAAGCTAGAACAAATGTTTCGCGAGAGCTGACAATATTTATATGGGCATTTATATGGGCAGTATAGCTAGTTTTGAAAGAGGTCGGACGTAGGATCCCTTGGAGGTCTTCACGGTGGCGGTTCGCGACACGCCATCGGGGCCAGGGTGGACAGATTCCACGCGGCCGGTTAGCCATTGCAGCGGGGCCAGCCCTGCCTGTTTTATTAGAACCAGTTGCCCAGGCTCCAATTGCGGGCCTTTGTTTCTTTTCCACTTATGACGCTCCTGAAGGGAGCTCAGGTATTCTGCACTCCACCTGGCCCAGAAGTGCTGTCGCATTTGCTGAACGACCTGCCACCGCTGAAGCCTATTCAGATTTACATTGGTCAAATCGGGATGTGGAAAACTATTCAATGTTGTGCCAACCAGAAAATGCCCGGGACTTAAATATGACATGTCATTCGGATCCGAGCTTAATGGCTGCAGAGGCCGCGAATTTAAGATAGCCTCAATTTCAGACGATATCGTTTGAAATTCCTCATATGTTAAGTGGGAGCCACCGATTATTCTGGTAATGTAAAATTTTGCGGACTTAATTGCGGCCTCCCAAAGACCCCCAAAATGTGGCGCATTGGGAGGAATGAAAGCCCAAGTAGTGTGCTGTTCTAACAGGAATCGATTAATAGAATTCTGAACCTCGTCATTTCGTAAGAATTCATAAAATTCTTTGATTTGGCGCTGAGCGCCCACGAAAGTGGTGGCATTGTCCGAGTACATGCGCTCAGGCCTTCCTCTTCGCGCAATAAGCCTTCTGAGCGAAGCTATGAATGCGTCAGTGGTGAGGTCGCTTACCAACTCTAAATGTACCGCCTTTGTAGAGAAGCATACAAAGGCGGCTACGTACGCCTTGTGATTACGTGAGTTACGGCGTCTGCCCTCTCGCAAGGTCACCGGGCCTGCGTAGTCCACTCCGCAATGGGTGAAGGGTCGCGAAACCGTGACTCTAGGGGAAGGCAAGCAGGCCATTTCCGCTTCCGAGATTGAAGATCTAGCCTTGAAGCACTTAATGCAATTGTTTATGATCTTGCGTACAGCTGATCTCAAGGACAGCGGCCAAAACCGCTGACGGACCGCCGCCATGGTGGCCTGCAGGCCGGCGTAGAAATTGCGGATGTGTTCGTATTGTATGATGAGCTTAGTTAGTGGGTGGTGTCGCGGCAGTATTATTTGATGGGATGCGTCGAAGGATAGTGCTGAATTTTTTATTCTGCCTCCTACTCTTATCAAGCCATCGTCGTCGAGGAATGGAGAAAGGGAATTCATATTGCTGGAGATGGCAATACTACGCGCGTTAGACAATGCTTCGTATTCGCTAAAAAATGATTGGTTTTGAACGGCCTTGCATAACGAGTTCAGAGCTTGAATTGTTTCTCCCGGGGAGATTGCTACTGTAGCCGGCCTGAGAGCTTTGACCTGAGCCAACCTGAGACAGTAAGCTGTGATACGTAATGTCTTGTTTAGATTAGAAAACCTGGCAATCAATTTATTTATAGGGGTAAAGTCCTTTGATATAACCGCGGCATAAATCTTTCTTTGTTCTGGGCCTTCATCTCCCAGTGAGGGGAAATCGCCGCTGGGCCATTCTACCATCGGTAAACTTAGATAAGTGGGCCCGTGCCACCATAGCTTAGACTTTATAATGTCGTCCGGGAGCAGACCTCTCGATAACGGGTCCGCAGGATTGTCGGTGGAACTGACATGTCCCCAGTGATTATGCTCGGTTAGACGCTGGATTTCTCCGACCCGGTTAGCCACGAACGTCGACCATCGTCGTGATGCGGAAGCTATCCAATTTAGAGCTATAGTAGAATCCGACCACAAAAAGGTTTCTACGTGAGCCACTTCAAGTGCTGATTTAATTTTGTGCACTAGGCGCGCTAGCAGCAATGCGGCGGATAATTCAAGACGTGGCAACGATACGGATTTGAGAGGTGCGACTCTTGACTTGGAACAAAGTAGATAAGAGCGATATTCGTTCGGTTTTGTTTCATTACGGAGGTATATACGCACGCGCCGTAAGCCCGCTCGCTGGCGTCGCAATATCCGTGGATCTGCACGTGTTTAATATTTGACGCATGCTTTACCCAACGAGGTATCTTTAACAGGTTTAGACTGGGCAATTGCAATTTAAGTTGCATCCATTTTGTATGTACGTGCTGAGGGATGGATTCGTCCCATTCTATTCCAGCTTGCCACAGCTCTTGCAATATGAGCTTAGCTAGTACAATGACCGGTCCGAGTAGTCCTAATGGGTCAATGAGCCTAGATACTTCCGATAAGATAATTCGTTTAGACGATGCATTTGCAGACAATGAAGGCGAAAGGGAAAATTGAAGCGTGTCGCCATTCCTATCCCACGAGGTGCCCAATATTCGAAAGTTCTCGTCCTTGGTGAATGTTATCAAATGTTCACTCTGATCATTGATGCCGTTCAATAATTCGGAACAATTGGATCCCCATTTGCTCAGTTTGAAACCTAATTTTAAGAGTTGTATTAGCTCATCACGTATGGACAATGCTTCCGCCTTGGTATCGGCGCCGGTGAGGAGATCATCAACATAGAAGTTGCGCCTTAAATGAAGCGATCCTACGGGAAATTCCTTGGTAAATTGATCCGCTAGATCCACGAGACATCTTGTCGCCAAATATGATGCAATGGTGGTGCCGTAGGTGAGAGTAAGCAACTCGAAAGCTTGCACGGGCGCTCGTTTATCCTCGCGCCATAAAATTCTTTGCAAATGTGTTTGTGAAGGATGCAACAGGATTTGCCTGTACATTTTGACTATATCGGCCACCAATACGTATCGGTAGGTGCGAAAGCGAAGAAGTATAGAGATGAGATCACTCTGAACTACCGGGCCTACAGGCATGCAGTCGTTTAAGGCTAGCCCTGTGCTGGTTTTGCAGGAGCCGTCAAAGACTACCCGAAGCTTAGTGCTCTTAGCGTCTTCTTTGAGTACGGAATGGTGTGGAAGGTAGCAGGCATTGGGCTCCTCTCGATCAGATTCCGTTATGGTACGCATGTGGCCAAGCTGTATGTATTCTCGAATAAAATTCACGTACAGAGTCTTTAATTGAGGGTCTCGATCTAATCTTTTTTCCAACGCTGAGAATCGCTTGAGCGCGATGTCTTTAGAGTTGCCAAGCCTTTGGATAGTCCCGCTTAAAGGGAATTTGAACGACGTATCGGCCTTGGTCATTTCGATTCATCGTGCTTAGAAAATGGTTCTCGCAGCTTCGTTCCTCAGATGTGTAGGGCTTGTGTTTGTCGCAGATGTCGTCCAGCTGCCAAAATCTGTTAAGCTGGTCGTGCAGTGCGGAGTTACTCACGGTCGCGTGAAATGTCTTAACGTGCTGAGGTGACAAATGAGTATTGTTTAGTTTACCAGCTAATATCCAACCTAATTTCGTTTTTTGGAGCGTGGGTTGGGATGCTGTGCTCTTAATTTGTCCTATGCATATCAGGTCCCAGAATACCTCTGCTCCGATTAGAATGTCGATTTGTGAAGATATGTTAAAATTGGGATCTGCTAGTCGTATGTTAGCCGGGATGTCAAATCCAGAACGCTTCATAGTGAAGGCGGGCAATTGATCCGTTATCCGTTCAGTTACGATGCAATCGATGCTTGTGGAAAAGGAATTGAATTTGGATTGCAATTTGATTTGTACTGCTTCGTTGGAACATGTTATCTTGCCGCCTATTCCAGATATGGCGACCTCTAGTGTACGCGGAGCCAAGCCTAGTTTATTCAAGAATTCTTTCGTAATGAAGCTGGTCTGTGATCCGCTATCCAATAGCGCTCGGCCGGTTACTAGCGAACCGTTTCTGCCCTCAGCCAAGACAATAGCAGTAGATAAAATTGCGCAATCGCCTGCCGAAAAGCGGGAGGAATGATTGGCCACCACGCTCGGGGGATTCAGAGGAAGTGGTCTCTCGCTGTGATTCGTCTGTTGATTTATCTTGGTCGGAATTCGGGAGATGCAGCAGGGTGTTATGTTTACGTGAACAGGTTCTGCAACTTCCCGATGGACATTTCTTCGAGGCATGAGTAGCGGCGCGCAGACAGTTGAGACATAATTTTTTAGAACGCGCGTTTTCGATTCGTTGCGATATTGGCAGAGCCAAAAATTGTTTGCAATAATAAATCGAGTGCTCACCGCGACAATAGTCGCACCTAGTTTTGACTACAGCATTGCATACTGTCTTCTGTTTATCATTTGATCGCGATTGCAACTTTGTGTGTTTCGAGGCGATACTAGATTTTGGAGTTGATTCCAGGACTTGGCACTGATGTACTAAAAACTCTAAAAATTGCTTAAATGTCGGTAAATCGTCACCTAAGAGCGATTTCTGCCAGTCCTTGGCTGTATTCGCGTCAAGTTTAGCGCTAATCAAATGTATTAATATGTCGTCCCAGCTGTCTGTCGGGCGCTTCAAAGCTCTCAGGGCCTGGACGTGGCGAGTAGCAGCGTCGGCAATTTGTCTTAGCTCTATCGCGTTTTCTTTGCTCATTGCAGGAATATCTGTTATGGCCTTTAAATGATTCTGAACTATAATTCTTTTTTTATCGTATCTGGTTTTTAGTAAATCCCACGCGACGGGGTAATTATCATCGGAAATTTCGAGAGACGCTATCACGTGATGCGCGTCGCCGGTGATTGCGGCCTTTAAATATTGCAGTTTATTTACGCTGCTAATCGAAGTGTTTGAATGAATCGCGTTATGAAATGCGTCGCGGAATGGAAACCACTCATCGTAAGCTCCTGAGAATTTAGGTAGGTCAAGCTTAGGAAGGCGAACATTGAGGAGAGATGCCGGCGCATCGGATGCGGTTGAGGGCGTTGGCGAGGCCGTAACGAGATTGCGCGACGCTGACGGAGGCGTTAATAATTCGCGAATTTTGGCGGCTAGCGCGTAGAAGGCATCCTCGAATTGGATTCTGTCGTTGAGCTCGCTTTCCTCAAGAATTTCTAGCTGCATTTGTACTTCGCTATACTCATTCCAATATTGATCTAATTTTATTTTTCGTTCCTCAAGTTGAGATATTACTGCCGGCGAAATTGACGTAATAGAATCCGCGTATGTTTTAATACGTGTGCATGCCCCTTTAATCAAAGATCGACGCCTCTTAAGGAGGCTCGCGTCCGGTGGGGGGGTCATATTGAAATGAGTTAATTAATATCGAAAATATAAGACACGTCGGCTTTCTGGTTGGCGGAGAAATTGAAAGAGTTTTCCTTACTTGTACACGCTCAACAGCTGATGCCGGCTGCGCTTACGGAGATCGCCACGTGCCGAAGGCGTGGATGCAAATGGCGGCTGTGTGGATAGAATCGCTGCGCTGTCCTTTGTGCAGGAAACGAAAGTGCGTCGGTACAGCTTCCGGGTGAATGCAGACGCCCTCCAGGCGGACTGGGATGGCCTCCAGGCTTGCTGTCCTTGTCGCTGCCTCGTGAAATGACCTTGTATACAGCTGTATACGCTTGTTGTTGGTGATGATGTTGTTGATGCGCAGGCTCACCAGCCGGTCTGTGGCGGCGGCGAGGCGAATGCAAATGGCGGCTATAGCGTGCCTGCCGGTTCGAGAAGGTTCGTCGCGCTGAATGTTCGCTGCTGCGTGGATGTGCGGCAGCGTATGGCGATTGCGAACCTTCTTCTCGTTACCTTGATTGGATTCCGGGCGTATGACTTAACCGGATCCGGTCGAGAGATTGCGTTTAATATGCTGAGAGGAGAGACAATGAGATGCGTCTCTCAAGCGTGCCCACGATGTGTCTGCCGGCTGCAACAGTACGGGCAGCGTGCTTCCTTGGCTCAGAGACAGCGGTGCTGAAGATCGTGAGGATCTGGCGGACGAGTTTTAGCTGCTGCTCGTGTCCGAGATCCGGCTCGAAGGACCAAAACTTTGTTAACGATAGCTGCTTGCGATCGTTTGTGATCTCACTGGAATGGAGATCTCCGCGGGTGCCGCGATGGCATATTTCTCATCGGGCGGAAGCGGTCAAGGCACTGCACCTTTTATTTTAATTCCGGGAATAATCAGGACACCACTGGCTCAGAAAGAATCAACACTTTATTTATTCTTTACACGCGCGCTTTCACGCAACGTTGAGGGCACGGAGACTTCTCTAGCTCTGCCCGGCCCATGCGCTCGCGCTAGGCGGGGGGGGGGGGGGGGTCGACGAGCCACGAAAAGGGCTGAATATCGGGAAGCGAGCGCGACAGGAAGAGAGGGGGTACCGTATCGCGCCGGGCGTAGGGCTTATTCGCACTAACTCTAGGCACGAGTAGCTTCTTAGGGAATACGTAACAAATAACAAAAATTTTTTTAAAGAATATTTTGTATAACTCATTTTATTAATATATATGTATATAGGAACATAAGAAAAATCAAGTCATAATTTGTCAAAATATTAATCATTATTTATTGACCTTGAAACAAAGTTAATTTATTATTACGCATTCTTAACCTATTAACATTTGTTTGAAATTGTTCACTTTCATAATGTAAACGTACTTCTAGAAACTTTTTTAAAATTGACTCAATAACTTGGCGGCGATGATCAAATAACGGAGATTGCTCTAACATGTGAGAACCATCATCAAAAATTTTAGTTGGCATAAAACGAAAACATTGACAAATTAAATATTTTATAATATTTTTCTTCGAAAATATAACGCTTCTATTATGCCTCAAAATTTTCTCAGCCACTTCACATATATTAATTACGTCGCTTGAAACCTCAAGTAGTAGCCTTCGATTTTGGAGGTCAACATTTATGATGCGATTCTTCCGTAGTAAAAGTTTGCTTACATCCTCTGAATATGTATTTTTATTTCGCAACTTATCACAGCATGTCTGACAAAATAATTTACGCTCTATACTTCTTACAACAAATCCTGCAATGTATTTGATAATATCTCTCGCGCATTCAGAGGGATTATAATTGATTGACGTGAAATAATCATGATCGAGAAGTACATTTTGAAATAAATTATCACTGTCGGCATCGATGCTTTCATTTTTTGTATATTTATCACTTATCTCGGAATCATTTTCAGATAACGATAGTAGTGTTGTATCATCTTTAGGCACACAATTAGCACTAAGAGGTACCGATACTTTTACTAACTGTAAAATTTCCTACGAAGCTTTAAATAATCTTACGCTAGGATTATTATTCCAGCCTCCCATTTGTCTTATTAATGCAAAAAACGTTTCAACGTGATCCTGTGACAGTTTATAAGTCAAGAAAAAAGTTATTTTGTCTTCGGATAATAGCTGCTCAGCTAAAGTAATAACGTTTTGCAAACAAATTATAGTGCCTATAAAACCAGTATTCACATTTGTTTGTAAAATAGATACATCATTTATTTTTAAATTAACAATATATTCAATATAATTTTCTACTTTACTCTTTAAGATACTTACATTTGTTTTGGTAATTGCTCATTTTGATTCAGTTTTATTATATAAATTTCGGGAATTTAATAAATCAAAAATATCATTAAAAGTTTTGCAAAATTTTGCCGTAGCAGAAGCTCCTTTAAAATTAAATTCTGAATCTGTTTTTATCAGTTTTCTATCAACTTCTGCATGAAGTAGCGCATCACTAACGCTATTACTTAAAACTTGAACAGCTAGATTTACTTTCATTTTTTCGTTATGAAAATGAATATGACGACGACGAATTTTGTTAATTCTTTACAATTGGTACTTTTCCGAATTTTGATATTTTTTCATAACTTTCTTGGTAAACAGCTTTGTTGTGACTCCGACAACGATAATCATTCGGGGGAGACCGAAAAATATGTAACCTACTAATTTTTTTGGCCATTTTTTCGAAATAATTTTCGTATGTTCAACGTATTCGTATGACGACATACATACGGGGGAGGGGGCAAGGGGGGTCTTCAGTCATAGACAATGTTATGATTTTGTTCGTCGCGTACTATCCCTCGCTCTTCTTCGAAAAAAATAGGCGCTTCTGTTTAAAGCAGTCCTACCGGCAGAACAATGTGGAAACAAACGATTGTAGCGACTTCTACCCCAGTCTGGTACAGCAAAGAAGCGGGGGAGGGGCGGAGCCCCTTCCCCTGCACCTTTTCTCCGTAATTTATCCTAACCTAATCCAAACATTTTGAAGTCGCTATTTGGTTAATGTAAAAACATTGGAAATACAGCGTAAAGTCTCAAACCCATGTGGTGCAGTGAATGCTTTGCGCGAACACACACACACACACACACATGTATATGGGCAATCCATGCAATACATTGCAAACAAAGTAAAATCCATATAGGTTAACGACTTGAACGGGGTGGGTGCGGGAGGGGGGCCAAAGGCCCCTTTTGCACCCCCCCCCGTGTGTGTGTGTGTGTGTGTGTGTGTGTGTGCGCAAAGCATTCACTGCACCACATGGGTTTGCGACTTTTCACGCTAAACGAGATGACCAGGAACGCCCGCGCCACGGGATTTGACCATAACATATATATGGTATTTATTAACTGGTAAACTTTTGTTTTAATAATTTTTTGTGTATAACTCAAAAACTAAGACCGAGCGGCGGTAACAAGTATAGGGAAAAGTTGTTCAGAATGATGGCTTTGACAATATATTTGAAGGTCATCAAAATCGGTGAGGAATTGTTAATGTAAATAATTACCAAATTATTTCGAAAAAATGGCCAAAAAAATTAGTAGTTTACATATTTTTCCGGCTCCCCCGATTGATTATCGTTGTCGGAGTCACAACAAAGCTGTTTACCAAGCAAGTTATGAAAAAATATCAAAATTCGGAAAAGTACTAATTGTAAATAATTACCCGAATTTTTACTGCAGGATGCAACCCTTCAAATTCTATAAGTTTGATCAATTTTACAATAAAATTCCAATTTATAAAATTACCATTTCCATCACGAATAATACCAGATTTTGCAAAATTATTTCGAACAAGTTTCAACATATGACACAGGTCATAAAAAATATATACTGGTTTTTGTGTACAGGGATGCTCAAAATACGACTTTATATTTTTTGTATCATGTTGTCTCAAGCAAGCTCCTAATTTTTCACACATCGTAATATTCGCAAGAGCATCGTCAAACGTAACACTTCGAACGTCAATTTTGTTTTCATGAAGATAACGTAAAATTTCGCTTAATATAGTCACTTTCTCTTCAGCCATTAAAGATGCGATGAGGTAATATGCAATAGGAATTTTAAAATTTCCATTTATACATATTAACAAACATGAAAACAAGAACTTGACTAGCTTCAGTTTGGCTGACTCCGTTGCCTAAATCGACAAAGCCTAAAGCTTCTCCATTCACAAACTCTATTTTTTCCCTGATACTCATTTCGTCAAAAACTAAATTAAAAATCAATTCTTTATTTCTCTTTTTGGCTTGGTCGATTCGATTACGAATTTCTTGTACCGCTTGCTCACAAATACTAGGTTTATTGTTTAAATTTCGCATCCATCTCCGGAGACTAGTTTTGTGAAGTAGGCATTTTAAAAATGATGATCTAACGTACTTATACGCAGCTGGAGAATGGAAGTGCAAGGTAACCGCAAATGTTTTTAATTCTTGCGTATAATTTACATTTTGCTTCTTCATAATCATTTTTTTAATCATTTCTTCTACATGCGGAGGCACTATATCCTACAAATTATAGATAAAAATGAATTTTTGTTATAGAAATAAACATTAGATAAAAAAATCAAATAATAAGTAGAAACTTCTATATTGTACATATTGAACAAAATCAATATATTTTTTAAATATTTTTATAATAATTCTGCAGACTTTATAAAATTATCATTTTTGAAAAATTATTAGCTTTGTATATCTAACGTCATTCAATTTGTACAATATTTTCTAAACGTAATATAATTTTAGGAGAAATTATAACATTCTTTTTTGTTAAAATGTATCACGTTAATACCAGCCTTCTAAAGATTAATGGTGTTTCTAAAATACATGTACTTTGTTAAAGTAATAAAAACCTAAATTTAAGCAAAATTCAAGCAATCTTATCTCATGCAAAATACACTCTGTTAAAGTAATAAAAACCTTAATTCGCAAATTAAAATAAGCTTTAAGAAATGTCAAAAATTGTTATTTAAATGTAGACAAGTTAAAAAAATAATTTTCAAAAAATATTTATTTTTAAAATAAAAGCAATTAGTAAAAATATTTAAATTTTTAAAATTAAATCTGTTTACATAAGCAATTGTTTGTTTATATATAGGGTGCTTTCCATTTAATGACACAAGTCGACACAAGTGTCGTTCTATCTTTGTTACTCATTGAACATAAAAAAATATAGAACGATGCTTGTGTCGACTTGTGTTACTAAATGGAAAGCACCCATAAACAGGTCTACGTTTTCATAATAGGAAACGTACACTTGTTTATATTTAAACAATTATTTGTAAATAATTATTGGTCCTTATAGTTGATTGTTCTTTTAAATATAAAACAAGAATAGATAGAGGATCATGCATCATAATTAGTATAAAGTAATAGAAAAAGCAAAAACTTAAAATATCAAGTTTTTCCCAACCTCATTGACATTTTTTTTGAGAATTTACTGTTAAGTGAAGTTTGCTGACTCCATAGTTGGATCTGTCTAATCTTTAAAAAAAAATTTTTTTTTCTTTGTTAATGTTATATTTATCTTTAATGAATAAAATATTTTAGTATTACTTACTTTTATAGCATCTATACTACTATTTGCTAATAAGCGCTTATTTCTCAAAGACTAATAAGCTTCTAAAATTGCAAACTTTTTTCCTCAAACGTTTGCATGTTTGCGTAAAAAGTTTCTTTTTCTGCCTACTATATATTGTTGAACGGACAAATGTATTCCACGCCTTATCAGATGTAAAATTGCTTCTTGTAAAAGTTGCAACTCTATTATTTGGAAGATTCAAATAAATTTTTTTATGTGGAACATTTTCATTACAGATATCCATTTGCCTATAATTAAAAAATTTCTTGAATAAAATTAAATTGACATATGTAATCACTATTTACAAATACGTACACATTACTAATTTTCCTCTTTCTAGTAGTAGTATTTATGTTTTGATTTAAACAGTTTTCATCTTTATAATCATTTATCTCTTTATTTATTTCCTCGTGTGTTAAACTGTTTCTTAAAAAAAGTATAAGAAAAATATTAAATATATAAATAACCGCCATTAATTCTAAATAATGATAAATTGATATTTACCTATTCTCTTTACCAGTAGGTATTGCAGTTGAAAGTATATAGACGTGTCCTTGTTATAGTATCACGATTAAAATCATTTTGAGAAAAATGATCACTACAAATACGAGTAAATGAATAAGTGATTACTTTACCGATTGCTTCAAATCATTTTTGTTTGAGATCTGCATTTTTAGGAAAGCTGAAAAATATATTTTTAGTTAGTATTTTAAAAAAAAATATTGAAATATTTCAACTTAAATGTGTTTAATAATTTTTATGAATTAAATTTTTTATATAATCATTTCAAAAAACTTACCAGTGAAATGTACGATTTTTGTTTGGATTTGCTACTTTTCCGCAAACACAACAGGCATTAACCATTTTAAATATTAGAATATTAATGTTCACTGTTTATAAAAACACATTACAAAATTTTTGGTTATATATTTTATAGCGCGACAGGGGAAATGATGGATTGACGCGAGGAGATGAGGAGAAGTGCTCCCCACTCCTCCGTCATTAAAAAGAGAAAGAGATTCTTCATATATCTTTTCTCCTTTTTTTCGTAGGCATCAACGCCATATGGCGGAATGCTCGGTTTATACTTATTATGTCTATGGTGCCATCATAACAGAGTTTGTTGGACTTAAGGCGAAATGTACGCGATGAAGAGGGAATAGATGGGAAGAAGGATACTAAAAAGGCTAAAGGTGTCAAGAGCAGCATCGTCGCGCGAACTATAACGTTTGACGATTACACGCGCTGTCTCCACAACGCAATCGAACTGACATGTCGCCAGTCATGTATACGATCCAAGTTGCACGAAGTTTACACGGTATATACCCCAGCTACCCAGCTAGCCAGGCCTGTTAAAATCACATATCGTGAAAGCTTTACAGTAAGGATTGTTTCAATTTTGACAACAATTTTATGACAAGTAATTGTCTGTTGCTTTGTTTTCTAAAAGTTTCGAGCAAATTTACGGCAAAAGTTTTCATCACACGATGCTGCAAATAACAGAGAAAGACTTGTACATAATATTACGTATAGAAATTACAAGATTAGTTCCGACACGATAAAATGCAAAATTTAAGCAAATCACAGAGCAAACCTTGCTACACGACATGACAATAAATTTATGGCAGAAACAGGAAATCTTGTTAAACACAGAATAACGGCAAATTAGTAGCAAGAACAAAATAAAACTTGCCGAGCATACTTTCGCAACAAAATTGCGACAAGGTGTGTCCGTAAACAGCTTAGTTTTTGTTGGCAAGGCTTGTCGCAAATAGTATGACGCACATTTTATGCAAATAACAGGGTTGCATTACCGGGTTTTAAATTTTATTTCTGACTTTACTATCTATCTCGAAATGGCGCATTTCTCGTGAAAAAGATTTACCTACTGGATTAATAAAAGGGGCTCGTCGAGAACAGAGAACCAAGTACGATTGCACCATTCACATTTGATATTGGACTAATCAGTCTAATATTTTATTTTTGTTGATCTAAATTTCGACAATATTTGTTCTGTTCTTGCCACAAATTTGCTATCATATTGTGCATAACAAGGTTTGCCTTGTTTTTGCCACAAATTTACTATCATGCTATGTACAGCAAGGTTTGCTCTATTCTTACCACAAATTTGTTATCATATTGTGTACAGCAAGATTTGCCTTGTTCTTGCTGCAAATTTGTTGTTATGCTTTACTAACAAATTTTACCCTGTTATTTGCATAAAATATGCGTCATACTATTTACAACAAGCCTTCCCAGCAAAAGCTAAGCTTAATGCGGACACACCTTGTCGTAATTTTGTTGCAAAGGTTTGCTCGAGTTTGCGGCAAATTTCGCGCAAAGTTTGCGTCATTTTGCTAGCTGGGTACGGTATACATCGGAAAAAAAATCGCTCTAAGTCCGTACGACAACAAACGATATCTCGTACCAGATTCAACCGAAACATTGCTATGGGGACATTGGCGGATACCCCTATAATATATATATATATATATATTTGTATTGTACACGTATTTTACATCTTATATAATGTATTTTACATTTTACATATGTATATTTAATCATTTTACATTTTGCGATTCATGTATTTTATAGTTTGCGTTTTATGTATTTTACATTTTACACGTATTTTATAGTTTTACATTTTGTGTTGTATATATTATACGTTTTACACTTATTTTGTATTTTATATTTCTGCGTTTCATGTATTTCATATTTTACACGTATTTTATATATCTAAACTTATATGAAATAAGATTTTTTACATGTATTACATATTAAGGATGATGGAAGGATAATAAAGATGTTTTTTTATTATTATGTGTCACATTTATTTTTATATGGCTACATTGTATTTTTATGAGTATAATAAAAAAAAGATTTGCATGAATTAAATGACATTGTCTTTGTGTATCCATGAATTATGCGACCCATCGAATCCTAATCACTTTAGACCTCGTCACCCTTCCTGCGCAATATTTTTTCCACAAGAAATACATCAGGATGAGTCGCACGATGCAACTCGTGCTCATAGAACGCTCCAGCTATAGATTTTCCATGATAATCCTCGAGTAGATAGGTTTCGGGATTAATATGCTGCACTTTAATAATTTGGCGTGTAACCCTTCTCAAAAACCGTCTTGTACTTGCGTACTGAATCACCCATTTTAAATCTCGCTGGACCTGCGATCTTTATAGTGCTGTATACTGTAGCCAAGAGTCTTTTAGCCACAGCGGGGGTTACGTCGACGGGTCGCATACCAATAGTTCGATGCTTTCGAGTATTGTAATTCAACACGAGACGTAGTAACAGGTCAATCCACTTGTAATTGCCGTAGAATGTAAATTGCTTCCACATATCGTTCTTCAGCGTGCGGTTAAACCGCTTAACGACTGACGCCTTCATTATAGAGTACGTAGAATAATGATTGATATCATGTTTTTTCAAGAGTTTCTGCACGTCAGCGTTGTAAAACTCCTTCCCCATATCGGTTTGCAAGTTTTTCGGGTGTCTACTGCTCTCTCGCATTATCTCAGCAATAGCGTTAGCCGTCTCACTTCTACACTTGCTCTTGAGCGGTATAGCTCACGCATACTTGCTCAACACATCGATGACAGTGAGTATATAGTGATAGCCTTTGTTGAAACGTGAATACGGATTTCACAGGAATGAGCGAGGAGGGGCTCATTCTTTATATATATATGCAGTGTAGTAGCCACTTTCATCCAATGCCATTTTAGGCTAGGATGTTACATATATTGGCAATAAATAGATACGTTGCACATAGATTTAAATATTCTATCCCTTTTTGCTAGATGTAATAAAAGAGACAGAAATTATTTAGCCTGATACTAAGATATTATACTTAGTACGTATTTCAAAAGAAAAATCTGTGCTTGAGATATTCATGCACAAATTTTTCATAAAATATTGTACGTTTATGTATTTGTCTATGTAGTATGTATTCCCATACAGCACAGAAAGATTGCAGCAACATTGTGGCAACATTTCAACGCAAGATTGCAATATTGCATAAACGTTGTAAAATGTTGCTGCAAGGTTGCTGCAAGATTGCAGCAATGGTAAAATGTCCGCTTTTAGAAATATTGTTACGTAATATTGTAGCAATATTGCAGTAAAATATGTATGCAATATTATTTAGAAAAAGATTATTCAAAATAATTCATCTGATTTTAAATAACTATTTTGAATTTAACAAATACAGAGTGATTAGTGAAACTTCAAAAGATAAACTTTGCAAGTTTTGTCTTTTATCTTATATAAGTACATTATAAGATGAGAGACAAAACTTACAAAATTTATCTTTTAGTTGACGTAATCACTCTGTTGTTAAATTCAAAATATAGTTATTTAAAACCGAATGAATTGATCGGATAATCGTTTGGTTAATGTCACTATAATCACTCTGTATTTGTTAAATTAAAAAATACAGTTATTTAAAATAATTTTGAATAACCTTGTACTCTGTTATACACAAATCTACATAATAATAGTTTTACACACAAATTAAAACTACTCCAGAATGCATGTATCTCTATAGATGAAAAATTTTAAATAATATAGAACGATCACTTTTACATTATTTTTGAAAAGTTACTGTAATATATTAATTTATTCAAACTGTATTGAATATTAATTTTATCTATTTTCACTATTTTAATAATATTTTAAAATGTTGCTGCATCATTGCTGAAGTAATATTGTAAAATAATGTCTTTGCAATATCTCTGAAACATTACATCGCAATATGCAATGTTGCAACGTTGCAGCAATGTTGCTGCAAGCTTTTGTGCTGTATGGGTTATAATGCGCATGCACGCATGTGTGTCATGTGTATGTGTACATACACATACACATGACACACATATTATAATACACAATTGTAAATTTAATATTGCATACAAATATAGATATATTCATGTTGTGCGTGAATATACTCTCAAGCAATATACAGATTTTTCTTATGATAATGCAGGAAAGAGCTCATATAGTAATAAACGGAGTAAAAATGTTGATATGTTGATTGATCGATATTATCGACATTTTTAGTTCCGTCTAGATAGTGGCGTAGGACTGTTGGACTTCGGCCGTCACTCCAGCATCGCCTTAACCTTCTAATGTAAGTTTCGGGTCGAATCCGACCCGAGTCGAAATTTTGTTCATAGGACTTAAAAACTATAATTCGACTTCTTGTAATTAAAAAACTGTTTTAATGTTGTTTTTAAACATAACTTTAATAACTAGGATTATTAACATTCTGTATTGTTTAAGTAAAATAAAAAATTAAATTTTTTAAATTATTCATTATTCATTACTTGTTTAAAAAAGAAGGAAAAAAGTCCTCGGATCAGACCCCATCTTACTCTGTGCGACCACAAAAATTATCTTACTGTTAAACAGTTAATATATTAAAATATTATATGCTCACATGTTGAACATCTGCTATCGTTGTAGATACTTTGATTTTAAAAGGTTTAGCACTTCAAACATACATTCGAGACACTTTTCTTCAGGTACAGACTTAAGAGCATATCTAATGACATTTAAGATTGGATCATCTACAGATAATACTGAAGAAGCAGTAGGTACATTAGCCTGAGAGATATATTGATCTGAGTTTGTGACCAAAGGTCTGTTTATTATGGACTTCTCTAATTTTGTAGCAAAATTAGTCAGGGCTGTTGACTGCTTGGTTATTGTTTGCATAAATGAATCATCCTGTTTCTTCCTACGTTTAGCAAAATGATCAGGCTCAGGAACACTTCTTTTATTGGTGTTTTCTGTATCGCTTTCAACGTCTCCTCGGATGATGACAGTGCAGTAATTGATGAAAAACATTCCTTTACATTCAGGCTATTATTGGGTGCAGATGTTGACGCATGTATGATAGATGATTCTTCTCTCTTGCTATCTTCAATCGAGGATACAAAAGCAGCATCATCTGCGGTTAAAAATTGATTAATGAAAACTCCATTTTGTTTTCACTGCATTCGTACTACATTTGCACACATTACAATAAACTTATAGATTACACATTAAGGGGCCTATTCTGTAACTCTTTAACAACAATTTGGTATCTTTATATTGACTGTGAGGTAGGTAACGTATCGTGTGTGTGTGTGTGTCACTCCCCACTTAAGAGATATTCCACCGCTTGGAGTTTTTTGGTCGCTCTGAAAAGGGCGGTTTGTCAGGCGTCCTTAGAAGGACGTTTTGTTAGGCGTCTTCAGAAGGACGGTTGCTTCCTCGTTGGCCGGTTGGCGTTCACGATGGGGCAGTGAACTCCTGGTGTAGTTGCTTTGAGCCTTCTGGTCCAGTAGATCTTCCCCAGGTTGAGTCGTGGTGTCCACGTGTTGGTCCGAGTCCGTGACCGCTGTGCTGACCGTGGTCGTCTTCCTTCTGCGAGGCAGGATGTTGCCGTCGAGCATACTCCGAGGAGGAGACCCTGGTGCGAGCGCACTTCGAGAAGGAGGCCCTGGTGCGACCACACTCCGAGAAGGAGGCCCTGGTGCGAGCGCACTCCGAGAAGGAGGCCCTGGTGCGAGCACACTCCGAGAAGGAGACCCTGGGGCGAGTGCACTCCGAGGAGGCCCTGGACGTTTCGGACGAGCACACTCCGAGAAGGAGGCCCGTCTACCAAAAAGATAGTACAGAGAATATCTGGTTTACGTCAGAGTATTCTCTCTGTGAATCTAGTATTAGATTATTTTCTCAGCGCTGCGGGTGGTCCTTATACAGGGTGTCCCTAAGCACCCACGCCAATGCTTGTAAAGAGGTAGAAGGGATCGAGACAAACATAAATACCCAATATTGTTTGGGTTTGGTCCACCAATAATCGAGATATTAATTTTTTTAATTGTGCGAATGAGAGCGCGCGGAAGGAAGAGCTCGAGCCGCTCGAGCCGTAGCACGGCCCACTGTCTCGAGTATTGGCGCCGGCGGCCGGGGGGAAGAGGGAGAGTCGCGCCGCTCTGTGCTTCGCTGCTCCCACGTCCCACCGCACCGCGTCTAGACTCGCATCAATGGCCGCTCTCGCGTCCCACCGCACCGCGCCAAGACTCGCGTCGTTACACACATTCATGACAAATGACATAATTATGAATATAGTAAATTAATTAAAATTTTTGGTACATTCACGATAGATTCTTTCTTTTTCTTTGTAGGGATAGGTATAAATGTTACCACGCACGTGGCGTAATTACATTAGAATCGTGTGAGGGATCGTCGCACGGAAGTCCCTACGACTTCCGTGTGTTACCGGGGTAAATAACAGGACGCTGGAGTCAACGGTAACAACGTTTATTAGAACGGAGTAAAGATATTACGGAGCACGCCGGTAAGGCGTGTAGCGGAGCGCGAGACCAATGGCGGACTATCTTCCCGCCGGAAGAAGAAGGACCCACAGCGCCACGTAGGCGCGGGTCATGCGATACATAGATGCGCATGGCTAGTCGCCACACACTCCCCCCCGAGTGTTAACGATAGGAGGGAATGTTTACATTATGCACTTAAGTGACTATAGACAGTATTACAATATCACAAGAGTTGCAGTAGGAACAATCTTTTACAAGTTAACGCTGCTTACAACTATGTAGTATACGCAGGTTGAATGCGATTGCAAAACGAAGAGGTATAAAATTTCTTAAACGTAACGCTGTTTAGAACTAGAGAGTAGACGCAACTTGAGTACGAAAGGTACTAGAAAATAGAAATTCTTTGAACGTAACGCTGCTTAGAACTAATGAGTAGACGCAGACTAGACGAAACAATGAAGAATACTAATTGATAAAAGAACAAAACGCTTAAGACTAATACAAAAATGTGGACTTAGGATTAACGCACGCAAGACTATATAATTAGTGACGGAATTCTCACAGTCTTTAATGTTACAACTTGAATTGCACTTTTTTCTTTGGACCGGAGTACGTTTTAAGAGATCCTTGAGGAGGATTTACAGAGGTCGGAGTCTTATCCGCTTGCTCGGACGATGACGGAACCTTAACTAACGGAGGATCGTCCGAATCGCCCGGCAAAAGATGCGCGGGTTTAAGACGCTCGACGGAAATTGACACAGGTCTGCCGTTGACCTCGATAGAAAAAACTTTGTCGGTGGTACGTTCGAGCACCTTGTAGGGGCCGGAGTACGGTCGCTCCAAGGGCTTCTTAACGTTGTCCTTGCGTAAGAAAACGTGAGAACAGGAAAATAGATCCTTAAAAACAAATGCGCGTTTTTTCATAATGATGCGCGACCGGAACTGGCTTCACCCGACGCATGTGCTGCCGGAAATCCTCGACAAAGATCTGAGGATCCGGAGAGAAATCCTCCTGGAGAAAGAATTCACCAGGGATTCTTAAGACGGTGCCGTAGAGAAACTCGGCAGGCGAGACTTTGGTGTCGAGACGTACGTGCGTACGTAAACCAAGTAGAACGGTCGGGAGAACCTTAGTCCAATCGGGAGAGTCATGGCACATAATGGCCGCCTTCAATGAACGATGCCAACGTTCGATCATGCCGTTAGACGCAGGGTGATATGCCGTAGTGCGAATCCGTCTGCAACCTATGAATTTGAGCAGGGCCGAAAAGAGTTGCGACTCGAACTGAGTGCCTTGATCAGTCGTAAGTATACGAGGTGCACCGAATCGAGCGATCCAATTCTCATAAAACGCTTTAGCCACCGATTGAGCAGTAATATCTGCGATAGGAATTGCTTCTGGCCAGCGAGAGAAACGGTCGATCATGGTCAGGCAATACGTGAAACCGTTACTGGGCTGCAAAGGTCCGACGATATCTAAATGAATATGATCAAAGCGCCCGTCTGGCGCGGTAAACTGCGCGGGCTCGAGCTTGACATGTCGGGAAACCTTGCTTTGTTGGCAATCAATGCACTTGCTTGCCCAATCTGTAACGTCATGAGAAAGGTTAGGCCAAATGTAACGTTGTCGGATGACACGATCAGTAACTTTGGCGCTAGGATGCGCGGGGTTATGGAAAAGGTCGAAGACCTGTCTTCTTAGAGATACCGGAATGTAAGGCCGTATCGAGTTCCCTGACAATTCGCAGTAGAGCTCCGTGTTAGAAGTTCCCCAAATTAATTTTTTAAACTTCAAAGAAGAAGAGTTGGAGGCCAGCAAATGCTTAAGCTCCTCGTCCTCTCTTTGCTGAGCGGCAAGGTCGACCAACTCGATCTCAACTGGGAGGCGGAGAGTCTCGATTCGAGAAAGGCTGTCGGCAACGACGTTGTCCGAACCTGCAAGATATTCAAACGCTGTAGTGAACTGAGCTATAAATGACAGCTGTCGAGCTTGCCTCGGAGAAGCCTTATCAGCACGCTGATTAAAGGCATAAACAAGAGGTTTATGGTCCGTAAGGACTTTGAAAATGCGACCTTCGAGGAAGTGCCGGAAAAATTTAATGGACTCATAGATAGCAGTAAGTTCGCGATCATACGCGCTGTAATTCCTTTGGGCGGGCGTAAATTTACGTGAAAAGAAAGCCAGAGGCATCCAACCCTCAGGAAATTTTTGCTCGAGGACGGCCCCCATCGAAAAATCCGAAGCATCCGAAACAAGACGAGTTTCTGCCGAAGCGGAAGGGTGAGCCAACAACGCGGCGTTAGCCAGGTCAGATTTTGTTGTAGCAAACGCGGTTTCAGCCTCGGGAGTCCAAGAAATTTCACGCTTGTCGTTCTTACACGAATCGGTAAGATAGACATGTAAAGGTGCCTGCACACGGGCAGCATGTGGAAGACTACGTCTGTAAAAATTTACTGCACCGAGAAAACGGCGTAAGTCCGCAACGGTATGCGGTTTCGGAAAGTTGCTGATGGCAGCAACTTTTTCCGAGGAAGGCTTGATGCCATCTTTATTGACGAGATGTCCGAGAAACGTAATTTCCGGCACGCCAAGAATGCATTTCGACGGGTTGATTACTAACCCGAATTCTTTGAGTTTTTGCAAGACAATGCGTAGATGCTCCCTATGCTCCTCTTCGGAGGAGGAGGCGATAAGGATATCATCTATGTATACAAAAGCGAAGTCCAAGTCTCTCAGCGCGTGATGGATATACCGCTGGAATGTTTGAGCGGCATTCCGCAAACCGAAAGTCATGCAAACGAACTCGAATAAACCGAACGGGGTTATCACCGCCGTTTTCGGAATGTCAGCCTCGGCCACCGGGATCTGATGGTAGGCTTTGAATAAGTCAAGGGACGAGAAAATGTTTTTCCCCAACAGGTTGGCGGAAAAATCGTGTAAATATGGAATTGGGTATTTGTCCGGGATAGTCACGGCATTAAGGCGACGGTAGTCACCGCAAAAACGCCATTCGCCGCTTTTCTTGCGCACCAAGTGCGCCGGACTAGCCCACGGGCTACAGGAAGGCCTGCAAATGCCCAGCTCCATAAGACGTTTTATTTCGGCCTTAGCCGCTTTTAATTTGTCGGGAGGAAGCCGACGAGGCCGCTCCGTGCATGGAGAACCGGTAGTCAAAATGTGATGTTCGACAGCACCTGCGACGGGGGAAGCCGATTTCGCGGAACCAATAACCCGCGGAAATTTCGCCAGGATGTCCGCGAAGGTAGAACTATTGTCAACCATCGATATTTTGGTTTCGGGGACGTTCAATACCCGGCCGATGGTCGCAAGAGACGTGACGCTGTCGACAAGCCGACGCCCGTGTAAGTTAACGATTAGTTTATAATGCGTAAGCACATCCGCGCCGAGGATGGCATACGGTACGTCAGCGACTCGGAAACACCACGTGATTGGGCGGCGCAAGCCTAAGTCAAGGGTAAGACGGCGTTCACCATAAGTATTTATCTTGGTGTTATTCGCGGCAAAGAGTTGGAGCTCGGAAGGAGCTGAACGATCGCGTAACGAGGCGGGGAGTATTGAAATCTCCGCGCCCGTGTCAACCAGAAAACGTTGACCGGAAATCTGATCATAAACGTGCAGACGGCTTTGTGTCGCCCCCTCGTCCCGAACCGTCTCCGTGCGGGACGGGCGCTCTAGTTTTCCGAGTCGCCTTCGTCCTTCCACGTACACGGCTTTCAGCAAGACGTTGCCTTAGAGCCGTATTTTCGATGAACGTAGCAGTAGCCGGACTGCTTGTCCGAACTCGCTGCCGCGTCACCCTTTTTATTCAAATTTCGCTTGCGCGACGGCGAACGCGCTCGACTAGATTTAACCAAATGGTTGGTGAGAGTCTGTAACTGTTTAGTGATTTTATCCAGCCTCTCGTCCAAGCTCGGAGGAGCAGTGGATTTGTCTCGTTTACGGCCCTTAGCGGGCGCAACCGCGGCGACTGCGGAAACGTTACGCACTTCGAGGTCGGAGGCTTCGACGTACTTATCGGCCATAACGGCTAATCGGTTAAGGTCAGAAGTGTCAGAAACCATAAGAATAGCCCGGCACGGAGCCGGTAACTGATCTAAAAAAAACGGTCCGTAATACGTCCTCCGAGCAACCCGAGTCTAATGCGCGAAGGCGCGTTAATATGAGCGACGGCTTGCCGCAGGTCGAAACCTGGCCCTTAATCAGTTGTCGCAGACGCGATTCAGACGAGCTACCGTACGTTGCGATCAGTCGAGCCTTGATCTGCTCGTAAATATCCGCGGGACGCGGCTCCGCCGTCAACAAATCCTGGACGGTCTGGAGCGCTTCTAAGTCTAGTTTTTCGGCGATGAAATCTGCTTTCGTCACCGAATTCCTGATTCCGGCGTTTCTAAGGGTTATCTCAGCCTGAACGAACCAAATCGCGGGGTTGTCGCGACAGAAGTTCGCTATCTTAGGCTGCCGATACAACGCCGCGACATTCCCAGGCGCCGCGACGTCGGCGGCTTGCTGGGCCTCTTGAGCGCTCCGGAGACGGGCGTTCTCGTCGCGTAGCGCAGCGAGCTCCGCCTGTAGCATGCGGTCTCCCTCGTTAGGCATTTCGCACAAAACGCGGGCGCGACGCGCGAACGATAAAAAAAAAAAAAAAAAAAAAAAAAAACGAAACGCCTCCTCGAACCCTAGGACCACGCGCGAGGCCGCACGGCAACGCGCGTGGTGACAAAAGAAATGTCTCACAGAAACAGATGCCGCACGAGCGAGGCGTACGCGGCCACGAGCGAGGGAACAAGGGGGTAACTAACGCGCGTAGCAACAAGGAACGCGCCAACCCGCTACAAAAATGACAGCGCACTAACGCTGAGAAACGCCGAAATTACAAAGTAAAACTATCTAGCGCGATGACGCCATTGCGAGGAATATCGGAGACCAAAAGAATTTCTCACGATATACCACGCAGTATCGAACAGAAATAAGGGTACCGGGAAGATGACCGCAGAGGCAGTGGCCCAGACTGTCCCTGCGCCGCATCGGAGACGATGACGATGGCGGGAGTCACCTCCAAAAATGGCGGTCCGTGGGGCGCTCTCCACGTGGTGGAGGTTCGTGCTGCGCGCGCGTCCCAAAACTCCAGATCCTTCCCGGCGAAGACGTGCTTCGCGCACGACCGTCGGAAGACGGATTTCTCGAATACGTGCTTCGCGCACGACCGTCGGAGGACGGATTTCTTGACGCGGCGTAGCGCGCCGAACGTTGCTGCGGGTCCCAAACCGCAGGCAACGGTGCACAAGGGTGAAGAGAATGCACTCACGCGACACGAGAATGTCGCCGCGCGCGCGCTCGCCTGGCGCGAGGCCGGCGCCGGTATGTTCTAGATCGAGCATCCTTAGAAGGACGCTGAGACGACTTCGTCGAGCCCTCCGGATGCGTAAGGCTCAAGAGGAATGAGTCCGTCTTCACGCACTCCGTAGCTTTCACTCGCGACGATTTTTCCGCGCAGATCACGTCGGGGTCACCAATTGTAGGGATAGGTATGAATGTTACCACGCACGTGGCGTAATTAAATTAGGATCGTGTGAGGGATCGTCGCACGGAAGTCGTAGGAACTTCCGTGCGACGATCCCTCACACGATCCTAATTTAATTACGCCACGTGCGTGGTAACATTCATACCTATCCCTACAATTGGTGACCCCGACGTGATCTGCGCGGGAAAATCGTCGCGAGTGAAAGCTACGGAGTGCGTGAAGACGGACTCATTCCTCTTGAGCCTTACGCATCCGGAGGGCTCGACGAAGTCGTCTCAGCGTCCTTCTAAGGATGCTCGATCTAGAACATACCGGCGCCGGCCTCGCGCCAGGCGAGCGCGCGCGCGGCGACATTCTCGTGTCGCGTGAGTGCATTCTCTTCACCCTTGTGCACCGTTGCCTGCGGTTTGGGACCCGCAGCAACGTTTGGCGCGCTACGCCGCGTCAAGAAATCCGTCCTCCGACGGTCGTGCGCGAAGCACGTATTCAAGAAATCCGTCCTCCGACGGTCGTGCGCGAAGCACGTATTCGAGAAATCCGTCTTCCGACGGTCGTGCGCGAAGCACGTCTTCGCCGGGAAGCATCTGGAGTTTTGGGACGCGCGCGCAGCACGAACCTCCACCACGTGGAGAGCGCCCCACGGACCGCCATTTTTGGAGGTGACTCCCGCCATCGTCATCGTCTCCGATGCGGCGCAGGGACAGTCTGGGCCACTGCCTCTGCGGTCATCTTCCCGGTACCCTTATTTCTGTTCGATACTGCGTGGTATATCGTGAGAAATTCTTTTGGTCTCCGATATTCCTCGCAATGGCGTCATCGCGCTAGATAGTTTTACTTTGTAATTTCGGCGTTTCTCAGCGTTAGTGCGCTGTCATTTTTGTAGCGGGTTGGCGCGTTCCTTGTTGCTACGCGCGTTAGTTACCCCCTTGTTCCCTCGCTCGTGGCCGCGTACGCCTCGCTCGTGCGGCATCTGTTTCTGTGAGACATTTCTTTTGTCACCACGCGCGTTGCCGTGCGGCCTCGCGCGTGGTCCTAGGGTTCGAGGAGGCGTTTCGTTTTTTTTTTTTTTTTTTTTTTTTTTATCGTTCGCGCGTCGCGCCCGCGTTTTGTGCGAAATGCCTAACGAGGGAGACCGCATGCTACAGGCGGAGCTCGCTGCGCTACGCGACGAGAACGCCCGTCTCCGGAGCGCTCAAGAGGCCCAGCAAGCCGCCGACGTCGCGGCGCCTGGGAATGTCGCGGCGTTGTATCGGCAGCCTAAGATAGCGAACTTCTGTCGCGACAACCCCGCGATTTGGTTCGTTCAGGCTGAGATAACCCTTAGAAACGCCGGAATCAGGAATTCGGTGACGAAAGCAGATTTCATCGCCGAAAAACTAGACTTAGAAGCGCTCCAGACCGTCCAGGATTTGTTGACGGCGGAGCCGCGTCCCGCGGATATTTACGAGCAGATCAAGGCTCGACTGATCGCAACGTACGGTAGCTCGTCTGAATCGCGTCTGCGACAACTGATTAAGGGCCAGGTTTCGACCTGCGGCAAGCCGTCGCTCATATTAACGCGCCTTCGCGCATTAGACTCGGGTTGCTCGGAGGACGTATTACGGACCGTTTTTTTTAGATCAGTTACCGGCTCCGTGCCGGGCTATTCTTATGGTTTCTGACACTTCTGACCTTAACCGATTAGCCGTTATGGCCGATAAGTACGTCGAAGCCTCCGACCTCGAAGTGCGTAACGTTTCCGCAGTCGCCGCGGTTGCGCCCGCTAAGGGCCGTAAACGAGACAAATCCACTGCTCCTCCGAGCTTGGACGAGAGGCTGGATAAAATCACTAAACAGTTACAGACTCTCACCAACCATTTGGTTAAATCTAGTCGAGCGCGTTCGCCGTCGCGCAAGCGAAATTTGAATAAAAAGGGTGACGCGGCAGCGAGTTCGGACAAGCAGTCCGGCTACTGCTACGTTCATCGAAAATACGGCTCTAAGGCAACGTCTTGCCGAAAGCCGTGTACGTGGAAGGACGAAGGCGACTCGGAAAACTAGAGCGCCCGTCCCGCACGGAGACGGTTCGGGACGAGGGGGCGACACAAAGCCGTCTGCACGTTTATGATCAGATTTCCGGTCAACGTTTTCTGGTTGACACGGGCGCGGAGATTTCAATACTCCCCGCCTCGTTACGCGATCGTTCAGCTCCTTCCGAGCTCCAACTCTTTGCCGCGAATAACACCAAGATAAATACTTATGGTGAACGCCGTCTTACCCTTGACTTAGGCTTGCGCCGCCCAATCACGTGGTGTTTCCGAGTCGCTGACGTACCGTATGCCATCCTCGGCGCGGATGTGCTTACGCATTATAAACTAATCGTTAACTTACACGGGCGTCGGCTTGTCGACAGCGTCACGTCTCTTGCGACCATCGGCCGGGTATTGAACGTCCCCGAAACCAAAATATCGATGGTTGACAATAGTTCTACCTTCGCGGACATCCTGGCGAAATTTCCGCGGGTTATTGGTTCCGCGAAATCGGCTTCCCCCGTCGCAGGTGCTGTCGAACATCACATTTTGACTACCGGTTCTCCATGCACGGAGCGGCCTCGTCGGCTTCCTCCCGACAAATTAAAAGCGGCTAAGGCCGAAATAAAACGTCTTATGGAGCTGGGCATTTGCAGGCCTTCCTGTAGCCCGTGGGCTAGTCCGGCGCACTTGGTGCGCAAGAAAAGCGGCGAATGGCGTTTTTGCGGTGACTACCGTCGCCTTAATGCCGTGACTATCCCGGACAAATACCCAATTCCATATTTACACGATTTTTCCGCCAACCTGTTGGGGAAAAACATTTTCTCGTCCCTTGACTTATTCAAAGCCTACCATCAGATCCCGGTGGCCGAGGCTGACATTCCGAAAACGGCGGTGATAACCCCGTTCGGTTTATTCGAGTTCGTTTGCATGACTTTCGGTTTGCGGAATGCCGCTCAAACATTCCAGCGGTATATCCATCACGCGCTGAGAGACTTGGACTTCGCTTTTGTATACAT
Source organism: Monomorium pharaonis (assembly GCF_013373865.1). Taxonomy (NCBI): domain Eukaryota; kingdom Metazoa; phylum Arthropoda; class Insecta; order Hymenoptera; family Formicidae; genus Monomorium; species Monomorium pharaonis. The sequence continues at coordinate 20,893,891 of NC_050471.1, forward strand.
AGATGATATCCTTATCGCCTCCTCCTCCGAAGAGGAGCATAGGGAGCATCTACGCATTGTCTTGCAAAAACTCAAAGAATTCGGGTTAGTAATCAACCCGTCGAAATGCATTCTTGGCGTGCCGGAAATTACGTTTCTCGGACATCTCGTCAATAAAGATGGCATCAAGCCTTCCTCGGAAAAAGTTGCTGCCATCAGCAACTTTCCGAAACCGCATACCGTTGCGGACTTACGCCGTTTTCTCGGTGCAGTAAATTTTTACAGACGTAGTCTTCCACATGCTGCCCGTGTGCAGGCACCTTTACATGTCTATCTTACCGATTCGTGTAAGAACGACAAGCGTGAAATTTCTTGGACTCCCGAGGCTGAAACCGCGTTTGCTACAACAAAATCTGACCTGGCTAACGCCGCGTTGTTGGCTCACCCTTCCGCTTCGGCAGAAACTCGTCTTGTTTCGGATGCTTCGGATTTTTCGATGGGGGCCGTCCTCGAGCAAAAATTTCCTGGATGCGCGAGGTTATGGAAAAGGTCGAAGACCTGTCTTCTTAGAGATACCGGAATGTAGGGCCGTCAGGTTAGGTCGGCTAGGCTTTCTCTGTCAGTTATATCTATTTTTCTCTTTCATACTTCCTGTTATACCTCAAGCGATGGGAGCCAATCAGAAATCGTTAACGCATCCGCAAATCTCTGTTATAGTATCTCTAGGTCAACCCACCCGGGAAAGTTAAGTATTGACCCACTCTACTAATACCGAACGAACCCGTGGCACACGAAAACTCGCCCTAATGCTCACCCCCACGTCGTGTCACCCCCACCCTATGCCGTCCCACTATATAAGCGCAACACGCGCCCTCGCCGGCATCGCTTCTTTTCCAGGATGGGAGATTGAAAGCAGCGAGAGCGCGAGCTCTTCGGGAGCCCTATTTCGAGCTCCAGCTCCGACGACGAGAGGGACGAAGAGACGACGTGGAAGAGGCGGCCGAAGGAACCTACGCCAGCACCACCACCCAGGGAGCGAAAGATGCCTCGTCGGGGGACTTCGATCCAGAGGTTTGGCGCCGGCCAGCGGCGGAAGGCGAGCTTCCTCGCCCAGCTTCCCCCACCACCCAGGGGACGTTGGACCAGGAAGCTTCCCGAAGGCTACGCCACCACAACCCGACCCGCGCCCCCTTCCACGCCCCCCACTCCGCTACCGCCCGCACCGCTACGCGTTCCGCCGCCAAGGCCCGTCGCGGCCATCGTGCCGCAACTCGCGCGACCAACCGCGCCGCTGCCGATCGCGCTACTGCTGGTGCCGCCGACCGCACCAGCGCCACCGACTGCGCCGTTGTCGGAGCCACCGACCGCGCCACCACCAGCGCCGCACCACGGCAACAAACCTGTTTGTGCGAGTGTCTGTTCATTCACTGACTGTGATGATGAGGCTTCGGAATGCGGTGATGAGCATCTAGACTGACTATCACTAGCCACTACAGGCGTATTTGTGGAACGAGGTAATAATTTTCTATTCGTAGATGTTCTGAAAAATATAAAGCATTAAAATAATTAAAAAATTTTTAAAACTCAATATTATTGTGGCTAACAAAAAAAACTTCACAAAATTAACAACCAATACAAAAAATACATTAATTACTTTCGAAAACCTATAGTTGGCTACAGAAAGTCGAGGGAAGTAAAAAATTTCCATTTTACACTTGACGTCTGAGAAGCACCATTCCCTGATGGAATGTATTTCTTTTCCTCTGCCAGCTTGCGTGCATAGACATCACGTAATGTCTTCCAACGTTTTTTTGCAGACTTTGGTAGAATGTCTATATAGAAAGATTATATTAATATTTATAATATGGAACAAGCACAAAAACTTTAATTATATATGTACTCAAAGCCTCATTGATACTATGCCCATGACTTTGCAGTTATTGCAGGTGTTGTTAGTTTTAACTCAATTGTAGGATCCCACAGCTCGCGTTTTCTTGAAACTTCGCTAATGAGTAGTTTCTCGAAACACATTTCGTCTTTATAGTCGTCTTCATTGTCTTTTTCACAGTCCATGCATATATCACTGTGCATAACCTTTTCACACATTGCGCATATCTAAAATTTAGGTTTTTTACATGTATTTCTTCATAATTTTTTAATTAAATTTTTAATAAAAAAATTAAATTATAAATCGTATTTACTTACGTATTCCGATTCTGACTTCACCATTTTGCTTTTCGTGATAATAAATTATTTAATATATGATTACTACCCACGTTCGTTTTTTGATCACCCAAAATGCTGTTTGCTGCTAGCATCAAAATTCAACACTGTTGAATTTGAGCGACGCGTCAACAGTGGCGTAGAAAATATCGCCTCGCTAATTGGTTGCTGCTTGACGCTTGACGCGTCCTGTCTGAATCCGGCTTCACTCCTCTAGTAATCCATAGTCGTAGGAGTATAAAATATTAGCTACATTCCAATCGGTAATTCAGTCTGCCGCCTATAAGCTCCTATTTGTACATACTTTTCGGGTACCCACTAAAAGCCTTCACACACGAATCTACTTAACACGTAATACGTAAACCGTAAAGAAATCCTCTAATCAGAGTCAACTATTCCCTTCTTGTAGAGGGGAATAGTCTCCTCTACAAGAAGGGAATAGTTGACTCTGATTGGAGGATTTCTTTACGGTTTACGTATGTCACGTCCCAGAAAACGGACCTTCCTACTTCCGGCGTACCTGAAAATAGTGGCGCTCTCTATGCTTTTGAGGCTACCTGCTGGGCCGGCAATACCTCGGGATGTCGAGAGCAAGGATCGGTATAGGAGGGTTAGTGCGTAGGCGAATAAAATAACTTTTATGATAATTACTCTTGTTTTATATTGCTACTTCTCTTTATTGATTACTACAAAAAGGGGAACAAATTATAATAAGAAGGGGGTGAAGAAAAGGGGAGGGGGGTACATATGTGTGATGCCTATATTATTATTCTGTGGTAGGGTCGGGGTTTGCGAGGGAGCCTAGCAGATCATCAAAGTCGTTTTGCGTTAGGGGTGAAAGGGATTCAAGGGGGGTGTGGTCTATGGTAAGGGGAGGTCGTCCGTCGAGGTGCTGGCGTCCGAGGTCTGGGGGGTGGGCTGAGGGTTGGTGGCCTGATGTTCGTTTATGTCCGTAGGGGTTAACCCAAAGCAGGCTCTTATAGTCGTGTTTAGCGCAATTTGAATCTGGGGGGCTAGGTGGGTCAAATTGAATAGATGGGGAATATCTAAGTCGATAGAGCGGATCAAACGTAGAATGCGCGAGCGCGCCCCTACGTACTGCTCGTAGCGACGAAAGTAACGCCTCCTCCGTGTTGTCAGCTGGTGGCGTCATCTACATGAATGAGAAAATGAGAAACTTGTGAGTGGTCTTGAATTCGAATGAGAGTAGTCGAAACCTTACCCTGTCTTGACAAGAGTTAGTACACGATGGATAAGACTTGCTGTCTTAAGGAGAGATAAAATTGAATGATTTAATGCTTTATAGGGAAAGGAGGCGGAAGAACTTTTATTGCTTGCTCTTAATGGCTTTATTATTATTCGCGCAAGCCCATACTATTAGCAGAAGTAAGAATTCACAACTTTGTCTATGCCGATCTACGCTTGCCGCAAGCAACTATTCAGTTATAGGCGGATGCGTTTCTACCGGGGTCTCTCAGCACATGCAAACCTGAGAACCTGCATAGACCTCGGACACAAGGCTTTCTCGTCTCGCACTCGGACGTTGGCCTGTTTTCCGTTACTACCACAGTTGCGGAATCTTTAGGACAAATAGTATGGCTATTGGATATGTTTAGTTACATCGGATGAGAAAGAGCGTTCAAACGAGCTTGCAGAGAAATTCAAGTTAATACAAATTTATTAGGGACTAAGAGGGACTCAGATTGAATAATGACAAGGATGCTGAAATGATGTTGAATAATTCCAAATATGTTCTGTCTCTGGGTAAAGTAATGATTAAAGGTGATACAATTAATATGTTAAATTCGGAATGATATTCTGAATGATGATATACAGGGATATTTGGTAGTAATAATTCAACGAAATAGAATCAGAGCAACGTTTAATTTAACATAGTATAAAAGGTTTACAAAATTATTCAAAATGATTATTCGTAATGGTGTTCAATAAGACATCTCGTTCTAATACTTGATAATATATTTCAAAAACTTATTCGGCATAATAAGTTCACTACCATATTTGAGGTGGTAATTTAATATAATGTTCGTTGTGGTGTAGTATAATAAAACGACAGGTGTCGACGAGAGTACGAATTAAGAATGGTGAGTTTGCAAGGATATTTGAAAAATCCACACCGCAGTATTCAGTATGTTAAATTCAAGATAACATGCAGTGTAACAAATCCATAAGGTTAAACAATTTATAATAATATTCAATACAATAAAATTATAATAAATTTAAGATAATTATCATAGCAGTAATTCGCAGGAAAATATTGTTTAAGCAAATAATAATTTTAGCAATATATTTGGTATAATAATTTTGGATAAATTCGATGTTAAGAAAACAATAGGTTCACAAGAATAATTAATAAAATAATTTAGTACAATAAGTTCGAGATAAGGTCAAAGCTACCCAAGCACGAAAATATTTAATATTTGATATTAATAAGACGAGTAATGACTCAGCAAAATATTCAATGTAATAATTTAGGGAAAATATTCAATGTTATTAGAATAATTAGATTCTCAAAATATTTAATATAATAGATTAATGAGACAAGTAATAATTTCATAAAAATGTTTAACATAATTATTTACAATAATTTCCGGAACAGAAAATGTTCAATATCATAAATTATAACAATATTTAATATTACTGAAATGATTAGTTTTTTAATTTAATAATTCACAAAGAAATTTGGTATTAACAAGATAATTAATAATTTTACGAAATATCGCGCACAAGTAATAATTAATTCCTCATCATTGTTCGCCTTCTCAATAAAGTTAGTATAATAAAACAAAGCAAATAATAATTCACAATTTATAGGCCACTAAAATATTCAATGCATAACGGAATAATGTTTAATAATGTTCAGCATCCATAAAACGAAATAGAGATTTACAAATAATGAGCAAAACAAGAGATTCACAAGAACGTGCAATAAAATAGTTCACAAGTACATGCAACGAAATAATTCACAATAGTGTATGATCGATCAAGATCGTATAGAATTTATTATTTTTCTTGTTCATGTCAAAATAATACTATATCATTTAATAGTTGTCAATTTTGCTAGCTCAAGCTATTAATGGTTATTTCATCAAAATTTGAATATTCTAGACAGTGTGTAATTAATCATATCTTAATAGTTTCGTTGTTAAATTTAAGTTAGTGTTACGTCCGGCAGACTCCACGATTTCCCTTCGTCAGAAAAACAAATCATTTACAAAAGAAATTCCGTTTCAACGGTCTCCGATAACGTTTTATGCGTCTAGGATTAGTCTGTTAGAAACGTAATGACAAACATAGATGGACGAAACGACCAAGTAGATAATTCCGACTCCTTTTGAATAATGAGTCAACAAATAATAAATTCTGAAGATAGAAATTCAAAAACAAACATGGGATCTAAGCAAAGTTTCACGTTTCCTCACAAAAAATGAGCAATAAAGTATCCAAACATAAGCAAAAAATAAATAACCGTTTCCTCCATTTACAACCCATACCGTAGCACGTCTAGCACGATAAAAAAAAATTATTTATCTCTTAAACCCAAAGGGAAGATAACCTACGCGATAGGTCGGATCCCTTCGATAAAATTGAAAGAATGTGGGAGGAAACAAAGAAACTTTCGACAGAGTACTCAACGTATGATTGGTCAAAAAGGAAAAACTATTTCTCCAATAAGAAAACTTAGAATTCACCCACCACACAATCCTGAAAAAGAGTCCTACCAGTTAGAATATTTGAATCACCCACATCTGGATCCTCCCTTTGTAGGACTCTGTATATATAATATCAAATCTTGAAGAGGCGGTCAGTAATAGTCAGTAATAATAGAGAGCAGTAATGGTCAGTAATAGACAGTTGAGAGTAGTTAGTTGTGAGTTCAGTTACGTTTAAAGTTTTAGAGTTACGTTTTTAGAGTTAGTTAGTTAGTAATCATGTAGAATCAGTGCGCAAGTAAACTTTAGTGCCGTTCTATCCGGTCAAGAAATCTATTCGATTCCGACAAATTTGCTCGAGAACCAACAATGAGTAAGTCCCACAATCATAATTTCTTTTGTTTTTACGTTACTTATCTGCTCCCTTCCATTTTAATTCTTTAAGACACCCTCCTATTATTTATAAATAATTCTCTCACACTCACACGAACCTGAGGCTCCCGTATGCGAATCTCAAGTTTATACACATTCACACGAACCTGAGGCTCCCGTGTGCGAATCTCAAGTTTACACACACTTACACGAACCTGAGGCTCTCGTGTGCGAATCTCAGGATATCCCGTCACCATACCACAACCCTGAAGAGTCCTTGTGTGATCCTCAAGTTCCCGACACCACCTCACAACCGTGAGGAACCCCCGTGTGATCCTCGAAACGTCCCCTCCTCCTCCTGCTTCTTTTACTTATTCCTCGATCAGTTCCCCAAAACTTGAAGATGTTCCACCCCACTCTCTCCTACGTTATTCTTTATCCTCTTACAATTTCAAGCATCTATGTTTTCCCCATCTAACATTTAATAAACCCTTCATCTATTTCTTTGCTCCGCGTTTACCGTTAATACTATAGAAAGAAAAAAAGAACAATAATCTCTTGTTTCCTTTCCTCCGCCCACCACATACTTATTTAATATTTGTACAACTATATACATACTCACTATGCATTTTAAATTCGATTATACCGTTATTACGAATTGTCAAACCACGACTTCAGCGCTTATTTGTATTTCTTTTTATTTTTATTTTTATTTGTTATTAGAATAAATACTTTTGTTAATTTTATGTGAAACTTTATCATTTATTTTAATTAATAACGACCTCGCTTATCCCGAACAAAGACTGCATCTGGTCCGATCCCGAGTTAAAGCGATTCAATTTGTTGACTCGAAACTTGGATCGACAGACGTACGAATCGAAACGGGTTATAGCGGGCCTATCGGCACGTTGACCTATATTTTTGAGTTATAAAAAGTGCGTTCGACCCGAGGCACATACCCTCTCTTAAACTGTGTGCCTACGGGAATTCTACACGTTTTGTTACGTTCTTCCCTGCCTTATCTGTTCTCCCTGAAATATCCTTCCTACCGAATAAAGAGTTAAATCCTATAAGGCTGGACGTAACATTAGGTATGATTAATTACTATCTTTTAATTGAAAAATTTTAGGCCTTACAAAATTTAAGATTATTTCCTGATTTGTGCGGATAACTTGATCGATCACAGAGAGTTATAAGTTCTACAAACACATATATATATATATATATATACACAATCACATATGAGATTCAAGCAATAAGTTCGCAAGACAATTAAAGTCACGTACAGTTTTGAAATAATAATAATAATAACGATAAAATCTTATTTTCCTTTTTCCTTCCTTCCGGATCTTGACAGATCGCTGAGACTTCGCTCTTTTTTTTTTCACTGTGTATTTCGGACTCGGACTATCACCAAGATTCCTTTTCGGAATATCGCGATTCCTTAAAATACGGACTGTTACAGAAATATTACTAGTGATACTGGAGTGTCGCGCGCTGGGACAAGATACCATCTTTTATATTATAATGCATCTTAATTACCGATGCATAGATGAGTAGGGTGAAATCGGCGGCATATCGATATCAAAGTTATCAGATAGTCTAAACAGTCTCAATGTCAGATTTTTTCAATGTTAAAGTATGTATCATCAATTGCATCACCTGTCGCGGTGCAGCATCTTATTCTTGGAAGCCTTTTAATAGAAAATATTATTTAATTCTCTCGAGTCTTATTAATGGAAAACTTTTGTTTCAATATGATTTTGGGATTGACCATGTTTCAAATTGGCGCGAATGATTTCTCAAATAGTTACTATTTCTCAAGCTTCAAGAGTGATGCCGATTTATAAGCAATATGTGCCGATACATATTATTAATTATAATGTTTTGGCTAATTAAAATTATTCTTAATTAATGTTCACAATTATATGCGCCTTAACAATTTTATACGCCTTGTCGGATATTTTGCAGAAGCCTCAAAATTGTTCTTAACTTATAGTAGAGTTTCGGTATTAATATAAGATTCGCAGGATTATATAATAAAAGTGATTGTTATTTAATTAATTATATCTGTGATAATTGTATTCATAGACCATAGAGCTAATCAAGATTAATTTTTTTGTGAGACCTTTTATGTCAGAAAGAGATAAAGTTTTATAAGGTTTTAATGTTTCATAATTAGATTGATTATAACAATGACTTATATTGTTTAAGGCTGGTGCAATACCTTTTAAAGCTTAATGGAATAATTAGTTAATTAATAAAATGTAATTCTTATTTAATAAAACATAATTCTTATTGGTACAGAGTCGGTGCAGTAATTTGTCATTAATTTTACTAGTTGTGCCTTTAGTTTTTATAAGTTCTAATTGTTTATTAGCAATAAACAATTAGATAATTAATAGTTAGGTTCACGAAAGTTTGGTATAATAAACCTTGAAGTAGTTATTTTAATTTGGTAGGATTAGTAAAATTAATTTATTTAAAAACAATTTTTCATTCGTTAATTAATATTTTGCTTATATATTCTCGAGTAAAACCCTTAAATGATTATATCTCGTGAATCAGGTATCGGTGGGAGGGCGCAACAGTACCAGTACCATCAGGAAGGTTCATATTTACATTTTGGGGAGGGGTAGTTTCCCAATTTTGGATTGCTTATAACTCGGAAACGGTTTAAGGTGTCGGATTCTAGGTTGTGCCAAAAAATTCTGTTTTCAAGAGCGCTTCTAATGGCTATTTTGAATTTTCGAAAATCTCGAAGTTAAAATTTTGAGTTTCAAGATTAAAATAAAATTTGTATATTTGGATACTACGAGACGTATTGGTTCTGTTTATGGTGTTTCTATAATTTTAGGAATTTTGTTTCAGGAGGTATCGAGTTTACAAAAATTTTTAAGTGAGACTAAATATTTATAATTTTAATTTTCCTATAAACAATTGTGACAATTTGTCACTGAGTCCCGGGCCGACCATCCGCCCCACCACGGGACTCGGTGTCTACGGACGCCCCTCCCGAAAGTCTAGTATCCCCGTCGGGAACCGATCCCATCGCGCTGCTGGGGATCGCTCCGACGGGTATAAAAGCCGAGCTCGATCCGGATCGAGCACCAGTCCCGTCCTGTCAACTGAGTAAGTCTCCAGACCACTCCGACGCCCGGTTCTTGCCGGCATTCGACTATCCTTGTGTCCGCCGACGGAGCAGGCCACCTGGCCGCTCTGCCGCCCGGTTCTTGCCGGCATTCGGCTATCCTTGTATCCGCCGACGGAGCAGGCCACCTGGCCGTTTTGCTGCCCGGTTCTTGCCGGCATTCGACCGTCCCTGTCATCCCCAACGGGGCCGGTTACTTGGCCGCCCTGCCCGCCGGTTCTTGCCGGTGACCACGGATCGCGACCGCGTTTAAGATGCTGCGCACTAGCGCGCTCCCGTCCGACTGACGTCACTAGGTTAAGCTGTACATTGCTGTATATACCCGCATAGACTAAGTAGTACATAAGGTAGCATAAGAAATATGTAAGCTAGGCTAAAGCTTCGAATAAAGAACTGTTGACTTAATATCGGTATACGCAAGTTGGTTTCCCCCCTTCTCCCGAATCCTGGAATTCGGCGAGCCTGATCGGGAAAGGTGAACCGTTACATGGCGCCCAAACAGGGACCTGACTAGTGGGAACCCAGCTTGCGTAAAAACCGAATGAGTTCATGGATCAATATTCTTTCCAAAGAGCAGGCCTTACAGCTCGCCCAGCAGCACGGAATAGACGCCGCCGCTCCATTGGACGCTCTTCAAAATCGGCTCCGCCAGTTTCACACCGCATACCCCGGCGTTCTTTAGATTCCTGACATACCAGAAATTTTTATCGAGCCAGCCGACGACGACATGCCCAACCAGCCAGAACCAATACCCGGGAGCCACACAATGGAGCAAGAGAGAGCCGCCCACCAAGAGCCTTCAAGGACGACACCCAGACCGACGGAAAGAATCAAACTAGTCAATCAGATCCGGAAGTGGGGGCATCACTTCGACGGGAAAGATCCGCTCTCCTTCCTTGAACGAACCGAGAAATTGAGATTGAGCTACGGCCTGGAGGGAGAGCACCTCCTCCTCGGACTACCGGAATTGTTACGAGGCGACGCTCTCCTCTGGCACCGAAACAACGCCGGCCAGTGGAGCACCTGGGAAGAGTTTTCCGAGAACTTACGGCAAGCATTCCTACCTCCGGGGTATCAACGCCAAATAAAACTGGAGATCCAGGGTCGCCACCAGCGCAGGGGTGAGACGTTCCAGGCCTACGCCACAGCGCTGACCACGATGATACGCCGAGCCGGGGTATACTTCGAGCGGGACCGGGTCGAGCAGATTTATGAAAACATGGATCCCGACTACCAGCTGTTCGTCCCTCTAACAGGACAGACCACCCTGCTCGAGTTAAGCTCTCAGGCCGCTCGGTATGAGGAGATCGAGCAACGCCGTAAGACACGTTTGCCCGAGACTAAGCCAGCCCCAAAGGCCACTGCCACCGTTACGGCCTATAGCCGAGAGGAATGCTGCTGGCGCTGCAAACAGCGTGGACATACCCGGCAGGATTGCAAACGGCCACCAAAGAAATTCTGTTCCTGCTGCGGTAGAAACGGGGTACTGACACGCGACTGCCACCCGCCGGGAAACGCCCAGTGGGCCGGCGACGTGGCGGTCGTCACCAAGCCCGCGACCGAGTAACCTACAATCCGCGGCCACACCTGCCTATCCGTATTGGCGGTCATCAGCTATTGGCGCTTGTGGACTCGGGGTCAGAGCTGTCTTACGTCAGCGACGAGACGGCCAGGCTGTTTCCCCGTCAACGTGTCACCACCGGGCCAAAGGAGGGGTACGCACATCTTGCCGACGGAACCTCAATCTCCATCATGGGGGTGCTCCACCTGTCACTGCGCCTACGTGCACGCACGTATCGGTACCGATTTGCCATCTTACCACGACTAGGCAGCCAGGTTCTAATCGGGGTGGACCTATGGCAAAAGCTGCGCTTGACCCTCCGACCCCCTCCGCTTGGTCCCGACAACGGGCGCACGACCATTGGGGCACTCAGCCAGCAAACCCCACGAGAGGCAGCCCAACTCCAGGCATTCCTCGCGGCGGAGCTCCCCAAGTTCGAGCGGATCCAGGGAACCACTTCTCACGCGGAACACCGTATCCGCCTCAAGCCCGGATCGCCCATCAAGCAGAGATACCGGCCACGAAATCCGGCCATGGAGGCCGTCATCAACCGGGAGGTCGACAAGATGCTGACCGAGGGAATAATCGAGCCCTCGCGCAGCCTATGGAGCTCACCCGTGGTCCTGGTCAAGAAGAAAGACGGAACACACCGGTTCTGCATCGATTTCCGCCACCTGAACGAAGTCTCGGAGAAAGACGCGTACCCACTCCCGCACATCACCGCCACATTAGACAAGCTTCGGGGGGCGACATACCTCTCTACGCTTGACCTAAAGAACGGGTATTGGCAAGTCCCGTTGGCGCGAGCCAGCTATCCGGCCACGGCATTTACGGTACCCGGGCGAGGACTCTACCAGTTCACTCTACCGTCATGCCGTTCGGGCTCCACTCCGCCCCGGCCACATTTCAGAGACTGCTCGACTCTGTCCTGGGACCGGACCTCGAACCCAATGTACTAGTCTACCTGGACGACATCATAGTGGCCAGCGACATCTTCGTGAACCATCTCCATCATCTGGCCGAGGTATTCCGGCGCCTCCGGGCGGCTGGGCTCCGGCTGAACCCGGACAAGTGCCATTTCTGTCGTAACAGCCTACGCTACCTGGGGCACATCGTAGACCGGCAGGGCGTTCACACCGACCCAGAAAAGGTCAGCGCCATCACCGAGTGGCCCGCACCCACCACTCTCCGGAAGGTGCGCCAGTTCCTGGGCATGGCGTCCTGGTATCGACGGTTCATACCCGACTTCGCAACCCGGGCTGCCCCGCTGACCGCCCTTACCAGGAAGCACGCCCGATGGTCCTGGGGAGACGCCAAGGAGAGTGCGTTTAAGCGCCTGAAGGCCGCCCTCACGTCAGCCCCCGTATTGGCCTGCCCGAACTTTACCGGCCTTTCCTCCTGCAGACGGACGCTAGCACGGGCTGGGCGCCGTGCTGACACAGGACCATGACCAGAAGGAAAGGGTCATTGCTTACGCCAGCCGGATCCTGAATAAAGCAGAGGCAAATTACAGCGCCACAGAGCTGGAATGCTTGGCGGTGGTCTGGGGAATCCGCCCGATGCGCGACTACCTCGAAGGATATCGCTTTACCGTGCTTACCGACCATCAGGCACTGAAATGGCTGCAGCGGATGGAATCTCCCACCGGCTGGCTGGGGCGATGGCTTTTCGAATTACAACAGTACGACTTCGAAATCCGATATCGGCAGGGAAGCCAAAATCACGTGGCCGATGCCCTCTCCCGGACGCCGCAGGTGGGAGCCATCCGCAGTCCGGGCTGCCCGTGGTACGCACGAATTAGGCGCGGGATCATCGACCACCCCGAGGAATTCCCGGACTACACGCTCCGCAATGACCGCCTGTTTCGCCACCTGTTGCATGACCTAAACTTTTGCGAGACAACGGCCGGAGACCAGTGGAAGGAGTGCCTGCCGCGAGAACGACGACCGGAGATATTGAGGCGACTTTACGACGAGCCCACCGCGGGACACTTGGGGGTGGCGAAAACCATCGCCCGGGTGGCTCGGCTGTACTATTGGCCCGGGATGTTCCGCGACATCGCCCGCTACGTGCGGCAATGCCCCATCTCCCAGGCACACAAAGTTCGTCAACAAAAACCGGCCGGCCACCTACACGCTACCCCGGTGAACGCACCCTGGCAACAGGTATCGATAGACTTGGTAGGTCCGCTGCCCCGGTCTGGGCGCGGCCACACCTGGCTCTTGACGGCTCAGGACCGGTTCAGTAAATGGATCGAGCTGGTGCCCCTCCGACAAGCCACAGCGACCGCCGTGACTCGTGAGGTCACCCGGAGAATTATCTACCGCCACGGGTGCCCCCAGCGCGTGATCTCCGATAACGCAATTTACATCGCGACCCTTCCGGCGGCTCCTCGCGGACTTCGGGGTCGAGCACCGGACCTCCCCGGTGTATGCGCCGCACTGCAACCCCGTGGAGAGGGCCAACCGAACCATAAAAACGATGGTATCGCAATACGTCGGAGACCGCCACCGCAACTGGGACCAGCACATCGAGGCCCTACAGTTTGCGCTAAACACGGCGACGCATGCGGCCACCGGATACTCGCCTGCCTTCTTTGTGCATGGTCGGGAGTTGGCACGGCCCCATCCCGAGGACCGCCGACAGCCGGAGGAACTGCGCCCGGGGGACAGGCACCAGGCTCTGCGGGACGCCTACGAGGTGGCCAGAGTGCACCTCGCCAGAGCATACCAGGCGCAGGAACACCACTACAACCTGCGACGACGCGAGTGGCGACCGAAGATCAGCGAAAAGGTGTGGAAGCGCGACCGACCGCTGTCCAACCGCGAGAGTGCGTTTAACGTCAAGTTGGCACCAAAGTTCCGTGGCCCAATGGAGGTGCGGCGCATTCACAGTCCCGTGGTGGTGGACCTGAGAGATGCCCAGGGAAAGTGACATCGCCGCATACACGTCCAGGACCTTAAGCCAGACCAACGGGAGGAAGCCGGAAAACGGAGGAAGAAACCGACACAGACGAAGAGGGGAACGCCGACCCAGACGAAGAAGAAGCACCGGCCGACGAATGAAAGGACCACCCCGTGGAAAAGATAAGTATCGTAACACCGAACAAACCTAAGGGGCATGAAAACGCGCCCTAAAATACGTCAGAGTCATCCCCACTCACGCAACCCCCACCTGTGCTAGCCAGACGCTCTGCGCCACTATATAAGAGCGGCCCGCGCCCTCATTTGCATCGCTTTTCCAGAATGGGAGACCGAAAGGAGCGCGAACGCGAACTCTTCGGGAGCCCCATCTCGAGTTCCAGCGACGACGAGAGGGACGAGGGCACAGCGTGGAAGAGGCGGCCGAAGGAGCCCACACCACCAACACCCAGAGAGCGGAAGGTGCCTCGTCGGGGGACTTCCATCCAACGGTCCGACGCCGACCAACGGCGGAAGGCGAGTTTCCTCGCCCAACTCCCCCCACCACCACCCAGGGGACGCCGGACTCGAAAGAAGCCCCCCGAGGGATACGCCGCCAAGGCTCCCACCGCGCCCCCTTCCACGCCCCCCGCCCCACCACCCCCCGCACCACCTCGCGCCGCGCCGCTCAGGCCCCTCGCGTCCATATTACGCCGCGACCGATCGCGCCACCGCCGGCGCCACCGACCGCGCCGCCGATCGCGTCACCCCCGACGCCGCCAACCACGCCGCCGCCAGCGACGCCGCACCACGGTTACCACATCGTCCGGCCCACGCCACCATTCCCGAACGGAACCAATCCGGCACCGCCGATAGGGTATACCCCCCCGGTGCGCGTGGCGTTACCGAACGGGAGGGTGGTGGCGGTGCCGTTTCACGCCGCCGTGGTGCGCCGTAAATACCGGGTGACTGACACCGGCGATCGATGGATAATCCGTTTCGATCGCCGGGGTCAGCCCCGGGCAATCCGGCCGTTGCCACCCGCGCCTTTCCCCCTCTTAAAAAGGGGGGGTGATGTGACAATTCGTCACTGAGTTCCGGGCCGACCATCCGCCCCACCACGGGACTCGGTGTCTACGGACGCCCCTCCCGAAAGTCTAGTATCCCCGTCGGGAACCGATCCTACCACGCTGCTGGGAGCGCGTGCAGATCGCCCCGACGGGTATAAAAGCCGAGCTCGATCCGGATCGAGCACCAGTCCCGTCCTGTCGACTGAGTAGGTCTCCGGACCATTCCGACGCCTGGTTCTCGCCGGCATTTGACTATCCTTGTGTCCGCCGACGGAGCAGGCCACCTGGCCGCTCTGCCGCCCGGTTCTTACCGGCATTCGGCTATCCTTGTTCCGCCGACGGAGCAGGCCATCTGGCCGTTCTGCTGCCCGGTTCTTGCCGGCATTCGGCTGTCCCTGTCATCCCCAACGGGGCCAGTTACTTGGCCGCCCTGCCCGCCGGTTCTTGCCGGTGACCACGGATCGCGACCGCATTTAAGGTGCTGCGCACTAGAATTCAAGCTCTTGCTGTAACTTGCCGGAACCCGACCTGCGCCTGGTTGCTGATTGGTCACCGCATGCGTTCGCCGGAGCTCACCGCAGATATGGAGTTTTAACATTAAGAACTGTTGACTTAATATCGGTATACGCAAGTTAGTTTCCCCCCTTCTCCCGAATCCTGGAATCCGGCGAGCCTGTCCGAGGCGATCGGGAAAGGTGAACCGTTACACAATATTAAGCTTGATATAACCATCGTAATTGCGGAAAGCAGTCATTCAGAATTTTAAGATAAGCATGAGTAGTAAAATTGAAAAAGTGTCAGTAATATAGGACTGAATTGCTTGTTAGTTTACTTCTAGTATGCTAGATGGCTCCCCGAGTATGATTCAAGAATAAGTATCTGGGGTCTTAGGTCTGCCCAGGTTGTTATGCTGAGTCGGTTCAATACTACCCTAGTAGTCTGTACTTTGTCTCATAATTCAAATGGATCTTAATTCTTGTTCTGCGGGTATGCATAAGTATCATGGAAAGCCATGGGATTAATAGAGGATAAATATAAGTAAAAATATAGAAAAAAAAAAATAAAAAGGGGAAGGATTTGGGACGACGGGACGTCACACGTATTACGTGTTAAGTAGATTCGTGTGTGAAGGCCTTTAGTGAGTACCCAAAAAGTATGTACAAATAGAAGCTCATAGGCGGCAGACTGAATTATCGATTGAAATGTGGCTAATATTTTATAGTCCTACGACTATGGATTGCTAGAGGAGTGAAACCGGAATCAGACAGGACGCGTCAAGCGTCAAGCAGCAACTAATCAGCGAGGCGATATTTTCTACGCCACTGTTGACGCGTCGCTCAAATTTAACAGTGTTGAATTTTGATGCTAAATGGAGAACATAAAGTAAGAATAAGGAGACTTATCTACATAAATTGAAAGTGGTCGCGAAAAATGTTCCGTATGTGGCCAGGTTTGCCGAATGAAATAACTTGGACTATTTTGTCGCCATCTTGAAGTTTGTATATGTACATAAGTATTATATTTAGTTGAGGTAGTAATGAGTAAGTGTGTGTATGAAACATGTAACGAACCGCGTTTCTAAGCGGCTAACAGCGACCGCGAGGCCCGGCCGACCATCCGCCGGGCCAAGAAACGGGCCAAGGAACGGGCAAAAGCGCGCCCATAAGCACTCCACGCCACCGGGATGACGCGCATCTCTTTGCCTCCCTCCTCTCGGTTCCAGCATCCCGGAGATGTAACCGAGAGAAGGCCGAGGAGTCCCGAAGACTCCCGAGTCGCTGCCGGAGACCATATATAAGGCCGCCCGGCAGCGACAAACTCCACTTCTCGTTATCCCGTTCGACACGTTCCGACGAGAAGACAAACCCTACGAGCCAGATAAACGGTGGAGTGTTCTCCGTCATCGCCGAGAGTTCTCGACCTAGCTCGCCTGACTTCCTTTCCTTGCTAAGCAGACAACGGGGGTAGAGCGTGCTCTGTCTCCGCCGAGAGCTCTCGGCAGCTAGCAGGGATCCCTCCCGACCGCATCCTCACGGCCCGGTAAACGGCACGGAGTGTTCTCCGTCTCCCCCCGAGAGTACTCGGGGCCGACGCCGTTCCAGAAAACCAAGCCGCAGTTCGAAGAATTGCCGTAGCAATTCACCGAAAACATCGAGGCGCGAGACACCCGTTTCCGCACCGCGCGCCCGCCGGCCACCGAGCCCGAACGTCGGGCTCGCTACACGCGCCGTCCGCCTCGCCGCGCGCCGCCGACATTTCACCGTACCGGACAGCTGATCGGCTCGCTGTCACGCGCGCAGTTCCTGATCACCGGAAAACATCGTTGTACATAGCCCGACCACTGTATATAATTCCTTCGCGTTGTACATATCCGCAAACTTCGTTATATTGTAATAAAAGTAATAAATTGTATCGTCTAAGCTATCCAGTGCATTTCTGCTGTTTCTGAGCCTTTTTCGCCCTGGCCTTTTTTCCGACGAGCTAAGATCTCCGCGCGAAAACGGTCGTTACAAACATTACATACACACACTTACTTATTACTAACTCAACTAAACGTAATACCATGTACATATACAAATTTCAAGATGGCGACGAAATGGTCCACGTTTTTCCATTTGGCAAACCTGGCAACATACGGAACATTTTTCGTAACCAACTTTTTCACTCTACATTATAGAAGATACGTCTCCTTAGTCTTACTTCGTGATGGAGAATATATGAGTAAGTTTCCACCGAGGGTCTGTTCGCGTCACATGCTCCGACATGCTCCTATTCACCCCAACGCACTCCAATACGTTGATTCCGATGACGCCAACCTATTAGAATGCGTTGAAGTGAGTAAGAGCATGTCGGGGCATGGCGACACAAACAAACCACGAGAGTTCAAATTAGAGTCAGGCCAATTAGCCAATAGTTATGCTGGTTACAACGGAAGTAATCTAATTTCTATTGTGATCAGCATATCTATTGGCTAATTGGCCCGACTCTGATCCAATTTGAACCCTCGGTGGAATTTTACTCTATAACAAGCCTAGCAGTCTAATATATTATAGAACTCTGTGGTGCTGACAAGAAGTACTCCTACTATACTATGCTCTGGTTTACACCGAGCACTTGGTACGCGTATCAAATAGTAAATAACTAGTGAATGTGTTTAATCATTGGTTGATCAGCTTAAATTCACTACTTGATACGCGTACCAAGTGCTCGGTGTAAACTAGGTCAATGGTTCTGGATCTACTCGGAGCAAACCCAAGCAGACCAACGCACTCTAATGCGGGGTCTACAATGGCAGCAGGAGTAATGGAGTAAGGAGTAAGGACGGGATTCATAGACCGATCTTAAGCTCAAGCATTGTCTTAAGTCTAGCTTCGAGCCGACTTGAGACTTACTTAACCAATGAAATAACAGCATTGACGTCTCAAGATCGTGCTTAAGCTGGAACTTGAATAAGATTCGACTATAAATTCCGGCCTATGAGTAACAATTGACCAATTAAAAACCGGGAGTAAACAAAATGGGCAAATCTTATTTCATATTTCTTACTTCTTACTCTTACTCCATTACTCCTGTTGCTATTGTAGACCTCGCATAATAGGTTGGTGTCATCGGAATTAACCTATTAGGCCGGATCTACAATAGGTGTAGTAAGCCTTATGCCATAAGAAATTGACCAATTATAATCAAATATGAGAACAATAATCGAATATAATTGGTTAATTTTTTATGGCTTAAGGCTTACTACACCTATTGTAAATCCGGGCTTAGAGTGCGTTAGTCTGCTTGGGTTTGCTCCGAGTAGACTCAGAACCATAGAGCTTGTATTAGGCTGTTTTCCTTTTATTACTCATTGAACATAAAAAAAGATAGAACAATGCTTGTGTCGATTGTGTTCCCTAAGGCCGGATCTACAATAGGTGTAGTAAGCCTTATGCCATAAGAAATTGACCAATTATAATCGAATATGAGAAGAATAATTGAATATAATTGGTTAATTTCTTATGGCATAAAGCTTACTACACCTATTGTAGATCTGGACTAAAAGGAAAGCAGCCTTAATGGAGGGACCTTGGTGCATCGCGACGCGCGCGGAAAGAATCGACAGATAGGTGGATATATTCTGTCTTTTTTCGTGTGGGACAGATTCTTAACTATACAATCTGGGACCCAATTCTCAAACTCGTACGAAAAAAAATTGCTTACAAAGATAACACTGTGCATTCATTAAGTGGTACATTATTTAGAATCTAATGCTAAAACTCCATGTCTGCGGTGAACTCCGGCAAACGCATGCGGTGACCAATCAGCAACCAGGCGCAGGTCGGGTTCCGGCAAGTCACAGCAAGCGCTTGAATTCTGATTGGTCACCGCATGCGTTTGCCGGAGCTCACCGCATACGTGGGACGGGATTCATAGACCGATCTTAAGCTCAAGCATTGTCTTAAGTCTAGCTTTGAGCCGACTTGAGACTTACTTAACCAATGAAATAACAGCATTGACGTCTCAAGATCGTGCTTAAGCTGGAACTTGAATAAGATTCGACTATGAATTCCGGCTTTAGAAGGAAAGAAGCACACATATGACAGGTACGAGCCTACCTACTTGGGCCTTGAGCTGTTACAATTAATACAAAAAATTTTTACATACGAAAGTAATACTGTGCATTCATTGATTGGCATGCATCTTTTAGATTCTAAATTATGTACCATTTAATGAATGCACAGTGTTATCTTTGTAAGCAATTTTTTTTCATACAAGTTCGAGAATCGGGCCTCAGATTGTATAGTTACGAACCTGGGGCTCGATTCTTGAATTCATTCGCAAGAGAAACGTATACGCAAATACTCGCTCTAACAGAAAGTTGTAAGTTTATTGGTTAATAGCCATACGATAGCCAATAAATTTCCAACTTTTCTGTAAGATTAGAATTTGCGAATACGTTTCTCTTGCGAATGAATTCAAGAATAGACCCCCTGGTCTTTATTGCGAATGAATTCAAGAATCGGGGCCCTGTTCCCACACGAAAAATGACGGAATATATCCACCTTTGTCAATTCTCCCCGCGCGCGGCGCGATGCACCAAGGCTTCTCCATTAATACAAGCTCTATGAC
Source organism: Monomorium pharaonis (assembly GCF_013373865.1). Lineage (NCBI taxonomy): Eukaryota > Metazoa > Arthropoda > Insecta > Hymenoptera > Formicidae > Monomorium > Monomorium pharaonis. Next base: position 20,913,930 of record NC_050471.1, read on the forward strand.
ATGAAACCATAGCAATTTCTCTCCTCCATGGCTCCATGTATATGTACTCAAAGATTAATACAAGCTCTATAGGATATACATACCATCTCTTTGGTTTTATCGTGTAGTTGCATTTGTGAATCTCCGCGAAATATGTCAATTTAAATCTTTATAAAGTTACACGCAAACGAAACCAAAGAATGAGATAAACAAGTTAAAAAATATTGTGGATATAAATTATTCCTCATGTTGCATATGGATTTATTCGTGGTATCGACTTTAAGTTGTATCTTGGATCTCATCATACCATTCCTTATTAGATTTGTGAGTATTTCGGAACCTTTCTCCTGTCAATCTTGAATTTTTTTAAAGAATTTTTTTTCAATAAATTTTTTATTGCAACTTTATTAACAAAAAAAGATTATAGATCCAATGAGTCACCTTTCATTTGCAAATTTTTTAAATCTTTAGACTGCCGACAGGGCCACTATAGTAGCCTGGGATTTGTTAAGAACTTTGCATAGAATATATCTAAGCTACATTCCAAAACGTCGTTTCCGAGGAAAATTTTACTCAAAATATATAGTACACGTAACGTATCCTATTATACATCGAGTAAAATTTTCCTTGGAAAGGATGTTTTGGAATGTAGCCCTAGTATATAGGTATATTTTTTTGTAACTTTTGTAGTGATTATCAGACCTCTATTTTCTGGCAGTGAAGTTAAGATTTATGAACTAGAATTGACATTTATGTTTGTATTTCTTCTCATATTTAAATATTTTGAAGTTGTACTGAGGTATATCAAAGCTTTATAGCTTAGATAAATATGCAATATAACATTCTCACCTTCAATTTTTTTCTATGTAATTTTGTGTATTTTTTGTATGTAGAATCTTTCCTGAGAAGGAAAATTATCGCTTAAATCCTTATCTTAAAATTTAATTTTAAAGCTTTTTATCAGTAAGTAGAAATGAGTAGGAATAAGTAGTATGATGAATTTGGCTGTAAGGATAGTGTGTATGTTCTTTAAAGTCTATATTGCAATTTATAAATTAAGTGTAAAATGAGTTATTCAGTCAAACAATTTGATAACAATTATTGGCTTTTTGTCCAAGACATTGTTGGCAACATTAAATTGTATGGCCCAAATTTGTACATATATTTATTTTTATATTGCAAGTAATCACAAACTATTTTCTGGTGTAATTAAATTATATTTAAAATAACTTCAATTTTTAATTAAAGCAAATATTTGCTAACTGTAATATTAATTAACAAGGTTTAAATCTTCAGTCATAAATATTTCTTGCTATAATTACAATTTTCTCACAAAATTTTGATTTTTAATTAAAGTAGAAAACATTTGCTAATATGAATTAATGAAGTATAAATTTTTAACCATAAACAATTCTAAATATGCAAAATTAATCAAAATTATTGAATTATGATCTGTTAAATTTTGATTCAGAATATTGATTGCATAAAAGCCACAATTTAATGTCACCAGCAACATCTTGAACAAGACACCAAGGATTGTTATTAAGTTGTTTGACTGAATAACAATCTATTTGACTTTTAATTTATAAATTGCGATATTAAATAGTATGACAATATTAAAAAGTATGTGTAGTATCTCTATAATCATATCAGTTCTTACTTATTGATATAAAAAACTTTAAAATTAAATAATTAAAAACGATGACTTAGACATTTTTCTTTTCAAGAAAGATTTTACATATGAAAGTATACAAATTTACAAAGTTAAAAGAAAGTCAAAGGTAGGAATATTATATTGTACATTTAACATAGCTTAATATTTTGTTGCATAAAATACAGATTTTATCATATCTGCTTATGCAAAAGAAATATGACGTTGAGTTGCGAAAGGAGCTGAGCAATTTGAAAAAAGATATGACAGGACTCTCTATGGTGGATGAGTTTGCCAAATATATCAAGCTCCAACGTCAATGCAACCATATAGAAAGTATACTGAGAGGAAACAGTGAGTTTCTATATATTTTCATCCATGTACTTTCATAAAAATTTATTGTGGCAGATCGTTCTTCAATAGTTTGTTAAACCATGTAATTTATTTTTCATAGAAATAAATCTAATTTTTGATATAAGATTTTATTATCATTCGCTATATATGAAATTATCTATTATACTATAAAGAGATGTTGAAATTACATAAAATTTTGTTTTTCTATATTTGTGCAATTTTTCTTGTTTTATAGTGAATCAACGACTGACTTGGAGATTGAAATTACAGACGTTGCTAATTTATAGCTTTTATGCTGTGAATGTATGTAAATCGTTTTTGCTTAAATAATTCTTGTTTTTTCACAATCATATTGATTTATGAAATTAAAAGTGAGAAATTATATAATTTTTTTGCTTTTCCATGTGCCTTTACATGTAATCTAAGAGAATAGTTTGTGGCATATTTATTCTTGGTCAAGTAATTATGAGTTACAAGGAAGAATAAAAATATCTTGACATATATATTATAAAAAAACATGGTTTTTTCTTCTGTCATAATTCAATGTGATTATAACTGGAAGTATTAATATGTATAATAAAAACAATTCTTAATTCTTTTTGCAATTTCTATCAAACTCTGTGCTTTCAGGGTATCCTCATCTTGTGGTTATTATACATGTATAAAAATGAGCCAATTATCATTCTCTCAGAGAATGTACTATGGCCGATACAAAATTTTCTGAGTTGGCCATGTCAACATGAGAATGCTATTTCTTTATTAGCATGGCTCGTCATCACCCGGTTAGGAATATCAGCATGCAAAAAGCTTCATATGTGATCTAATAAGTCTTCATGTAAATGATTAATCTATATCTTATTATATAAATTCTGCGATTGATAAGTAAGATTAGGAACGCTTTGTATTATTTAGGGAAGACTTTATCATATGTGATTCATCTCGAATGTTTAATTTGTTAAATAATTTATCAAAAGATAGAATAAACAAATTTCGTGGCAACAAACTTTTTATATTTACTTTTTATAGTTACAAGTAAAAAACACAAAAATCGAAAAAAGTACATGATTATCGATTAATATATTACGACCAAAACCAACTTAAGTTTGCAATATTTAATTGCAAATTATTCGTCGAGAGTGAGGGGTTTAATCTTCTAGTATATATCTTACGTTGGCCAATATCTTGCAATAATCTATAATTATCGCCCAATATTTCCTCACCATTTGAGAGTTTCCGGAACATGTTCATCTGTGTGATAAAATAGATAAATAGATTTTTGGTTTCTCCACATATGATGTAAATATAAAATAATAAATAAAAGTTTGTACACACATGTTAAAAGTTTTTGACAGTCTGCTGCTACATATGAATGTAAAGAAAACTATTTTGATAATAAAATATACTTTTTCTTTACTTTTTGTTGTATTTTTAAAAATTATTTTGAAGAAGAAAGTCAACTTATGCATACTCGTACTTGTAATAAAATACGATTAAATAAAGCCAGTAAAAAACATACCTGACGGAAAGATATCGGAACTGGAATAGCAAAAATTATCCAGATAACTACTTCGCTACAAGGTGGTGTCGTGAGAGATCCTTTGTATGTGTAAAAGATATCAGTGTTTAACGGTATAAAGGATGCTAAAGCAAAAGACATGTTGATCAACAGCTCTGTATTTGCCCATTGTACATCTGGTAGCTTATTTATGAAAGATTGAAGAAGTTCATTATCTTCCTCTTGCAGCTGCACAAAGCATTAAATTAAAATAAAGAGCTTCCATAATTTCGTAAATCTTTTCAAATCTAAAATTAGTGATTTTGAGACTTTTATGTGATTTTCTTTTACTTGTAATTTTTCCTCAGAAGTTCTTAGATATAGTGTAAGAATATAAATATTTTATTAAATATTATAGTATTTATAATAGTAAAATACAATGGCGCAAAAAAAAAACAAAAAATTTTGACCGAATCTTTAGACAATCTTCAAAGTGATGCTTTGAAACAACTTTGTGAAAAATTATCCAAATTACATGAACTTTTTTTTTAAATTAAAGGACAAAGACTCTACTTTAAGAATCTCTAGACGAAAGTTTGATTTGTTAAATGTGACTTTTGTATCGCATGAAAACCAAATTTTTTTTTAACAGTAAAAGTTTGTTATCATTTTTCACAAGTTTCTCATTAAAATCTTGCTAATATTAATCCAGATTCTTAAAGTTTATTCTTTTCTAAACAATTTATAAGAAAACTGTTGATACAATGTTTTTTTGTTGATTATACACGAGTTTGAAATTTGCACTGCATCTTAGGGTATTTTAGCGATTAAATACAGTATTCTTTGGATACCATGAAATGATATCAATATGATATTGCACATTGATTTTTTTCGTATTTAACTCAATCATACCGCCGTTATCAGAGTGACCCAATGTGCACTATGTGGAGGTTGACAGTCGGATTTTGCACATCATGTGGTTTTGAAATTCATCGGTGGAAATTTGCACTTGTTGATCTGAATATAGTGGATAGCTGACGCGCCAATTTTACTGAAGTTAACAGATGATTCGCCATTTTAGCAGCCTGCTCAGATCACACATAAATATACACATACTTATACATAAAAAATAATTTAAATTTTAATTAAAAAATCGGCTTTTTTCATATGATGTGTAAAATCCGATCATCAACCTCCACGTGATGCACATTGGGTTATTGATAATGGTGGATTGAGTTAAACAATAAAATTAATTACAATATCATATTGACAATCCAGATAACAAAATATTTATAAAATATAAAAAGGAGAAATATTTATGATAAATATTTTGTACATATTTTTATGTCCGAATTTGCCAGGTATAAAAAAAATATGATAAATATTTATGAAAATATTTAAAATAAATATTCATACTATTATTATCAAAGAATATAAAAAATTTCGAGTTCATAGATCATAAATATTTTTTAATACATTTAAAAAATATATTCTATACAGGGTGTCCCAACGCACATGGGTCAATACTCGTAAAAAGGTAAAAGGGATCGAGATGAACATAAAACTCCAATATTGTCTTGAGTTTGGTTAGGTCTTGAGTTAGGTCTCGGGTTAGGTCCACCAATAATCAAGGTATTAATTTTTCAAATTATGCGAATGAGAGCGCGTCGAGGAAAGAGCTCGATCCGCTTGAGCCATAACGGAAAAAAATCTATTATGAATGTTTGATAAGCTTTTATTATTTACTGTTCACAATTACGATAGAAATTAATTAGAATATTTGAGAATTCCATACGTTAATATCTCGGTTATTTGCAGATCTAACCCAAGACAGTATTGGACTTTTATGTTCATCTCGATCCCTTTTACCTTTTTACGAGAATTGACCCATGTGCGTTAAGACACCCTGTATATTGTTGATAATAATTTTTGTATCATTTCTAAATGGTTTATGAAAAATAATTATGTAATCTTTAAAAAATATTTTTGAAAATAAATTTGTAAAATATTTATAAATATTTAATGGAATGCAAGCTAATATAGATGTTATGTATAATTAATATTTATTATTACACACGTGCAAAAGAATGATAAGAGCACTCAGAACATAAAAATCTAAATTTATATAAAAATAGACGGTTTGCGAAACGTTTCGACTTTACTCAATTATTTTCAGTCGCGTGAAATAAAATTATTTGTATCAACAATTGTTGCATGTCAATGTTAAAAGGAAAATTAAAAAATACTAACGCAATAAAATAATTACAGTCAAAAACAAGACAAATAAATTATAAAACGAAGGATCGATTGAGAATGTCAGTTACAATGTGTCAAGTCCTACTTTAAATAAGCGCAGTTCAAGAGAAAAAAACATTTTTTGTTAAAAATTGTTGATATGTTCGAAAGTTCACTGTCCCAGACTAAAATATTGTTAATTGGGTAGAAGAAAATGTTGTCAAGAACGGTCATTAAGATTTGTTTAAATCGTCCTCGGAATAAAATTGTTGGGTGAAAAATTATAATGTAGATAAAAAAACTAAAATCAATTTATGTTTTAAAGTTAATTGAAATAGTTAAAACCCGTGTAAGACCACTTACGTGTGTTTTATTAATCCAATACGTTGGGATAGATAAACCAACGATTTTTTCGTTAATAAGCGAAAAACTGTTATGTTGAAAATTTTATTTTGCAAGGCATAAATGTGGAAATAACTGTATAAACAAAAAACCAAGTAATTTAAAACATAATGGTAATGTGAAAAAAGAAAAAAAAACAGAAAAACTTACATATGCATTGAGTGAGAACAGAAATAAGTAGCCAGAGAATTTATAAAATTAAGCCGATTGTGTGAAAGATGTACAAGAGACAGCAGTCCGGGGAAAAGTGAACCTCCGAGACAAACGCAATATTAGATGTGTTCTTTGTTTATATTCGCAAGGCTGTTAAGTAAACAAGAATAAGCGGAATCGAGACACTCAGCGTCGCTCTGCAAATTTATACCGTTTTTTTGTTCTATATAAACCATTTCTGAGATTAATTTTTTTTGGTAATTAGGTTCATAATCCAGAATTTTAGTGTTATCCCAGTCAATTGTATGGCTAATGTTAGAAATATACTTAGTGATCACCGAGTGTCTCGATGGTTTTAATTAAAAATTGTTGGCATGTTCTTTTATTCTCGTTTTTAATTGTCTTTTAGTTTGACGTATGAAGCAATAATCCTTGCAATATATTTTGTATACAATATTATTTTTTGAGAAATGATCCGTCTTTTTGTACTTTGATCACTGCGTTCAGTTTATTAACCGCTCTGTAGCCAACAGTGAAGAGGTTTTTATCAATCATTGATTAACTTACTTTAATGTAAGGCATCACAAATAATTTTTTATTATTGATTGAGTTTTTTCTTTTTTATGTTCCTCATCACTGTTGTTCAAAGTTAGTGTCTTATTTGTTTGTATTGATTGCAGTTTACCATGAATAAGTTTTTTAATCCTTCGGTTAATTTCTTTAAAAATTATGTCTAGCGGATATCCATTTTCTTTTAAAATTTTAATGCAGTATTCCAGATTCTTCTGCTGAAATGTAGGATGTGACAGAAGTAATGCTCTGTTCACCAGACTGTAGATTGTTCCAATTATCGAACAAAGAAGGTTATAAATGATAATTTCAAATTTAAAATAATCAAAATTTTCGGAATCGTTAAGTCACCTGAAAAAAAACAGCTACTACGGCGATACCATCCTCATGCTGCAAGGCATGCGAAATATCGGGATATGCCATATTACGATGTACAATATGCATTTCCATAGGATATCTATAGACATTGATTTTGTTAAAATTTTATCATTTTGATTTAAGCAAATAAACATGATTGTTACCTTACACCGTTTAATACATGTTCAGCACCTCTATTATTTTTTATGCCCCAATGAAAGTGCAATTGTTCCATCTCATATTGTTGATTTTGTTTCAGTATGGCTCCGAATATATATGGCAATCTTCCATATGTCACATTTTTGTGCACAGTAAGTTTGACTTGAAAAAGAAAATAATGCTACTCTCTCAAAAAGTTTAAAAGTTATTACACCCCTTACGGAAAAAACACTCTAATTTTGAGAGCTTACACTCAAAATTGAGTGTTAATACTCGATTTTCGGAGTTTACTCCCAAATTTAGGTGTATACGCTCAAATCTTGAGTATTTACACTAAAGATTGAGTGCTTATACTCGAACATTGCGTGTGTACACCCAATGATTGAGTGTTCATACCAAAGTTTAGATTTAAATATTGAATATTTGAAAGTATACTCTCAACATTTGGATATGACACTCAATAAATGAGTGTATACTTCCAACATAAAGTGTGAACACTGAAACGTTGGAGATGTACACTTAACATCTATTGGTTGAAGGTATACACTTAATATTGAGTGTGCACTCTCAAACATTGGATTAGAAAATGTTAAATAAAATCAAAAGCAAGAAAAGCAAGTTCAACCGAAACATTCAACTATAGAGTGTTCAGCTGGCTTTGAGTATTAATTTGAGTATTACTTTCAGCTTGGATGTTTGCCATCTATATTGAGTGTTAATTTCAGTGTTATTCTTAAATTTAGGATTAACATTGAAGTTAACACTCAATTAGATGGCGAACATTCAAGTTGAGAGTAATAACACTAATTAAAAGTAAATTAAAGAGCGAACACTTAAGTTGAGTGTTTACACTAAATTGAGTTTTTACCCCTTATCCCAAATTATGCTCAACTTGAGTATTTTTTAGAGTATTTTAAAGTGTTATTTTTAGTGTTTTTTCCGTAAGGGACGTACATTTCTGTAAGGCCGGATCTACAATAGGTGTAGTAAGCCTTAGCCGTAAGGAATTAACCAATTATATTTGGTTATTCTTCTCACATTTAATTATAATTGATCAGTTCTTATGGCATAAGGCTTACTACATTTATTGTAAATCCGGCTTTATCGTTACCGTAAGAAATTGAACAATACAATTGGTTAATTCGGTCGGTTACGGCTGATTTGAACAATATGATTAGTCGAAATCTTACGGTTACGATTACGGAAATGTACATGCAATGGTCTTAACAGTTTGTAAAATTACGTATGAATTTAATATATCGAAAATATTTACCAGTTTGCCCGCTATTCATTAATATCTGCGGCGTTGGAAGAAAGTCATGATAGCCAATCATTTCAAGAGCTGGAAATGGTAAAACAATCGCTTTTGATGTGGATATAGCCACTGGTGATTGTAGTTTTCCTGCGCATGATTTGTACTTCTGCGGCCACAAATGTTGTTCTAAAATAAAACAAAATCACTAACACATAATTTTTTTCATTCATTAAAGCTACCATTTATATGTATGTTACATAATTGATCATTATTTGAATAAGAATAATTATAAAATCTCGTAAATTTTTTATTATTGATCTGTAAGTACTTGTTAATTCTTATAGATAAAAATTTACTGTTCATAAGTAATTTTTGACTTATGAATTATGATTGATTTTAATTAACGTTTTCTTATTTTCGAGATAATTTTACCTGCTTGTTATTTAATTGTAAGGAAAGAAAAAGAAAAAAAACTTTGAAAAACTTTTTTTAAACATTTTTATCAAGTTTTAATTGATTTATGAAATAAATAGAGAGTAAAATTAACATTGTGCCGTACCTTTCTTACTGTATCCAAAACCATAGGTACCATCATGCGGTATAATGATGAGCCATGCTATTACAACTTGTTTGATATACATTTTTTATTTCCTTTTACGTAAAGATTTTATATATAATATATATCTATATGTACATGTGTCAAAAAATAATTATTTTTCTAATTCCTATTACTTGTCTTCATGCACATTAATAATCTTTCCATAACATTCAAATTATTCTGTATATTAATATATGTACACATTTGATACTTTGATGAACGGTTATGGTAAGGAATGACAAATAAATAGACTGTGTAAGACATCAAGAACGAGTCTTATTAAGTTAATTTGTAGCCATGCATATGTTACTGCCAGCTGCGTATGTCACAATCTTTCAAGTTACAGATGCGACTTGTAGTATAAAAGTATAGAAGATGTTTTTTTCCATTATATTAATACATTACAATAAGATACGTTAAAGTAGGTCATTAAAGTAGTAAAGTCTTTAATGAATTTAATAATGGTTCATCATTATTCTATTATCAGCTTACAGAAATTAACAATTTGTTATTTTATCAATTTCGTAATTTTGCTTCCTCTCTCTCTCTCTCTCTCTCTCTCTCTCTCTCTCTCTCTCTATATATATATATATATATATATATATATATATATACTAGAACACAACATTGCGCGCGCCACTTAGCATTTTTATATTAAACATTGCACTTATTCTTCTTCTGTAATATTACTTTCACACACTTTATCATATTTAATGCCCTTCTCTATCTCACGCTCCTTCACTTTCCTCCCCCTCTCTAAATTATTAATTATATTATTAATCATATTAATTATATTATTTTCATATTGTTCAATATTACTCTTACACACTTTACTTTCTTATTTAATCCTTTTCTTTATCTCTCACGCTCTCTCACTCTCCCCCCCCCTTTCTCTCTCTCTCTCTCTCTCTCTAAACACAAATTATTAATTATATTATATTTTCATGTTTCTTAATATCACTTTTACACACTATACCTCCATACTTAATTCCCTTTAAATAAATTAAAAATTATCATATATTATATGTAATGTTACCTGTTAATTTTCAATCAATTTTCAAAACTTTCACTTTCTGGCTTTCTTGTTTAATCTCTCTCAATCATAATTTCCTTCCATCTAATCTCTTTCCTTTTCTAATCTCTTTCGATAAAACTCACTGTCTCTCTCTGACCATTTCAACAACTTCTGATAATAAGCATTCAACAACTTTAAAATTAAATTTTTTTAATCTTATGCCTTAATAATATAACATTAAAATTAAATTTTTAAATAAATTAAAATTTATAATATTACATGTATTGTTACCTGATAATTTTCAATCAAATTTCAACACTCACTTTCTGGATTTCCTTTTAAACTCTCTGGATCTCAATTCTTCCTCTCTAATCTCATTCCTTTTCTTCTATTAAAATACACAAAATGTCAAAATAATTAAAACGCAAATGATATTTAATGAGAATAATAATTAATAAAAAATAATAATTATTAAGAATAATAATTAATAAGAATTGAGAATTAAGAGTTTAAGATTCATTTTTTTCAAAATATTTAAAACGCAAATGTTACCTTCAAGAAATCTCTCTCTCTCTCTCTCTCTCTCTCTCTCTCTCTCTCTCTCTCTCTCTCTCTCTCTCTCTCTCTCTCTCTCTCTCTCTCTCTCTCTCTCTCTCTCTCTCTCTCTCTCTCTCTCTCTCTCTCTCTCTCTCAACACAAATTATTAATTATATTTTTATGTTGTTCAATATTACACTTCTCGCAAAAATTAAAGGAACAAAAAAATTTTCTAAATTTTTTGCCAATTTTCAACAGGCTGTATTTTAGTGAAAAATGGTCGTACAGGAAATAAAAAAACATAGCTTTTGAAGCTTGAAGACTCTAGTTTTAGAATTTTTTGGTTAAAAATTTTTCTGAGCACCGGTAGCCATGCAATTCTTGGATAAAGCACGAAGTAAAAATTTTCAAAATTTTTTACATTTTTTTTTCGCTCTACGGGCATGAAAAAAATTTTTCGAGCTAAACCAATGCATAGGTCGCATAGCCTGTTCATTCAGCTTCAATTTGCTTTTTTCGGAAGTCAGATACGACTATTTTTCTTCGAGATATCGAATTTTGAATGCAAAAGGACCCTTTTTCACTCAACTGCCGATATCTCTGAAACTACTGGTCGCCTAGCGAGCTGACGAGCGGTTTCGTTTTCTGCAGAAAATTTTCTACAAAATCTGTCATGGTTGATTGAAAAAAAAATTTTGTCCCACCTGAAACGGTAACGTGAAAAAAGAGCAAAAAAATGCCATTTTCCCCTTTTTTGGTAAATCAACTGTGTCTTCGACAATATTGGGGCAAAAGCTTAGGTTAAAAGAAAATTTTACAGTCTAATGTACCCCAAAGACCCCCCTAAATTTTTAGATCGATCGGTTCAGCGGTTTCCCCGGACCGATTGATTGAAATTTTGAAAAAATTAAGGGAACAAGACTTTGTTCCTTAAATTTGACCTAATCTTTTTAAAATTCAATAATTTCATTTTTTTTTACTTTTTTACTCAATTTTGAGTTTTTTGAAAATTGAGTAACAAAAAAAATCCAAAAAAATTTTTTCAAAATTTCGAAAATTTCCAAAAAATTTTTTTTGAAAATTTAAAAAAAAATTTGAAAAAAATTTATTTTTTTTTCGTTTTTAAGAAAATCAAACTTTCTGACGAAAATTTTGATTGATGATGATTTACCGCCGGCAATTAGCGTTATCCAAAGCATACCACGTGAAGGTTGCACGGTCGGATTTACGCTTCTTTTGTGCTTACGCACGTGTGTTAATGATTCTTCGAAAAAAATGAGACCCCGTGGTTCATCAGCTCCACAGTATTTTGCGACTCCAAACTCATTTTCTAAAGTGTGTGTGTGTGGTGTGTGTGTGTGTGTGTGTGTGTGTGTGTGTGTGTGTGTGTGTGTGTGTGTGTGTGTGTGTGTGTGTGTGTGTGTGTGTGTGTGTGTGTGTGTGTGTGTGTGTGTGTGTGTGTGTGGTGTGTGTGTGTGTGTGTGTGTGTGTGTGTGTGTGTGTGTGTGTGTGTGTGTGTGTGTGTGTGTGTGTGTGTGTGTGTGTGTGTGTGTGTGTGTGTGTGTGTGTGTGTGTGTGTGTGTGTGTGTGTGTGTGTGTGTGTGTGTGTGTGTGTGTGTGTGTGTGTGTGTGTGTGTGTGTGTGTGTGTGTGTGTGTGTGTGTGTGTGTGTGTGTGTGTGTGTGTGTGTGTGTGTGTGTGTGTGTGTGTGTGTGTGTGTGTGTGTGTGTGTGTGTGTGTGTGTGTGTGTGTGTGTGTGTGTGTGTGTGTGTGTGTGTGTGTGTGTGTGTGTGTGTGTGTGTGTGTGTGTGTGTGTGTGTGTGTGTGTGTGTGTGTGTGTGTGTGTGTGTGTGTGTGTGTGTGTGTGTGTGTGTGTCTCGTGTTCAGTATCGAGTGTTCCCGCCTCTACTCCTAATCACAGCTTGCAATCTTTGTTTACACATTAAGCAATCTTTAATTTTTTATTTGATTCTGGCTCGTACTATTAGATATGAATACTACGTTATTGTATTTAAACTTCAGCCAATTTTATGGTATCTAATATGTATGTGTTAGTAATGTAATTGACATTTTTTAAATTTTAGAGTTGGGTTAGTTAATCTATTTTTTTAACTAACAAAGGAACCTCGCGAACCCGAAAATTCTGATTTTAATGAAACTTGGCATAAATGTAGAGGGGGTAAATACATGAATTTAGGAATTTTTAGTTGGTGCTTATAAACAGTTTGAAGGGGTGAAACCACCTTTCAAAGTTGAGACGTTTTTGCGTTTTCTCGATATATCTCGCAAACTAAACAAAATATAAAAAAATGTTTCATACAAAAGTCTTACAGTATAAATATTTCTATTTAACTGTGTTATTTATTTTTTCAGAAAAAATTTATTTTTCAAAGTTTTTTTGAAAAAAAAAATTTTTTTTTTAAATAATAAATAGAACAGTTAAATAGAGATATTTATACTGTAAGACTTTTGTATGAAATATTTTTTTATATTTTGTTTAGTTTGCGAGATATATCGAGAAAACGCAAAAATGTCTCATCTTTGAAGGGTGGTTTCACTCCTTTAAACTGTTTATAAGCACCAACTAAAAATTCATAAATTCATGTATTTACCCCCTCTACATTTATAAGCACCAACTAAAAATTTTTTAATTCATGTATTTACCCCCTCTACATTTATGCCAAGTTTTATTAAAATCAAAATTTTCGGGTTCGCGAGGTTCCTTTGTAAGTTAATGAAATTTAATTGATTATGAAATTAATTCTATTATGTTAAAAGTTACGTAAATATATACTAATTCTATTAAATTTACGTTAAGATTAATTTGTTTGTAGTTAAAATAAAAGTTAATTTTGAGAAACTTTTTTATATTAAATTAAAAGGCCATATGATTTGTTTAAGTTAAATTACCAACATAATTACAGTATTGATCGTCAAATATATTTAATTTTAATATAATATTTTATTTGTAAATTAACTTACAATGTCGCTCTATTGTTAACCAGTAATTCATGACATGTATAAATACTTATCGTGAGAGGTTTAGAAAGAGGTTACGTATAAATACAATTGTTAGTCAAATGAACTGTCGACAAAACCTACAAAAAGCTTTGGAACTATTGCAGAACTATTGAAAAATACTATGTACTCGTCTGGAACTTGCTATAAAATGGTAGTTTACTCTTGTAGTGCTGTGCCAGCCGTCTAATAAAAAAATTATTAAAAAATGCTTAAAGACGGAAACTGTCGACAAAATCTACAAAAGCTTTGGAATTATTGCAGAACTGTTAGAAAAGGCCACAAAGTTGGCCGAAATTCGCTAAACAGGAGTACTTTACTCTTGTGAAGCGGTGCCAACAGCCAAATTAAAAGATTGTTTAAATATATTTAATGTACGGAACTATTGCTAAATTTTATCGGGAACTTTAGAACTATTACGGGTGCAAGTAGAACACTACAGGTGCTGTTAAAACGTTCAATTTTTATTAATAAGGTGCCAGGAAAAATAGCACCTTATTTTTTAAATTTCATTTTTTTTAACTACATCAACGGAACTATTTCTGAAACTTATCAGGACCTCTAGGACTATTTGGGGTGCAAGTAGAACTGTCATGAAAACTTGCGGTGCCAACTTCACAGTGACTAACACAGTGGGTCGTGCTGTAGCTAAAGCGGCTCACCGCTTCTTTTAGTGCGCTCTCTTTCGTACAAATTGAAAAATTTGTATTTCGTTTATCCACTCGAGATATCCAAAAACTATAATAGACTTTATTTCACCTTTATTTTACTATTCTTTTAAATTTTATTTTTTTTATATTAAATAATTTTCTTCATCTTTTTGTGCATATAAATATTTAGTACACAATATCATGTTTTTTGGTAAAAAAAAAACAGTTATGTGATCTTTTTATATTAATAGATCCTTTTTATTATTTTGTGCATAATATTATTAACATAAAACTACTTTTTCTATTTTTTTTAGATCTTTACTGTCTTTTAATTTTTTTTTCCTTATATAATAAATAAATTCCTTCATTATTTTGTGCAAAAAAGTATTGAGATAAAGTAATCAAAAAGTAAATATTTTACAAAATATTTTATAGCTTAGTTTTTTGTATAATAAGAAATATTTTGGAACATACAAATTACAAAATATTTTCTAAAATATTCATTTTTTATTATTTTATTTTAATAATTTATATTATGCACAAAATAAGAAAGAAATCAATTGATATAAAAAAACCACATAACTGTTTTTACAAAAAACTATGACATTTTGTGCATATAAATATTTGTTAAAATATTACGTTTTTTTTTTTTGTAAAAACAGTTATGTGGTCTTTTTATGCCAATAGATTCTTATTATTTAATGTATAATATTATTACAATAAAACGATAAAAAATGAATATTTTACGAAATATTTTATAATTTTTGTAAAACATTTCTTGTTATGCAAAAAACTAAACTATAAAATATTTCGTAAAATATTCATTTTTTATTATTTTATTTTAATAATATTATGTATAAAACAATAAAAACAATCTATTTTTATAAAAAGACCACATAACTGTTTTTTATAAAAAAGTATGATATTCTAACAAATATTTATATGCACAAAATGTCATGGTTTATTTTTTTCTTATTTTGTGCATATTATTAAAATAAAATGATAAAAAATAAATATTTTACAAAATATTTCATAATTTATTTATAAAATTTTCTCTATTATACAGAAAACGATGTCGTTTTTTTTTTAAATATATAAATGGAGAAAAAGAGAGAGAGAAAAAGAAGAAAAACAAATATAAAACCAGGTAATGATGTCAAAAATATACAGTTATTTTTTAAAAATCATATTTATATAAAAAACATAATTATTAATATTGTTGCGCCGGAACGTCGAAAGACACTCCCGCACTCACACACACACTCGCGTCGAGAAAATCAAAACGTCTATGGAACTCAAAAAGCTTTATTGCAACAGAGAAAGCGCGTGACACGTCCTCCTCGGCAGGAGTCCGACGTTAAACTGTCTACAATATTTTGTTTACAAAATATTTCCCGGCAACCAGCCGCTTAATTCATTTATTTAAATAACAAATTCTTCCGGCAACCGGCCGATCGAAAATATCGATCGGTCCGTCGGCTGACTGGCGCTACAGGAGTGTATCGGGCGACACGCGGCACGCAACACTGCTCCCCCTCTTTTGAATTGTCGTCCCGACAATCCGAAAAACAGCTTGCGACACTTCTGGAAAAGGACCTTCTTTGGTTCCAGGACGATTTCTTGCCCTCCTCGTACTTCTGTAGCGAGTTACCGGGCCACGTCCACCAAAGTCCTCTTCTTCCAGGGAGGTTCTCCACACGGGCTTCCTTCTTCGCGAAGCTGGCCAGGCTCCCACAAAGAATTCCTTAGTCCGTATTCCTCCAGCCGTCCCCGAACTCCTCTTCCGCCGAGTCTTGTGCGCTTCGTTCTTCTTTCTTCGGGATCAGGGGGGGAATATCTTCCGTGGACCCATCGCTCAAAGAGCTCCCCGTCCCCTGCCTCGGCATTCACCCAAGTCCCACGGGAAAACCTCGGTCAAAAACCGTGGGAGAGGCAGTCCAGGAAATTAACTTCCTTACGGCTCTCAATTCCGAAATCCCTTTCCTTTTTCAGAACTCCATTAATACTGAAACAATAATAAAACACAAAACAGAACACAAACTTTAAATTAAATAATTAAAATTAAAAAGATTCAAGATCCTCCGCGCTCTTGTTTTCTTTTACGCCCGAATTTCCGCTCCCTTGTCTCTCCGGTTTTCGTGCGAAACTATTCTCATTTATAAATTTCAACGTTCGGGCCCGCTCAATTGCCACTCTGAGCGAAGATACCCCCTCTACTTGGAGGGTCCGTTTAACAAAACCGTCCGACAGAGCAGCCACGAATTGAGCGCAAGCAACTTTATCGCGCATTTCGTGAGGACAATTTGGATATACCTTTCGAGAAAGGCGCTCAAGATCCGCGCCCAACGTAGCATAATCTTCTCCCGAGAGAAGTCTACGATTAGTGAATTGTAAATAAAAATTTTGCGCTAGTTCACTTTCACCGAAGCGCAATTCCAATTCAGATTTTAATTCCGAAAACGTTAATTTATCTTTCTCCGCGCTCAACCCATCCAAAACTGAACGCGCCTTCCCCCGCAAACATGACGCAAGGGCCACCGTTTGAGAGGCCTCGTCCCAGCCGTTCGCGCGCGAAATGAAAGAAAATTGTAAGAGAAACTCGCGCAGCGGCACCGTCCCGTCATAAGTATCGGTCTTTACTCTTAAAGAAAACGACGCTCGATCCCCGCTCGCGTTTCCCCTCCCGCTCAAGAAATCCACACGCGCCGCGTCTGTCGGAGCTTCGCCCGCGGAAATATTATTGGAGCGACTTAGCTGAGCATTGTTGAGTCGCTCCTCCATTCGTCGGAAAGCTGCCTCACGCTCCACGAAACGGGCCTCCATTTCGGCGCGGAAATTTTGTTGCTCCTGCCGTTCCCGTCTCCGCTCCTCGCGCATCTGATGTAACTCGAGGAGAACAGCCTCCATCGCGCTAGTCTCGTCTGAGCTCGCCGCCTGGTGCTGAGAGCGAGTCTTCCTCGGCGAGTGAGTCGTCGACATTTTGATTCCTTACGACGTCGGAAAAACTCCCGTCGGCTCGCTCGCTCGTCCGATCCCGGACGAGCCCCCAAAATGTTGCGCCGGAACGTCGAAAGACACTCCCGCACTCACACACACACTCGCGTCGAGAAAATCAAAACGTCTATGGAACTCAAAAAGCTTTATTGCAACAGAGAAAGCGCGTGACACGTCCTCCTCGGCAGGAGTCCGACGTTAAACTGTCTACAATATTTTGTTTACAAAATATTTCCCGGCAACCAGCCGCTTAATTCATTTATTTAAATAACAAATTCTTCCGGCAACCGGCCGATCGAAAATATCGATTGGTCCGTCGGCTGACTGGCGCTACAGGGGTGCTACCCATGTATCGGGCGACACGCGGCACGCAACAATATCATGTTTTTTGTAAAAACAGTTTTGTGATTTTTTGTATCAATTGATTTTTTTTCTTATTTTATGCATAATATTATTAAAATAAAATAAATATTTTACAAAATATTTTATAGTTTTTTCATAGTTTTTTTTTGCATAACAGGAAATATTTCGTACAAATTATAAAGTGTTTTGTAAAATATTTATTTTTTATCATTTTATTTTAAAAATATTATGCACAAAATAAGAGAAAGGATTAATTGGTATAAAAAAACCACATAACTGTTTTTACAAAAAAACATAATATTATGTAATATTTATATGCACAAAACATCATGGTTTTCTTCTTGTTAGAACACTTACGTGGTTTTTTTATACTAATTGATTCTTTCTCTTATTTTGTGCACATTATTAAAATAAAATCATAAAAAGTAAACATTTTACAAAATATTTCATAGTTTCATTTTTTTCAAAAAGGAAACATTTTATATAAATTATTAAGTATTTCGTAAAATATTTATTTTTCATCATTTTATTTTAATATTATAAAAAACCACATAACTGTTTTTACAAAAAAACATGATGTGTATTAAGTATTATATTATAAATATATTTTTTATATAAATGACTTTTTTGTAAAAACAGCTATGCATTTTTTTATATCATTACCTGATTTTGTATTTGTTTTTTTTTCTTCTTTCTTTTCCTTTCTCTCTCTTTATTTCTCTCTGTATTTATCTCTGAAAAAACTTAGTATTGTGTAATAAATATTATTTCATAAATAATTATGTTTTTCATATAAATAATATTAAAAGATAAGTATGTATTTTCTTCATATCATTACCTGGATTTATATTTCTTTTCTTCTTTCCTTTCCCGCCCCTCTCTCCTTCTCTCTCTCGCTCTCTATTTATCAATCTATTTCCGTCTTTTTCTTGTCTATTTTTCGATTACAAATATATAATCCTAGAATTTACACACATACACACACACACACACACATATGTTATATAAATTGTTAAGAAATAGTTAAATATCATAATTGGATTATATAAATTACAACTTACTTGATCGACTCTTTTCACCAAATTTGACAGCTGTCAAAATTCAATCGCAATGACAGCTACTCTCGACTAAACTGTCAAACCACGACTCTCGCACACGAAGCGAGTCAAGCGCGAAACAGCCAATCGCGATCGGAATAAAGAGGCAACAATGCAATCGCGATTAGCAGGCAACTTTAGGGTTACATGGCTATTTTATAAGAGGAATATATATATATATATATATATATATATATATATACACTGAGCAACAAAATTAAAGCAACAAAAATTTTTACCAAAATTTCACTCAACTTCAAATAATCGTAACTTCGCGAAAACTTATCGTATTGGAAAGTTCTTTTTTTTTTATTTTAAAGCTTGAAGTCTTTACTTTAAAGAGCATTTGTCAGATTTTGATCCTCACCTTTTCCTTTTTCGGCATCTCTTTAAAAGTAAGAACGTATTTTGTCTTTAAAAATTTTTGTACTTTAACGCGCTCCATGGGGTGCAGTGAATTTTTCTCGTAAATTTTATAAAAATTATCGTAAAATATGAACTTTTCTCTACAAATTGAAAAAAAATTAAAGTCTGTACGATTTTTTTGGCAGAGTTATTAAGATTTTAAGAAAAAATGATTATTTTGATTTTCATCGCTTATTACTCGTAAATAGATCAACGTATAGCGCTCCGCAAAAAAACAATGAAAAATTGAAAATTTGCACTTTCAAATATTAATTGATAAATTGGGAAAAGCGCTTAGGCAAATTTGGCACAAAATTCCGCAGGAAATTATTGAGAGGTGCATAAACATATAAGAACGTTTACAAGCAGTAATTGATCAAAGAACGTTAGTGTTTATTATTGGGAAGTAATCGTACTATAAAACTTTGCTGTAGCGACGTGATTTGATCTTTCTTCACGACAATACATTGAAATAAATGAAAACCGTAAAATATGCGATTTTTTACGTAATCTGTAAAAATGCGATTTGTTGTTAGAAAATATAAATCTATGAAATTAATCATAGCATTTGAAAGTGTAAACTTTCAGCTTTCCAATGCTTTTTTGCTGAGCGCTGTACGTTGATCTGTTCACGAGTAACAAGCGATAAAAGTCAAAATGATCTTTTTTTTTTTAAATTTTAATAACTTCCCCCCAAAAATCGTACAGACTTCAATTTTTTTTCAATTTGTAGAAAAAGTTCATATTTTACGATAATTTTTATAAAATTTACGAGAAAAATTTACTGCACTCCATGGAGCGCGTCAAAATATAAAAATTTTTTAAGACAAAACACGTTCTTACTTTTGAAGAGATGCCAAAAAGAGAAAAGGAGAGGATCAAAATCTGACAAATGCTCTTTAAAGTAAAGACTTCAAGCTTTAAAATGAAAAAAAGAACTTTTAAATAAGATAAGTTTTCGCGAAGTTACAATTATTTAAATTTGAGTAAAATTTTGGTAAAAATTTTTGTTGCGTTAATTTTGTTGCTCATTGTACATATACACATATATATATGTCCAAGTTAAAATGGAACAAGATACATATATATATATATATATATATATATGTGTACACAGAGTGTCCTAACGTACATGGGTCATTGCTCATAAAAAGGTAAAAAGGATCGAGATAAACATAAAAGTCCAATATTGTCTTGGGTTAGGTCTGCAAATAATCGAGATATTAACGTATGGAATCTGCAAATAATCTAATTAATTTCTATCGTAATTGTGAAAAAAAATAAAGGCTTATCATACATTCACAATAGATTTTTTCCGTGTTATGGTTCGAGCGGATCGAGCTCTTCCCTCGGCGCGCTCTCATTTGCATAATTTGAAAAATTAATACCTCGATTATTAGTAAACCTAACCTAACCCGAGATTTAACCCAAGATCTAACCCAAGACAATATTGAACTTTTATGTTCATCTCGATCCCTTTGATCTTTTTACAAACATTGACCCATGTGCGTTGGGACGCCCTGTATATATATATATATATATATATATATACCCAGCAAACACCAAATATAAATGCAATATAACGTGAGAGTAACATGTAATATAACAGACGTTACACTCTATTTATATTATAGTTACGAAACTTTACTACATATATGTGATGTAACAAAGTTATGAAGCTATAATATTACTTCGTTATTTGTATGTTACAATAACCGGACAGTGATGTAACCACAATGTTGCGTGGTTACACAACAATTGTTTCACTTATGTTATATAAATATTATAAAATTTGAATCTTGTGAGACTCTAACCTCAATCGCACAACGTACATCTCGTGCATTAGGCGCGCTTTCCCCTAGTGGATGCTATAATGACGAAAGAGAGATGTTGTTTTCTTGCAACTTGACTTTAATCAGGTAATCCTTTATGTTTTTTAAGTCAACATTTATTAAAGATTATATAAAAAGGTGTAGAAAATGTTGCTGCATTTAATTAACATATATTAATTTTCTTATATATAATATACATCATAGATAACTTATTATAATCTTTCCTACATGTTTTGTAGGTTATGTTTAGTCAGCAACAACAATATAGATTTATAAGTTATAACCGCCTTTATATATTTTTTATTTTTAATATTACATGTTAATTCGATGCAACATGTATTGTGGAATTGACGGTACATTGATAATTATACAATTTAGATCCATCATACAATTTCGATAAAATTGTATACGCTGCTTATTCGATGCATTTTTGCACAAAATGAACAAAAAAGTATGGCAGATAAAAGTTCTACTCTATCTTGCGAAGCAATAAATTTATCGTTAAAGTTAAAACTAACAGATATGTATATTATCAAATCTATTATTGACAAAATGTATAGCGATATGTTTCTTGTTTTGATCTGCACAACTACATATTTTTATATTTAAATAATGTATTTCTTAAGTAAATTTAAAGATAATTTATTATTCGGGCTGCTAGTTTTACATACATTTCTGCAAAAGTCACATAGCATATGTGTAAATCATACAATATATAAAGGCAGTTATAAACTTATAAATATAATTTATAAAGACGTATCATATTAAAACTAATTTTATATTACAGGATTCTGCCAATTATTCTTACATCATTCGGACAACTGTTCTTCTTAAAATTTAAAAGAACGCAAAGAATAACTGAAGTTTATAAAAGTTGAAGAAATTTTCACAAGGATTAGAACAGGTAAGAATAAATTATAGCCATTATATGTTTTTAGAATAAAACCCAGCAAATTAGAGATAGGAATAATCAAATGTTCCTTCTCAAGTTCCACTTTTGTGCACATTTCCAGAATAATCATACGCACATTCACTGGTCATTCTTAAATTATTCTATAAATAAAAATATCTTATTTTGTCTTTCGTCTCATATATGCCTATTTTCTAGTCTTTCGTCTTATATATGCCTCAAT
The DNA here is from genome assembly GCF_013373865.1 of Monomorium pharaonis. Classification (NCBI taxonomy): domain Eukaryota; kingdom Metazoa; phylum Arthropoda; class Insecta; order Hymenoptera; family Formicidae; genus Monomorium; species Monomorium pharaonis. The sequence continues at coordinate 20,936,181 of NC_050471.1, forward strand.
TTACAAACAATTAAGTTAGAGAATCAAAAATATAAATAAAAATTCTGAATGTGATCATTGTGAATGTATGAAAAGAATTGTATTAATTAGAATAAATTATTTTGGGAACAACAGAGTATTTAAATACTTACTTTTTAGTTTTTAATGTAATTAAGAGCTTTATCAATATAATTCTGAGGCGTATATCTGGCTGACACAAAATGCATAACAGTTACTAAATGACTAAGACCTACAGATAATCTTTGACATTCATAAACATATTTCCTATATTACAGCCTGCGACCACATCATCGGCAGGTTAGTTGAGTGACATTAGTCTGTATACTTTGTTGTAATTGTTTCAGATCAGATTTCGCTTTTTATTTATTTCAGTAATCTAAAAAAGATGGTTGTACGATACCTTTAAGAGTCACATAGTTGCAATACAATATTAAAATAAAATTATAACATTTGTCATTATTCTCTTACCTAGCCTGCCATAAGATAATGACATACTTGAAGAACTAGGAGGTACACCTTTGGATAATCCTTTTGATATGAATTGCTCTGCCAATTCTTTATATAATGGTTCGCTAAGCTTAAACAGAGACAAACAAAGAGAATTTTGGTGTAACAGCCAACAATTTTTTAATAATGTATTAATAAAATTTCTTACTGCTTCTCTTTAAAATTTGAATAATAAATATGATAATAATGATAATCTCATCAAATTGCTTGTTCTTTATTAAATCTTTTGCGAAGGTTTTCTCGAAACAAGTTAGATTGTAATATAGATATTTTCTCACACAAAAAAATAAACTGTTCACTTCATCCTATAACTTTTTTGGTAAAATTATGTTATTTGATACCTTCAAGGTCCACATATTCTGTTCGGCACACTGTAAATTCCAAGCTGTGAGGTTGATCTCTCTTTTATATCTTTCTTTCCTTACTCGTCTATTCTTTCTTCTACTTTACGCTCAAATAAAGTGTTTCTTCCTTTCTTGCTTTTAATATAACTAAAAATAAAACATAACACAAAGTATTAATCTTATCTCAGAATACTTACTCCATACAAAAAAATAAAAATTTTGTGAGACTTATCTGATTATACAACCCATTGTGTTAGACTAAACTTCAAATTAAGCACAGTCGTATTTTCCTTCACGATGTAAAATATGCAAATTATGCATAAAACTAAAAACTGACTCGCTGCTAACCTCGCGCACGTCATCATGTTGCGGCGTTGCGTCGGTTGCGCGTGCACCAGCGTGCAAAATAGCGAGATGCGTACATGCGCATGACGGTTTATTCGTACCAATCCTCGAATATTCTAAATACGTATTTAATGTTCTATATATGAATTAGTGTATTGGTGAGCGTTATATAATATTATTTATTATTTTCTTTTTACAGAAAACTGAACTCAAATGGAAGCGCTTGCACTCATGTCACTATCATGTCCTGACAATTTCGGATTTTATAAAACTATAGGAGACGTGATTGACGTTGAGATTGTGATTGACAGCTGGAGCAAAGCTATAATTTAGTTCAACATTACGTGAAGTTTATTTAATGTTTTTCTCTTATTTTCCCTCATTTTTTATGTTTTTAAAAATTATTTTTAAAATATATTTACTAATAATCATAAAGTATAATATGTATACATTTGTTTAGATATAAGTTTATTTTGTTGATAAATATATGTGTTAAATATATTAAGAAGTTTATTGAAAAGACTATTTTTAATGTTATCTTTTTCCTTTATAATTATATCTATCCTTTATAATTTTAGAACTTACAATTTTCAGGAAGTCAAGTTCTTAAATTAATTTTACATAAAACAACGAAATTGCATTCAAAAGTATTTTTTGTTTTATGTAAACTTAATTTAAGTACTTAACCTCCTGGGAATTATGTGCTAAAATATATACATGTACATATATAACAACACTGTAATTATTTTTTATAACAGCAATATAATAGTTTATATTGCCATTACAAAACATCTCGGTTATAGTTATATAACAGTTCAGTTCTACGCTATATTTATGTTATGTAACTACAACATCACATGAGTAGGAAATTATAACTAACAGGAATGTTACATGTAACGTTCATGTAATATTACCTGTTACATTCCGTTTTATTGCAGCAATGTAATGGTTATATATTGGTGTTTGCTGGGATATATATATATATATATATATATATATATACACAAGATGTTCCATTTTAATCTATCACCCCTTGTACTTTGCAGGGAGCGATCGTATAGAAAAATGTTTCAGACAATAGTTGTATGGCTTTAAGGGGGACATAAGATGGTGGCTTTGACCTTGGAATCAAATTTGAAGATCATTTGTATGTCAACTTAATTTTTTTAACAAAACTCCCTATATTCTTATAGCTTATTTTGAGAGCTTCCCAAAACATTATAATTAAAAGTGTTTTGCTCAATTACTTTTCGAGTTATAGGACTTGAACGTTACAGGACCGCCGACATTAGCATTACCCAAGGTGTACCACGTGAAGGTTACTCAGTCGGATTTACACCTCGTGTGTGTGTGTGTGTGGGTAAGTGTGTGTTTGTGTTTGTTACGTATTTCAGAGAATAACACCGGCTATGCTTGAAAGAGTTTGTAACAATTTTAACAAAAAATTGCGTTTATGTATCCAAAAACGGGGACGTATTTTCAAACACCTACAATGTAAATCTCAGTACACTCACTCGAAAAAAAAGCGGTACAACTAAAATTTGTTAAAAAATCACTAAACTTCCAATGACGATAACTACGCGAGTATTAAAGACAGAAAGGTTTCTAAAAAAAGAAATTAAAGCTTCAAATGTCTACTTTAAGAATCAATTTGGTAAAATTTTGCGTAATAATTTTTTTCAAAATGGCGTATGGCAAAGCGAGAGCATGCGAAATTGAAAAATATTGGTCCGAGTTTGCGACGATCCATGGCGTGAGGCAAGTATCGCAACTTAATGGGATAAAAAGCATGCGATAGTACAGTTTTCCTTTCGAAATACTTTTTTACTCGTCTCGATACGATGATTTTTCGCTGAGATATGCGCATTTGAATAAAAAGGCAGTTTTTTACTTTATCCCATTAAGTTGCGATACTTGCCTCACGTCATGGATCGTCGCAAACTCGGACCAATATTTTTCAATTTCGCATGCTCTCGCTTTGCCATACGCCATTTTGAAAAAAATTATTACGCAAAATTTTACTAAATCGATTCTTAAAGTAGACATTTGAAGCTTTAATTTCTTTTTTTAGAAACCTTTCTATCTTTAATACTCGCGTAGTTATCGTCATTGGTAGTTCAGTAATTTTTTGACAAATTTTAGGTGTACCGCTTTTTTTCGAGTGAGTGTATAATGGGCTGTGAGGAGTCAACGCTGTAATTGGTGCGTATCAAGTTATATATTTCTGGTTCAACAATTTTTGTTGTACATAGATCGCAAACGTTTCGGCTTACTTTAAGCCATCTTCAGTGCCATACAATGTCAATTTATAATTGCTTGTGATCCGGATTTGAGTTCCACCAATATAGCCAGTTTCCAAATCGGATGTAGAGGCTATGTTGTTTTATGAAAAAGAAGGCATTAAACCATTTTTGTTATATTTGATGTATTACTAAGAATGGAAATAACATTATGTCAACTAAACTCTTACCTCGGAATCACCTAAAACTGCTCATCGCACAATACGTTCTCTTACATGAATATGAATGTATTTTCGGAATAAATTTCATAGTCCATATCCCAGCAAACACCAATATATAACCATTACATTGCTGCAATAAAACGGAATGTAACAAACCCAGATAACAAATTGTGAGGGCTCACGTCACCCTCACGGTGTGATTATCACACATGCGTGCAATACCACAATCATATTGCTCTCACGATGTGCTAGCGACACGTGTGTGTGCGTGGAAGGTGGCACTATGCAGTCATGTATGAGAGAGTATATGAGCGACCGAAAAAAGATTTCACTGTATGACTGTACTTTCTTATGTATGATTGTATTTATCACAGTACGAATGAAAACATTATTCGTACGGACTCAGGTCATCCGCACAGTGTGATATTCACACGTGAATTCAACAACGCAATCACGTTGCATTTATTACGTGACGGGGTAGAAGATGGCACTGAACAGCTATATATGATCGATATATAAAAGCAATTTAGCCAACGATATATATATAATAATAATAATATTAATATATTGTTGGCTAAATTAGAAAACCTCATAATTCTGTCGGACGTCCGATGGAGTTATAAGATTTTTCAATTTAGCTGACGATATATATATTTAGATATTTATTACATATATATTTATTTATTTATATTATACATACATACACGCGCACACGGTGTGTGTGTTTGTTTGTGTGTTTGTTTGTGTGTGTGTGTGTGTGTGTGTGTGTAAAATGAACATTTTTTGATCACTTTTGGAATTTTCATAATTTTTTTTCTCTATTATGCGTTTTTATTTTATAAAATTACATTTGATTAATAATTTTTATTGTAATTCAATTTTAATTAGTTTTCTTAGTTTTAGAATATTCATATTTCAATTATTGAGTCAGTATATACGTGTTACCGCTTTGAAAATTTTTTACAGTTTACAGTAAAAAAAAACGTTGCTAAATTGACAAAAAATTAGGAAAAAATAATAAGTTCCTTTTGATCATAAATTACAAAAAATTTTCAAAGCGACACATATTGCGTGTAAATAATTGAAATATATTTATCCCGAAATTACAAAAACTCATTAAAATAAAATTAAAATTAAAATTATTCATAAAATGTAATTAGAATAAAAATACAATAGAATAAAAATACAAAAGAATAAAAATTAAATAATTCCAAAAATGTTCAAAATTAATATTTAGCTCATGTGTAAAATCTCAATAAAATAAAAAATACAAACATTTTCAAAATGGTTATAATGTTAAAAGTTTCTAAAATTTTGATATTTTCAGAAAATTTGTGAAGTGTGTAAATTTGTAAAGCTTTCAAGAAATATTAAATTTTAATAATTTTGACATTTTTTACATTTTACATTCTTTTAATTTTATATACATATAAAATAATCTAAGTTTAAAGAAATTAATATTTTTCACATTTTTAACAATTAACTTTATAATTTCTTGAAATTATTTCGTTTATCTGTACTTACAATAAAAGAACGGTCGAGGCTGTCCCTCACCGATTTTGTTGGTTTTGGATATGTTGCAGAGCATCAAAAAAGAAAAAAACCCGTATTTTTTTATCAGCTTATCTTGAGTTTTAGGGGTTGTTTCAACCCCTAGAAAAAAACAAAAAATGAAAATTTGACATTTTTAAAAGAATTGAATACATCATTGCAAAGAGCATAAAATACTATAAAACTTTTGTATAAAACATTTGTATAAAACATTTGTTTATATACCTCACATTTTAGAAGATATTTGTTAAAAATGAAAAAATACGTTTTTTTATAAGGATTAAAACAATCTCTAAACTTCGAGATAAACCAATAAAAAAAATACGGGTCTCTGAACTTTTTTGATGCTCTACAACATATTCAATGCCCATCAAAGTCGGTATAAGGAATAGCCCCGACCGTTCCCTTGTTTGTTACGTACCTGTAAATAAGTATATATTATATTTATCTTTATTTTGTATTTCTTTTTCGTTCTTAACACAAAGTAATAAATATTAAATATATAATTTAATTCAATTTAATACATAGTAGAAAATTAATTTGATTTTTAACTCAGCTATTTCCCTTTCGTCTTAATAAAGATATGTATCATCGGATAAAATCGTTCACATTATTCTAATAAGTCTGTAAGAATATATTACATTAGGTGAATATTCAGGACAAAATAACGCAATGATTACATTTTACGATCTCTCTCTCTTTCTCTCTCTCTCTCTTTCGCTTGCTCGTTCGAAAAACGTTTAAATTTCCGCGGCTACGCGCGGCGTGCGGGGCGTCACACGGATAGAGGATCGGCTCTGTGTGCGACTGTGCGTACATGCTTGAGTTCGGAATCGCATCACTGCCGGTGACCGGTGTCTTGAATTGTTGCGGAAATCGTTTGTGGAAAGTGTAAACGGCCTTATACCAGAATAAAGAGATCGAGAATATACAGGAATAGCATTAAGCGAAGAATCAACTGGAGGTATGTAAATATGTACTGCTTAAACACGAAATAAATACGCGATGAATAGGAGAGGTTATAATATGTATTATTAAGGAAAATGATTTTTTATCGTCGCAGCTTTTTAATATCAAAAAAGTATCATACAACGATACACGATTAAAGGCGCAATTGCAAATACTTCTTCATGTCTCGTGGACCGGTGTCTTTTTTTGTTGCTACTTGGAAATAGTTTGTATAGTGTAAACGATCTTCACATAGAGAATACAGCATATAAACGAACTTCAACTAAAGGTATGTAGATACATGTATTATAGTGCTGCTGAAACACGAAATGCACACACAATGAATAGAAATTAAAAATTATTTATTTCTACTTTTTATTTTTCATTAAATTTTTGTAACTAATATTTAATTTCTTTTAAATTGTTGAATTTTTATTGGACATCAATATGTAAGTTATTTAATAAAAATAATTATTATGTATATATAAAATAGAATATTTATATATTAGAAAGTGCATGGAATAAATATTGTAATTTTATTTCTGTGCAATAACTTAATTATATTCTAATTTTCTTTACATTGATATACATCTTTTAAAAATTTGAAAAAATTATAGAAAAACAATGTCTTGAAAACGATTCTATATATTCATATACAAAAAATATGCAGATGGCAACTCGAACATTTATCTTAAAAATTGACAAATTAAAAATTCTTGATTTATTAAAAATTCAAATTAGCATTTAAAAAATCTCTAAAAATTTCTGCGAATGTTTGTTAATGGCCAGGACATCACTAATTTATTTCATAATTTTTTATGCATCAGGAAAAAAGAAAATTGATTACAAATAACATTTTTGTTTGCCACAATCGCAAAAGATACAGTTACAATATATTTTCTTAAAGATGTACGTTGCTAATCCAATTTTGTTTGAGGGGATTTTTTATATGGATATCCGGATATATTTTTTATTGTAAAGTAATTCCTTATAATAGTAATTCGGATCGCACTATACGTTATGAGGATGTAATAACAGTGTGACTAATATATTGGTTACGTTGCATTCACATGTGATGCAGTTTGAATGAATTTTGCATGATTTATGAATTATCTGTTTATTCATTTACCTCGAGTGAGTCAGGAAAGACAAAAAATAGTCACAAAACTGGTCAATGTTTCCTTCGAATAATTGTTACCCAATTGTGCAATAGAATGTAATTTTATAATATATTTGGTGTCACTAATCATGAATTTTAAGTACAATTTTTGAAATTCTAAATAGCGGATGCACAATGGCATGCGCCTGTACAAAAATAATATTAATATTATTTATTATTATATTTTTGTATATATTATATTAAATTGATACTTAAGGATGATCTGCCTATACAGTCCCTGTCAATTAAGTTAAATTGGGAAATTGAAATTGGAAATGTGTTAATATTTATATTTTAAATAAATTATATACATATATATATATGAAAGTTGTGGGAATAACATTGTTTTTATTTAATAACATTTTTATAGTTAATTTTTTTATTATTAAAAATTAAATTATTTTATACATTAAAAAAAAATCTTTTTCTTAATGGTTTTTCTTAAGATCTTTTTTATTAATACTTTAAGTATTCAAGTCGATTTACGCAAAGTTTTATTGTGATTTTTTATTTAGTTATTTTGTAAATAAATAAATAAGTATTATTTATTTACAAAAGAACTAATTTCTGTATTGAAATAAAACTTGATATAAATCATTTTGAATACTGAAAGTACTTGTGTAAAAAAATTTAGATTTTTATCATTATTTATTAACATTTTTATTAGAGCACATTTTTACTTCTTACTTTAAAGTAAAAATGTGCTGTAATGGAAATATAAATAAATAATAATGATAAAAATATGAATTTTTTTACACAAGTACTTTTAGTATTCAAGATAATTTATGTAAAGATTTATTGCGATGCAGAAAATAATTGTTCTATAAATAAATAAAAATTCCAATTTAACTGTTGACAAGGACTGTATAGCTAGAACATCTTCAAAATTAAAATTTGTTATAATTACTGACATCCAAACATGTTAACAAATTATAATATTATTAAGTAATAAATTAAACAACACATTTTTAAAAGTTTACTTAAAGATATTGTAATAGTATATACATACAGTATAACATTGCAAATAATTATAAAAATTAATAATAGTTAAAATAATAATTGAATACAATATACGAAAAAGAATTTTCGTATGTTGTATTCAATTTGTGAACTGCAAATTATTATACCAATTGAACAATAATGAATCACTAAATTTAAATTGTCACATTACAACGATAATTTATAAGTATTTGTATTGTAGCAGAAATTCAAACGTTGACTGACGGCCAGTTTTGTGTCTCCCGTACTACTCCTGATTGACATGAATTTTATACAGTAACACTATAACTACCTGATTTTAAACCTATGCTACTTGTACTCACATATTTCGTTAATTAGAAATGTTATAATAAATCATAGCATATCTTTTATATTATTTTCCTGGCTTGGCTGTCTTGACCAACAATACATGAAATGTAGCGAGGGATGCCATTCAAATTTAAGCCATTTATGAGCCTCAGCACGAGGCACAAGAGAAGGCGGTTATCTGCCTTGTTAATGGAAGATCATTCAAGAGACTTTGAATCCGCCAAAATTCCGGCACCACAGCCTGGTCTATCTGTCTCCGGTAACGATATCCAAAACGATGATGAATCTATTACTGATAACAATGGAAATACTTCTGGCACGAGCGAGGAAGTGGAATACAGTGAAGGCACCGAAGGAGAAGAAGAAGAAGAAGAAGAAGAAGAAGAAGAAGAAGAAGTAGCAAATGAACAAGAAGAAAGAGAAGTCGATAGAAATAACGCAGAAGCACAAGATAATATGGAAGACGAAAATATGTCGGACGCTTCGGAACATGAAAATGATAATGTTTTACAAAACCTGGACGAGCTGAGGACGACAGCATTACAAAATGCCTTTTTAGCAGCAAATGTGAAACATACCCAAGGCAATATATTACTCAAAACGTTGCGTGAGTTCCCTTTTAACATAAAATGTCTACCGAAGGACACGAGGACGTTACTTCAAACGCCTAATGATATTGCTATGAGGAACATTCAACAAATTGGTGGAGGAGAATATCTTCATTTGGGTTTAAAATATACTCTTATCAAAAAATTGAAAAGTCTTCCTGAACATATGTTACCGGAAACAATAGAAATCGATTTTAGCACCGATGGTGCTCAAATCCACAAGAGTGGCACAGGTCAGTTTTGGCCCATTCAATACAGAATTTATAATTGTGTTGATAAAAGGCCTGTAATCGCGGGTATCTTTAAAGGAACACAGAAACCATCGGATACTTTTCAATTTTTTGAACAGTTTGTTCAAGAAATTATCGACATACACGAAGAAGGCGGTGTTCATATAAGAAATCGACGATTGCCATTAAAAATTCGATGTTTTATTGCCGATGCACCAGCGAGGGCATTTGCTTTAAATCATTATGGACACATATCATCAAGCGCATGTTCAAAATGTAAAGTGGAAGGTCATCGTTGCGAAGAAACGGTATTTTTTCGAGGAACGATGGTTTTTCCGGGGATTCGTCATCCGCCAAGAACGGATGAACAGTATCGGAATATGGTAGATGAAGATCACCATAAAGGTGCAAGTCCCTTAAGTCCCCTAATGGGACTGGTGACGCAAGTTCCATTTGAAACTATGCACCTCCTATATATCGGAAATGTAAAAAAAATTTTACACACACATCTGAAAGGAAAGTATGGAAAACAGAAATTGAATATAAGAAAAGTAGAAATTCTTGATTCAAGAATGGCAGATCTTCAAGCATACTGTCCTTCGGAATTCAACCGCCGCCCAAATAAATTCTCCATGTTTAGTCATTTCAAAGCCACTGAGTTCAGACAATTGTTACTGTATACTGCTCCGGCTGTGCTGCAAAATGTTTTAAGTGAAGAATACTATGAACATTTCATGCTACTACATTTTGTGATGCGCCTTCTTAGCTTGCAAAATATTCCCGATTCAACGTATGTTTGGTGTCAAGAAGCTTTGGAAAGTTATGTCTGCTTATGCGAGGAACTGTACGGAGAACAGTTTCTCTCATATAACGTACACGGTCTTTTACATGTAGTCGACGATGTTGCAAGATTGGGACCTTTGGAAACATATAGTGCCTTCTGCTACGAGAATAATATGCCTGAATTCCGAAAATACATACGAAAACCGCACCTCGCTCTTCAACAATTTTACAATAGGATTTGCGAATTAAATGATGTTCTTCTGGCTCCCGCTGATAATAAAATCCAAATTTGTGCATCTAAAATTCACGCAGATGGACCTCTATTGCAAAATATGCCTACCCGTCTTTGTCGACAATTTCGGAAATTGAAAATTGGGAACATTACATTTTCCACTTCCCTTCGTGACAATTGCTGTATTCTGAATAATGCAAACATCTGCGTTATACAAAACATAGTCCAAATAGAGGGAAGAACTACGTTCATCGTCAAAAAATTTCGAACACAGATTCACATATATGATGTTGGTAGGACATCTGATTTGGCAAGAGTTTTCCAGTGTTCTAATTTATCCATTGCAATCGAGGCAATAAACTTGACGGATGTAAAAGGCAAAATGTACAGAATGCCGAAATGGAGCTCTCAGGAAGGTGAAGAAGAGCTTGCTCTTGAACATGAGTGGATTTGTGTATCACTAATAACACCTCTGGTGTTACCGTAACATTGGTGAAATGTGAATTTAAAAAGACGCAAAAGAAATATTGTAAAAATGAAGAAGTAGTGAACAGTACAGTGGAACCCCGCGTTAGTGTACTTCGCGTTAGCGGAAATTATCCCCTTCATATGCAGTCGGCCCACGTGAGTAGCGTGTGTGGGGGATAGCAATACGCTACGTAATACGCTATATCCCTAAATTTCACGGAGTGGGAGTGAAACCAAGCAATAGGAGATCACCCCGCGTTAGCGGACTAGAGCCCCGAAGAGTCCGCTAAAGCGGGATTCTACTGTATTATAGATATGTGACAGTATTATATATGACGCAGTGCCATTATATGACAGTAAAATTCCGTACATTATTTTTCACAATAATTCATTTTAATATGCAAAGTTTATTGAAATGGACAATACCATTGCTTTTTGAGATTCTTTTTATTTCCAGAAGAATTTATTTGAAATTTGTATAAAAGCAAAGTTATAAAATTATAAATTATTGTAAATTGTATAGATTATTACATTCCATTTAACATGGAAAAGAATGAAAGAAAAGAAAAAAAGAAGATTTCAGCGAGAAGTGGTAGACTGCTCATTCGACCAAAAAAATTATGGACTACGTCCTCGGACGAAGGACCTCCGCGAAAGAAGAGATCCAAAGGCCAAATAACTGTGCGAAAGGAGTTCGAGAAATTACGGTAATCAGGGAAAGACATGGCCGATACTAATGATGAACTAAGACAACCTCATGAATTTTCGGACAAACTAAGTACCCTGAATAAGTCTGACGACATGATCGCAAAAGCTACCAACAAAAATTCGTAAGTTAATAAAAATCATCTTTATGAACAAATGCAATTTAATTTTTGAAATTAGAACATTACATATAAACGTAAAGTTGAAAATTTTCACAAAATTTGGCAAAATTACAACGTATAAATGTAAATTAGGAGCTTTATAATTATTAATTTTTAACAATTGATTACGTTTAATATTTTATTTAATTACATATGTATATTTTGTATTTTCAGAAAAAAGAAAAATTGTAATGATAATTACTCTGCAGCAGTATATAATGAGCCTCTAAAGTTGTCTGAAAATGGCATAAAAAAGTTTTATGCAGATTCTGTTAGCAAGACATCTGTGTCTGAGATGGAGAATGTTACACATGTACAAACAGAACGAAATCAGCCATGTGTCGATCATAGTGGCCCTGCAAAGTTTCTTGACTATACTACAAAAAAATATAATGCAGCTTCTGTTCTTGCAACTCCTGCTAGCACGACAGTGCCTGATGATGTTCGGCATAGTACACCTGTACAAGAAGAACGAAATGATGAGCCACGTGTTGCCGATAGTGACAGTTTCATAGTAAATACAGCCCCGAGTATTGATACGGAGTTGAAACGAAAATTGGCGTGAGTAAAATGTTGGAATGTTTAGAATTTTATATATTCAGCCTTTCGTTCAGCTTTTATTTCAGCTGATTAACTATTTTTTCGTATTTTCTATTATCTTATAATAATGATTATATTAATAATTTTGAAGGGTATTAGAAGAGCTAAGTAGAAACTTAATCAAAGGGCAAACAGACATACAACAACAATTAAAAGAAATAAAGGAAAAACCATCAGATGAATATATTGTGAGCAGGTCATTATATCAGTTGCTAGATGGTTATCCGCTGAACACTTTGGAACAATTTAACGAAATCGAACACGAATCCAAAAAATTGGAGCGTCAGAAATTAGTGAGTACACCTTCGTGAATCCATTATATGTATAGTAAGATATTCCATAGAAAAGATGTCCCATATTGCTGTTTCTCAATGCTCTTACTTAGTAAACTGCATTTCCTTAACTACGTGAAACTGAAAATTAGTAATTTTTCTACTTTTTTTATTTACATTACTACACTTTAATGAAAACTTATTGGACAAAGTTAGCATAAAATCAAGTTAAAGTAGACTTTCTTAGCTTCAAATATCTTTTTGAAAAAAAAACATTTGGATTTTTTTACTACGATATACTGTTAAAATTTATTTTTTATTACATGTTTTTTAATTTGGAATTTACAGAGTTTATGAAAAAACGAAAAAGAAAGAATGTTTTTGCAACAGATGCGACTTTCTCGCATGGGACGTGTTTCTTGATCTCGTTTAATTGCGATTTTCGCGCATTAATTGCAAAAATACGGTGTATATCTTGTGCGAGGTGGCTTTTTCGCTCATATGATTACCGCACTCGCCTTAAACTTCACATTCGCGAAAAAAACTAAACCTCGCACACACATTGTTACACAATGTACTATTCTTATAATGTACTTAACTGGCGTGAATCTAATCTCTGTAAGATTTTATTTCGACCCTACTTAAAATTTTTAAAAAATCTAATAATCTAAGATTTAATTTGAAGATGTAAATGAAAAATTTGGAAAAAATTCGTGTGTCTGAAGTATTATCAAAAATATTACTTAAAATATTGTTTTTTTCAACTGCAGAAAGAATTTCAGGATGTTTTTTCGCAAAGATATTAAATTTTGTATGTTAAAACTTATATTGTATGAACTTATTACATTATTCAATTGAAATGTTACTTCGGTGTAGTATTGAAATACAATAAAATATCTTTATTCTGTTTTAGTATCGCCATTTCATAGGATTAGGTGCTGTAAAAATACGGGATTTTATATACACCGCAATTAAACAAACTATGACTGACGAGTTAGTAAACAAGTTTACCTGGCTCGGTGACGAACATAATACTAAAGAATTAGGGAACACCAAAATGATGAACATTATATATTGTAAGAGCTCTCATACATATATATAATGCGACAAGCGAAAAAGGGACACAAATCGGAAAAATCGATTTTTATTTATTTTTAGCTATTGTTTAAAACTTCAACTTTTTATTTAGACACCTTGCTTACCACATTGTTACACTTACCGCACTTTTATTTACCGCTGTCCTATAAAATTTCACTTTCTGACCTATGTCCCCTTTTTATTTATCGCAAAGCATATACAGAAAACATTCTGGATTAATATTTTTACATGCTCATTAATTAACAATATGTACAAACTAATATAAACATTTATATTCTTCAGATGCAGCTAAAAAATGTTCACATTTTGAAGGGCCTGTAGATAAAGAAGCTTTTAAAATAGAGATGCTTCAAGTTCTACGCACTATTAAACAAAGATTTCGTAGAACAATAAAAAAAAGAAACATGGACGAGGTCGATGAAAATGACGAAGATGACAACGAACATCAAAACACAAATACTGACGAAGAATCTGACGATTATTCCCAGACCAGCAAGTCTGAATATGATTAATGAGAACATTTAAAAATAGGATAATACATTAAATGTATATTATATTATTAATATATTTTTAATAAGACGTAAAATTTATACTATATAAATACTAACTTTACTATAATATACTTTAATATAAACATTAACTTACTTTTATACTAAAATAAATACTATTATTATATATATTAAGTATCTGAGATTTGTACTTTGTAGAGAAATATATATTTTTTAAATTATTTTATCTGATTTTTTATAATATGAATTGAATTTTCTATTGAGATTGATATTTATTATTATTATTATACATAATACTTTATATATTTTATTATTCTTATTATTTTATTATTTAACACTCAAGGCTCATATCGCTCGCACGCGTGAGTGCCGCATGTATGCGAGCGATATGAGTCTCAATTAGAACACTCACATGAGGCTTCTATCGCCTGCACGCGTGCGGCACTCACGTGTGCGAGCGATATGAGTCTCAATTAGAACACTCACATGAGACTCCTATCGCCTGCACGCGTGCGGCACTCACGTGTGCGAGCGATATGAGTCTCAAAGGAGGACGCATCTAGATGGTGCTGTGTAGTCACACTGTGACGATTATTAAGCACACGTGCACGCACTGTGCAGTCACTGTGCAGACATTTTGTTATCTGGGAATAATATTACATGAACGTTACATGTAACATTCCTGTTAGTTATAATTTCCCACTCATGTGATGTTGTAGTTATATAACAAATATAACATAGAACTGAACTGTTAGATAACCATAACCGAGATGTTTTGTAATGGCAATATGAACTATTATATTGCTGTTATAAAAAATACAGTGTTGTTATATATGTACATGTATATATTTTAGCACATAATTCCCAGGAGGTCAAGTACTTAAATTAATTTCACATAAAACAAAAAATACTCTTTGAATGCAATTTCGTTGTTTTATGTAAAATTAATTTAAGAATTTGACTTCCTGGAAATTATAAGTGCTAAAATTATAAAGAATAGATATAATTATGAAGGAAAAAGATAACATTAAAAATAGTCTTTTTAATAAACTTCTTAATATATTTAACACATATTTATCAACAAAATAAGCTTATATCTAAACAAATATATACATATTATACTTTATGATTATTAGTAAAATATTTTAAAAATAACTTTTAAAAACAAAAAACGAGGGAAAATAAGAGAAAAACATTAAATAAACTTCACGTAATGTTAAACAAAATTATAGCTCTGCTCCAGATGTCAATCGCAATCTCAACGTCAATCACAACATCTCCTATAGTTTTATAAAATCCGAAATTGTCAGGACATGATAGTGACATGTGAGTGCAAGCGCTTCCATTTGAGTTCAGTTTTCTGTAAAAAGAAAGTAATAAATAATATTATATAACGCTCACCAATACACTAAACATATATAGAATATTAAATACGTATTTAGAATATTCGGATTGGTACGAATGAACTGTCATGCGCATGTACGCATCTCGCTATTTTGCACGCCAGTGCACGACTGCACGCGTCTGCACGCGCAACGCCGCAACATGATGATGTGCGCGAGGTTAGTAGCGAGTCAGTTTTTAGTTTTATGCATAATTTGCATATTTTATCGTGAAGGGAAATACGGCTGTGCTTAATTTAAAGTTTAGTCTAACACTATGGATTGTATAATCAGATAAGTCTCACAAAATTTTTATTTTTTTGTATGGAGTAAGTATTCTGAGATAAGATGAATACTTTGTGTTATGTTTTATTTTTAGTTATATTAAAAGCAAGAGAGGAAGAAACACTATTTGAGCGTAAAGTAGAAGAGTAGACGAGTAAGGAAAGAAAGATGTAAAAGAGAGATCAACCTCACAGCTTGGAATTTACAGTGTGCCGAACAGAATATGTGGACCTTGAAGGTATCAAATAACATAATTTTACTAAAAAAGTTATAGGATGAAGTGAACAATTTATTTTTTGTGTGAGAAAGTATCTATTACAATCTAACTTGTTCCGAGAAAACCTTTACAAAAGATTTAATAAAGAACAAGCAATTTGATGAGATTATCATATCATTATTATCATATTTATTATTCGAATTTTAAAGAGAAACAGTAAGAAATTTTATTAATACATTATTAAAAAATTGTTGGCTGTTACACCAAAATTCTCTTTCTTGTAAGCTGATGTATGCTATTGATAAAAAATTCACCAAAGTTCATCCCTGTTTTAGCTCAGCGAACCATTATATGTATAGAGAATTGACAGAGCAATTCATATCAAAAGGATTATCTAAAGGTGTACTTCCTAGTTCTTCAAGTATGTTATTTTATGGCATTATCTTATGGCAGGCTAGGTAAGAGAATAATGACAAATGTTATAATTTTATTTTAATATTGTATCGCAACTGTGTGGCTCTTAAAGGTATCGTACAACTATCTTTTTTAGATAGTTGTTACTGAAATAAATAAAAAGCGTGAAATCTGATCTGAAACAATTACAACAAAGTATACAGACTAATATCACTCAACTAACCTGCCGATGATGTGGTCGCAGGCTGTAATATAGGAAATATGTTTATGAATGTCAAGGATCATCTGTAGGTCTTAGTCATTTAGTAACTGTCATGCATTTTGTGTCAGCCAGATATACGCCTCAGAAATATACTGATAAAGCTCTTAGTTACATTAAAAACTAAAAAGTAAGTATTTAAATACTCTGTTCCCGAAATAATTTATTCTAATTAATACAATTCTCTTCATACATTCACAATAATAACATTCAGAATTTTTATTTATATTTTTGATTCTCTAACTTAATTGTTTGTAAATTGAGGCATGTATAAGACGAAAGACTACAAAATAGGCATATATGAGACGAAAGACAAAATAAGATATTTTTATTTATAGAATAATTTAAGAATGACCAGTGGATGTGCGTATGATTATCTGGAAATGTGCACAAAAGTGGAACTTGAGAAGGAACATTTTATTCCCATCTCTAATTTGCTGGGTTTTATTCTAAAAACATATAATGGCTATAATTTATTCTTACCTGTTCTAATCCTTGTGAAAATTTCTTCAGCTTTTATAAACTTCAGTTATTCTTTACGTTCTTTTAAATTTTAAGAAGAACAGTTGTCCGAATGATGTAAGAATAATTGGCAGAATCCTGTAATATAAAATTAGTTTTAATATGATACGTCTTTATAAATTATATTTATAAGTTTATAACTGCCTTTATATATTGCATGATTTACACATATGCTAGGTGACTTTTGTAACTAGAAATGTATGTAAAACTAGCAGCCCAAATAATAAATTATCTTTAAATTTACTTAAGAAATACATTATTTAAATATAAAAATATGTAGTTGTGTGGATCAAAACAGGAAACATATCGCTATGTATTTTGTCAATAATAGGTTTGATAATATACATATCTGTTAGTTTTAACTTTAACGATAAATTTATTACTTCGCAAGATGGAGTAGAACTTTTATCTGCCATACTTTTTTGTTCATTTTGTGCAAAAATGCATCGAATAAACAGCGTATACAATTTTGTCGAAATTGTATGATGGATCTAAAATGTATAATTATCAATGTACGTCAATTCCACAATACATGTGTTGTGTCGAATTAACATGTAGTATCAAAAATAAAAAATATATAAAGGCGGTTATAACTTATAAATCTATTATGTTGTTGCTGACTAAACATAACCTACAAAACATGTAGGAAAGATTATAATAAGTTATTTATGATGTATATTATACATAAGAAAAATAATATATGTTAATTAAATGCAGCAACATTTTCTACACCTTTTTATATAATCTTTAATAAACGTTGACTTAAAAAACATAAAGGATTACCTGATTAAAGTCAAGTTGCAAGAAAACAACGTCTCTCTTTCGTCATTATAGCATCCACTAGCGGAAAGCGCGCCTAATAGCACGAGATGTACGTTGTGCGATTGAGGTTAGAGTCTCACAAGATTCAAATTTTATAATATCCATATAACATAAATAAAACAATTGTTGTGTAACCACGCAACATTGTGGTTACATCACTGTTCGGTTATTGTAACATACAAATAACGGAGTAATATTATAGCTTCATAACTTTGTTACATCACATATATGTAGTAAAGTTTCGTAACTATAATATAAATAGAGTGTAACATCTGTTACATTACATGTTACTCCCACGTTATATTGCATTTATATTTGGTGTTTGCTGGGTATGTTTGATAAAATTTGTGTGGCGAAATAACTTAACAACTTGCGAAACACTTATAAAACTTATTTCCATATGTAAATGATTGAATAGTGTTCTGAGTCACATCGTGTCACGGAATGATCGTATCTCGCACCGCTACCTCTTTCTCACTGATTCTGGCAAAGGCACAACCCAGCAAACACAGAATATTGCAGCAATGTTGTAATATTGTTGTGATGTTGCTACAATGTTACAACATTGTCGCAATGTTGCTGCTATGTTCTGTGTTTGCTGGGAGTTATTATTTATATTTATTGTTATTCCTTGATAAACTGTAAATAAGCTTGACTTATTGTGGAAAAAAAAAATGGAAAATTCAAATGGAAAATTTTGAGACCTGTGGCATGAGGATCGGACCACAAATGACGGAGTAGTCCGCGGACATACATACAGACGTCCGGGTGACCGCGAAAAACTCGGACATTTGTAGTCCAATCCTCATGCAACTGGTCTTAAAATTTTCAAAATTTAACGGGGTAGGCTGCTATGAATTTGAATTTTTAATATACAGGGTTAAAAAAAAAACGATTATTTATGAAACAACCTGTATATGGAAAATCCAAACGGATAGCGGTAAACTCCGTTAAAAGCATAGAGGTATAAGAATAGAGCGCGTGAGTTGTATGTTTTTATATAAGTGGCTGCGATAGAGAGATAGAAAGAGAAAGGTAGAATAAGAGGTCCTCTGTCTTTGTCAAATGACGCATGCGTAGAGTCAGTGAACAAGCTATAAGTGCGCTTATTTCATAGCATTAGAGTACACAATATTAATTTGAGTCTTTTATGAGAAAGTGAATTTATGAAGATAACAAAAAATCGTAGAACACTAAAAAATTATTATTATTTATAAAAATAAATATGAACTTTAACTTCCCTGAGACACAACTTAAATATTTTAGTAATATAATATTGATATACGTACAGTAGGCGTCAATAATGCCTTTCTACATGAAATAAGCCGCATTCGGGGCCAGTAACAACTAGGCGCATCTCATCTAGATATTCGTGCATCATGACTGTTAGTCTAAAAAGATATTATTTTCAAATGGTGTGCACGCACATTCTCAACAGTTTTAAATGCACTTTGCAAAATATTGTATCATGTAGTTAAAAGAAAAATAATAATTTATGCTAATTTAGTATATATAGTCTAAGCTGTATATATTGTTAAAAAAATAAGTAGATTAAAATAATACAAATTATAGAGACTCAATAAAAAATTTTTTATACAAAATATATGTAAATCTATATAATTATACATAAAATGTCCATATATTTCTATATTAATTTATTTTTTGTAAAATTTTTATTTAGTATAAAATAATAATCATACTGAAATAATGGATTAAAAAAATAATTTTTTTACTGTTCTTTTTACTAAAAGTTAAATATGAAAAATAAGAAAAAATTTCTCACGTATGATCATATGTATTTTCTTAAATCTTAAAATATAAATATAGGCAATTTTTTTAGACAATTATATAGGCAATTTTTTTTTTTTTTTTTAGGACATATCTTGTGTATATTATAATTATATATACTTTGCATAAAACGTTGGATTGAAAAGAATTTAAAAATATAGACAGTTTAAATACTTTCTGAATTCTGCTTAAAAAAGGATTCAATTTATTTCAAATCTTTTTATTTTATCGCATTCAATAAAATTTCATCAAATGCCAACTCTTGCATTCAAAAGAATTCACTCGAGTCTAAACAATTCTTCGCATTTAAACGCAATAAGAGGCATTGAAATAATTGCGAATCCTCACATTAAAAAGATTCACTTCTGCTAATTGTTATCGGATTCAGAGGCATACCAGATTTCGTGATTCTATTCTCAATATCGCACTGAAAAGTATTGGCCCATAATCTAATCCGAAATTTTTGCAAAGCAGAATTCATGATAAAATCTCGTGAATGCGAAACATTATTATTGAATAAGACATTTTATGCAGGGTATTTATATATAAAAAAATTTTTTTCCTATGAAAAAAAAATAATAATAAATTATCAATTCATACAGAATATGCCTTAATCGGTCAAAGCTGATCAAACTGTTTGCGCTAATATTTACTTGCGTGATTTTATATATCTTTCCAAGTTCATTGATAATAATGAATTATCATATTATTGATAATAATAAATTATTATATTATTGACATAATTTCTCTCTATATATATTACATAAAATATTAAATAAATACAACGGATTTTTATTTTTGTTTTTATTGTTATTTTTTTATAGCTGCTAAAATTATCGGACTTTATGAATCGGGAGTAAACAGAAATAAAATCGCTCAAACGGTAGGATGTAGTGGACGCACAGTGAGTAGATGGATCATACAAAATATCGAACGAAAAACCCGGAATCTCTAAAAGATTACCGAAAAAACAATGCAAGACCAAGGCAAACTACAGCACAATAAGATAACAATATTGTTGAATTTGTTAAAAATTCTTCCAATGCTGCTACAACAGTTTACGCAATAATTTTCCAATTTTGGAAAACACGGTGAGACGAAAACTTGCAGTAGCATTGAAATGATTTTCAACTGATTCAACAATATTTTTATTTTGTTTTGCAGTTTTTCTTGACCTTGCATTGATCTGTAGTTTTTCTTGTTTTTTCTAATCTTAAATTTTTTAAGATTGGAAAAAGCTTCTCGCTTGATATTTTGAAATTCATCTATTCATTATGCGTTTAAATTAAATTTTTAAAAACATTATCATGGTCACGTAAATATCACACGCTATGTAATATTTTTGCAAATATATATATATATATATATATAT
Source organism: Monomorium pharaonis (assembly GCF_013373865.1). Taxonomy (NCBI): domain Eukaryota; kingdom Metazoa; phylum Arthropoda; class Insecta; order Hymenoptera; family Formicidae; genus Monomorium; species Monomorium pharaonis. The sequence goes on from NC_050471.1 coordinate 20,957,531, forward strand.
ATATATATATATACACATATATATCTAATTTTATAACAATACATATAATATATATAATACGTATTATCATAATATTATAATAATATTAATATATATTCATGACTCTTTATATTTATAATAATTAGATATATATAATTATATTATATAATATTATGTGTATGTGTGTTGCATGCGCATGTGTGTTTATGTGTGTGCATGCATTAATTTTTGTTATTGTTTTGTTTATTAAAATGGTCGTAAAAGTGACACACAATGCAACGTAATATTTTTGCAAATTTATCAGAAAGTGATAGAGGACGAATTATCAGACTCTATGAATCGGGAGTAAGCAGAAGTGAAATCGCTCAAACGGTAAGATGTAGTGAACGCACAGTGGGTAGGTGGATAACAAAATATCGAACAGAAGGCCTAGAATCTCTAAAAGATCACCGAAAGAATAATGCAAGACCAAGGAAAACTACAGCACAAGATGATGAAAACATTGTTCAATTAGTGGATGAAAACCCTTTTAATGCTGCTGCAACAGTTCTACGCAACAATTTTCCAATTTCGGAAAGCACGGTGAGACGTCGATTGAAATCGACTAAGATTCATTCACATCCACCAGCGAAAAAAATTGCACTTACAGAAAATCACAGGAATCAAAGAATGCAATTTGCACGAGAATATTTAAATACACCGCAGGAAGTATGGAACGCAATGATATTTTTGGACGAAGTAACGTTTTCTTCTGCTGAAGACGGGAGATATAGAGTATGGCGACCGGATGGAGAGAAATATGTTATTCCCTATAAACAAAGTGGAAGAATTAGCTTGGGATTTTGTGGAAGCATGACATCCTCAAGATTAATGGATATTGTAGAATTATCACCACATATGGATGCTGAAGAATATGTGGAGATTTTGGAAGTAATTTTAAAACCTAGCGCTAGACAAATATATCCTGAAGAACAATACCCAGTTATTAAAATCGTTCAAGACAACAGTGCTGTACACACTTCAAGAATGGTTCAGTTATGGTTTGAAGCAAATCCTGATTTTCAACTAATACCATGGCCAGCAAAGTCACCCGATCTAAATCCGATTGAAAACGTATGGGGCAAGATGAAATCATCATGGATATCAGGTCAATTAAGAACCAAAGAAGCGTTAAGAGATCATGTTTACCAAGTTTGGAATCAATTAGCGTTGACACCCGATTACACGCAAAATTTAATTAATTCGATGTCGAGACGATTAGAATTAGTACTCCAAAATGATGGTTTCTGGATTCCATATTGGTAAGTATAAATTCAATAACAATTTAAAAAAGTAAATAAAAATTTAAGATTAGAAAAAACAAGAAAAACTGCAGATCAATGCAAGGTCAAGAAAAACTGCAAAACAAAATAAAAATATTGTTGAATCAGTTGAAAATCATTTCAATGCTACTGCAAGTTTTCGTCTCACCGTGTTTTCCAAAATTGGAAAATTATTGCGTAAACTGTTGTAGCAGCATTGGAAGAATTTTTAACAAATTCAACAATATTGTTATCTTATTGTGCTGTAGTTTGCCTTGGTCTTGCATTGTTTTTTCGGTAATCTTTTAGAGATTCCGGGTTTTTCGTTCGATATTTTGTATGATCCATCTACTCACTGTGCGTCCACTACATCCTACCGTTTGAGCGATTTTATTTCTGTTTACTCCCGATTCATAAAGTCCGATAATTTTAGCAGCTATAAAAAAATAACAATAAAAACAAAAATAAAAATCCGTTGTATTTATTTAATATTTTATGTAATATATATAGAGAGAAATTATGTCAATAATATAATAATTTATTATTATCAATAATATGATAATTCATTATTATCAATGAACTTGGAAAGATATATAAAATCACGCAAGTAAATATTAGCGCAAACAGTTTGATCAGCTTTGACCGATTAAGGCATATTCTGTATGAATTGATAATTTATTATTATTTTTTTTTCATAGGAAAAAAATTTTTTTATATATAAATACCCTGCATAAAATGTCTTATTCAATAATAATGTTTCGCATTCACGAGATTTTATCATGAATTCTGCTTTGCAAAAATTTCGGATTAGATTATGGGCCAATACTTTTCAGTGCGATATTGAGAATAGAATCACGAAATCTGGTATGCCTCTGAATCCGATAACAATTAGCAGAAGTGAATCTTTTTAATGTGAGGATTCGCAATTATTTCAATGCCTCTTATTGCGTTTAAATGCGAAGAATTGTTTAGACTCGAGTGAATTCTTTTGAATGCAAGAGTTGGCATTTGATGAAATTTTATTGAATGCGATAAAATAAAAAGATTTGAAATAAATTGAATCCTTTTTTAAGCAGAATTCAGAAAGTATTTAAACTGTCTATATTTTTAAATTCTTTTCAATCCAACGTTTTATGCAAAGTATATATAATTATAATATACACAAGATATGTCCTAAAAAAAAAAAAAAAAAATTGCCTATATAATTGTCTAAAAAAATTGCCTATATTTATATTTTAAGATTTAAGAAAATACATATGATCATACGTGAGAAATTTTTTCTTATTTTTCATATTTAACTTTTAGTAAAAAGAACAGTAAAAAAATTATTTTTTTAATCCATTATTTCAGTATGATTATTATTTTATACTAAATAAAAATTTTACAAAAAATAAATTAATATAGAAATATATGGACATTTTATGTATAATTATATAGATTTACATATATTTTGTATAAAAAATTTTTTATTGAGTCTCTCTATAATTTGTATTATTTTAATCTACTTATTTTTTTAACAATATATACAGCTTAGACTATATATACTAAATTAGCATAAATTATTATTTTTTTTTTAACTACATGATACAATATTTTGCAAAGTGCATTTAAAACTGTTGAGAATGTGCGTGCACACCATTTGAAAATAATATCTTTTTAGATTAACAGTCATGATGCACGAATATCTAGATGAGATGCGCCTAGTTGTTACTGGCCCTGAATGCGGCTTATTTCATGTAGGAAGGCATTATTGACGCCTACTGTACGTGATGGCATTAGCAATGCATTTGCTTTTTAACTTGTATAGGTACGGGGGGATCGCGCTTAACTTTCGAAAATTTTTATTTTTTGTAACATAAAAAATTAAATAAAAAAATATTTTATATAGTTATACATTAAAAATAAGCATCATGTACGAAAATTATAATCATTCTGCTAAAAAAATATTTATATATAGCCATCAAAATAAATAATAAACGTTGAATTCTAGATTTATAATTATATTTTAAAATTAGAATATGGATTTGCTTCCTTTTTACACACAATACACGTTTTTGTCATTGCTCTCTTAATCACTTTATAACCGTATTAAATTTTATAAATGACGCGATGTACGAACGCAGACTCAGCAGATTTCAAAACAGTACTCTTGCGCATGCACGATCGAACAAAGACAGAGGGGCCTTTATTCGGATCTCTCTTTTTATTCCTCTATCGCTTTTTTGGCTCTCTTACGTACTCTATTCTTATATCTCTATGGTTAAAAGTGGAAAATTTTGAGACCTGTGGCATGAGGATCGGACCACAAATGACGGAGTATTCTCCGGACATACATTCAGACGTCCGCGAATTATATATATATGATAATATATATACATACATACATACAAAGACACAAGAATCGAGTAAACATTTTAAGATTATTTTAAGATCGTAATTATATTTATTTATATATGCTTTGTTATAAAATATAAATTACAATATCTTCACGATATAAATTTCTACAATAAAATATCTGAGTTTTGTATTTATTGTAAAACTCCAAATATACATATCACAGCCAGGCGTTTACACCATCGGATATAATTAATAACTAAATTGCTAAATGTACAAACACACATTATGAAAAATTTATACAAGGGATTGCGTGTATATACGTGTATACATATATGTTCCATAACATTATGGAAAAACTTTGGGTTAAAAATCAATATAAAGAAAGATGATTCAGCTAGAATATTTACAATTAAAAGTAGCACCATCGAAAATTATACCAAAAACTATACATTTGATGTTCTAGCAAAAGTTTTGCCATTCTTGTTTTTTCAAGAAAAAAAACTTTCTTGCATGTTGAATTCTTTCAGATTTTTTTGCTAATTATTTCTTTATATCTCTTTTGTAACAAGTGTCTCTGTGTTTATGGACAGTGTAAAATTTATTGAAATCTTCAATGTTTCTACTGGAAATAATATACACTATGCAAACTTCTCTAGTTAATTCAATGTTAAAATGTCTGAATTGTGTAAAAGTGCAGAAAGAAAAACATCTGTTAAAATAGCATTTTGAATACAACATCTGTAAAGTAATTTTATTTTATTCTTTAATTTAAATTGAATATATTTTAAATTATATGTTTAATATATATTTTGAATATATTTGTATATATAAGACAAAAGCTCAAATCAATGTAAAAAAACCCGATATAGATTCTATTTGTATATTATTTAAGCTTTCTCGACTTTCTCAAAATCCTGCGTTACGCGTGTAGTTATTTGCAGAGGTATTGAGAATAATTCTTCCCATGGAGACTGAATAGAATTTATTACAGCCTCAATAGCACCAGAAGAGACAAATTTCAAGGTCCAGCTTTCCTCGAGGCCCGCAATCTCGTCCAAGAAATTCAAAGTCAACCAAGTGTCACAATGTTCCTAAAATTATAATATTATAATAATATGATATAATACACAGTAAATGTGCAGGGAAAACGCATCTCAGTAGTGTAATAATGTGTAGTAATAAAAACTTTCAATCGCAGAACGTTTTGTTTATATATTGTTTATAACCGTACTGTTAGTCCCCTCCCCTGCATAAAATAACTACTTAAGAACACTAATTTTTTCTAACAAGGAAACCTCGCGGACCCGAAAATTCTGATTTAATGAAACTTAGCATAAATGTAGAGGGAGTAAAATTAGAAATTTTTAGTTGGTGCTTAGAAACGGTTTAAAGGGTTTTCGAAAATACCCTTCAAAAGTTGAGGTTTTTTTACGTTTTTTCAATATATTCGTAATTTTTAATAATAAATATTTTTTCGTAAACTAAATAAAATATCAAAAGATATTTTATACAAAAGTTTTACAGCATAAATACTTCTATTTCTAAAACTATGCTATTCATTTTTTGAAAAAAAAAAAAAAAAAAAAAAAAAAATTGTTTTTCAAAAATTCAACTATTCCTATGTTGAATGTTTATTGCACCAAAATTTTAATTTTAGTGAAATTCGGTAATGTAGAAGGGGAATACATGAATTTAGAAAATTTTAGTTGGTGCTCAAAAACAGTGTAAAGGGTTAAAACCACCCTTCAAAGGTTGAGATATTTTTGCCTTTTTTTCCGATATATCTCGTAAACTTAACGAAACATCAAAAAATGTTTTATACAAAAGTTTTACAGTATAAATACTTTCATTTAAATACGCCGTTTATTTTTCAAAAAATTTTTTAATTAAAAAATTTTTTAATAAAATTAACTCTTATGTAGCATTTATAAAGTAATTATACTATCTTATATTACGTATTATTTGTATCATTTATGTGTATATTATCTATGTTATAATACTATATATTTGTATTATCTACATTTTCGTATGTATTATTTTTTGTGACAGTTGCGCAATATTAGAGTAGTCACGTTGTTTTCACACAGTGTTCATTCTGTCTGTCATATTTCACATTCATGTTTTATATTCATCATGTCACAGTATGCATCAAATATGAAATAGAAATCACTTATTAATAAAAGTTGGGTATCTTTATTAATGATGTTACGCGTCATTTTCACATCAGTATTAAGTGACGTCTAACACGTGCTTGATTATTCTGTTAAATTGTTTAAATTTTTAATCAAACAAAGCATAATGTTACACATAAATGTTGCAAATGTTCTTAATATGTGAATTGTTTTATTTTAAATTACACATATTCTCCCAACGCCTATAAATAGAAGAGAAATATTATGTGAAGTGATAAAGAATATCAACAAATAATGTAGCATTTGTTGTACACACCGACACTGTTTTAGAATTTCAAAATTATTAATAAGTGGATTTAACTGATATAGAATTTGTAAGAAAAAAGGAAGAATGATGATGATTATGAACCTGATAATGAAGATAATTGAACCAGAAAACGAAATTTTAAATAGTAACTATAAAAAAACCATGGAATATTGGAAAAGTGAAAAAAAGGTCAATACATAATATAAAATAGTATAATTACTTTATAAATGCTAGATACATAAAAGTCAATTTTATTAAAAAACTTTTTTAATTAGAAAAACTTTTAATTAGAAAAAAATTTTTTTAATTAAAAACAGTGTAGTTAAATGAAAGTATTTATACTATAAAACTTTTATATAAAACATTTTTTTATGTTTCGTTAAGTTTACGTGATATCGAAAAAAATCAAAAATATCTCAACATTTGAAGGATAGTTTTAATATTTTAAACCGTTTTTGAGCACCAACTAAAATTTTCTAAATTCATGTATTGTCCCCCTCTACATTTGTGCCAAATTTTACTAAAATTAAAATTTTGATGCAATAAATATTCAACACAGAAAGTATAAAAAGTGAATTTTTGAAAAATTTTTTTTTCAAAAAATAAACAGCATAATTAAATAGAAGTATTTATGCTGTAAAACTTTTGTATAAAACATCTTTTAATATTTTGTTTAGTTTACAAGATATATCGAGAAAAGGTAAAAACCGTCAACTTTTGAAGGGTGGTTTTTACCTTTTAAACCGTTTATTTAAAATTTAAAATTTTATTTAAAATTTTTGAATTCATGTATTTACGCCTTCTAAACTTATGTCAAGTTTCATAAAAATCAGAATTTTTGGGTTTGCGAGGTTTCTTTGTAAGTTATAGCTAACATACATCAGAAATTACTAACTATTCCAATCAAATTGCTCATAACTTGTTCTTTAGCAATCAACGGTATTTGATCGCTGCTCGGTATAAGCCATTGAACATTGTCTTTCAGTATCACCAACGTTGTATCTGTCACTATTAATCCGGATAGTCTTAGTTCGATAGTGACATTTTGATGTTTCAATATCGCGGAGGAAAACATTGCCAGTAATCTTACGATGTTCCTAGTTTGATAATTGACAGTATTCATTAGTACATTGTGCATCAAAATGCTGTAATGCTCTGGAATAGAGAATTCCACCTCACAGCTAACAGGTAACTGCAAATCTATCAACAAACACATATAAACAGAAATAAAATAAGTTATTGTCAATATATTCAGATTTAAATACTTAATTTCAAGATTCTCATAATTAGTAAATCTCATCGATGTATAAGGAACACATTTTACCTGTAATATAAAATAAAAAATTTGACGTTCTTTGGAAATCTTGCAGAATACAGAGCACAGTGATGGCAAGATGCTCTTCGCCGGCTTTACCAGTTTGTTGTAATTCGATCAAAATGCCCTGTTTAAATGGTAGCGGCACAAAAGATCTCAATCTGTCCGTCGTCCAACTGACTTCCTTGTGAAGCCAACGTTGTGGATCCTCCCTATTACAAATTCCTTTTTCTTCTTTTGTTCTTTGCAACTAATTTTAAGAATAAGGAGTTTTTCTCGGGACTTTAACGTTATAATAAATAAAACTATATATAAAATTATGTTCTTAAAATTTTAATTAATTCTAAATAAACTACAATTAAGCGATGTTTAAGGAGTAACATGATCCCTGAGGCTCTAAAATGATCACCTAAGTTCGGGAATTTTTTGTAAACAAATAAATAGCTTTATTTAAAAAACAAATATAAACCATTTTATTATACACATATTAAATTGTTTAAAAAAATGTTTAATTATTTATTTATAATTGTTTAAAATGACGGTGATACTGGCACATTTCCCCGCAAATGCACTTTTTCTAATTTGGGTGTAACGCTTTTTTTATCCGACTGACTTGAAATTTTAACATCATCTTCTATACATCACACAATAGGATTTTTGCGAAACATTGAAAATTCTTTTTGCAATAATAATTTGTTTATCTAATTTTTGACCACAAAAATGTACTTTTTCCTAAAAATAGCTGTTATTTAAAAAAAGGATATTTTTTTAAACGGCTTTGTACTTGTAATTGCAATCAATATAGAAAATAATTTTGAATTTTTCGAGGTTAAATCTTAGAGAAATCTTGCACGCAAAATGATGTCTAAAAAAAGTGCGTTTGCGGAAGTGTGCCAGTACGCCGCTATTTTAATCAATTATAAGTAAATAAAAATTTTCCAAATAATTTAATATGTATATAATAAAATAGATTATACTTTTTTAAATAAACCTATTTGCCCACAAAAAATTTCCAAATTTGGGTATTGTTTTAGGGATGGCGTTATCCCTTAAAAAATAAAGTTTTATCACAAAGCCTTATAGTGACTTCTATCTCATGATGTAAAGTTAAAAAAACTAGAATAAATAATAATCTTTGTCGATATTTTTCTTAAAAAACAATACATAAAAAAACAATTATATTAAAAATACATTACTTTAACCTTATAGAAACCATCATCTTGAAAAAATTTTCTTACTGATTTTACATACTTAAAATTTCTGTAAATGAACAATTTATGGATATTTACTTTTTTATCTTTATTTTGTCAATACCTAGCCTTCTTAATAATAAGAAGCATTGCATTTTAGTGATTAATAGAACATATATTTCCATTTCAGTTTTTAAGCATAACTAAACTGCATACAATCGGACCTCTCATTTAGCATAGCCACGGGACCAAATATGATAAATGGGAGGTTCGTGTTAGCGCCGCCCAAAACAGAGTCGTACGTACATATCGTCAGATCCAGTTTCAAATTATGGAGGTTAGAATGTGATTCTTGCATTGGCAAGTACGTATGTACGGACCTGATGCAGACGACTGCGCATCGTGTACGCGCAGCGACTGTGATCACATGGTATACTAAACGGAGGTTTTTGGTATGCTAAATGGAAGGTCTGACTGTAGATATCAAGAGGCACGGTAGTGTACGCGCGCGAGGCACTGCCGTGTCTCTATTACGCGAGACGGCGTTTGCAAGATTCCGTAGTTATTGGATTCTCAATAACGGCTGATCGTTTGATTTCTAAATAGGCTAATAGATAGCTTGCATCTAATTTATATAACAAAAGTGTTCCTATTTTTCCGTTACGTGACTTACGAGCGAAGATATTGCAATTTAAAGTTTCGCATCAAGAGTAAAAATATTTTTAAGAAACGTCGTAGTCATCGTCGTCTCCCGGACAGGTGATAGGGATTTGTACTTTTGCTTTCAGCGTAATAGATGGTTTTGGATTTTAATTATTTACGAGTTGACACGGACACGAAAAGTTACATGTCATTGGTTGCGTCCGCGCCATCCGCGTGTCGAGGTAATGATTAATACGCGGAGAGTTTCACGTCTATGATGTGACAGTTCGAGGTTAGTGTTGACGTGCGCGAGATTAGTGACGGGTTAGTTAGTTTTATGCATAATTTGCATATTATATCGTGGATTACATCGTGGAGGAGAATACGGCTGTGCCTAACTTGAAGAATTTAGTAAAATACTATGCGTTGTATAATCAGATAAGTTACATAAAATTTTCATTTTTTTGTATAGAATAAGTATTCTGAGATAAAAATAAAACTTTGTTATATTTTATTTTTAGTTATTTTACTCTTTCTAGCACAATAATTATAATTTATTTACATGTGTAAATAACTTACTTTATGTCACTTATCTTACTTTTACTTATTATTTCTTAACTACTTCTAATTTTCTCTCTTTCTCTCTCTTTTTACTCGTCCACTTTTTACTCTCATTTTTCTTTTTCTATTTTAGGTTTTTCTACTTTAGATTTAAATAAAGTGTTTCTTCTTCTCTTTTTTTTAACATAGTAACTAAAAATAATACCAAAACTAAAACCATAACACAAAGTACTAACCTGTCTCAGAATACTTATTTCTATTTAAAAAAAAATGAAAATTTTGTGTAATATACTTATTTATTAATAAGGAAGAGTACAAAATAAAAAGTATACAATTTTTTTATTTAAATACATCTATACAATTTATAAGGATTATAAATATAAAAATTTTGAATTTTTTACTACAATTAATAATTAAAATTAATAAAGTTATTTTTAAAAATTATCACGTGACTCATAAACGCTCAACGATTGGTTGTTGCTGTCGTGACGTCATACCGTTACTTCGAAGAGGATCACTAAATCTTTATTTTATTAAATAACTATTTATTATAAAATATGGTGAAAACAAGATTTGTTAAAGCTGACTCAAGAAATTTACCTAAAATTGATATATTTATGGTGGCTGAATTTATCAAAACTGATGATAAATCTAACGCAGCAGAAATAAGATTGGTTAAAGCATCTTTGTAAGTACAATATATGTATTGTACATATGTGTGCATATGTATAATAATAATTTTTAATAATGTATATTCTTTTATTGCAATATTATTGGACATTAAAAGTTTTTTAATACAGGTCATCTCGAGAAACCTACGGCGATATTGCTATAGGTTATGTTTGTTTACATAGAGAATCTTTACGTTGTACCATAAAAGAAAAAATATGTCCAGAACACCGAGTAAGATCTTGACACCGAGTATGATATCTTGACAACAGTAATAATTTGTTGGTTGATCTGCTCGATGAGCTACTTTAAACCATAACTTGCGCTTTTCATTCTCTGGCACGGAAAAAAACTTTTTCCGAATGTTTCATCTGTGTATTTGAACGCAGGGGTACAAAACGTCGACGATACAATTTTTTCTCACTTATATTATTTTTTTTCGCAAAAAATAATAAACTTTTAATAAGGACCTAATATCTTTCCCGTGTTGTTATGAATGAGAAATGGTATGACGTCACATAGATAGCGTTTTTTTACAGTGACGCGTTTTAGATCCGTTTAAAAGTAATTTTTAATAATTTGTTTTCTGATAAACTTTGCTTTAAAAAATCTGAGAATAAAAATTACCTTAAAAAACATACGCAAACTTTCAAATAGAAATATTTTTTTTTAATTGTATTTTTCCCTATTGTACAACATATAGTGTTATACTAATCTTCAAATTAGGCACAGCCGTTTTTTCCTTCACAATGTAATCCACGATGTAATAGGCATATTATAAAAATAAATTAAAATATAATCAGAAAAGAAAAAAAAACCAATACAATTTTGTTTTGTCATTTTAATTCAGTCTCAGTCTCAGTCTCAATCTTTAAATTTAGTATGATATAGACTTCAAAATTGTCTTATGAATTCATATATATTATAAAACGGAATACCTGTCACTACAAAATGAGTGAAATCACACCAAAATTAAAAAAAAAAAGGTATTAATAGCGTTTTCTACTGTGAAAACTGGTGCAGCACCAACGCTGCGGTAGATTTCGATGAAAACTCCACTAGCGCAATAATGGTGCAGGTTTAGTGTGGTTCAGTGGAACACATCATTAGACACTTTAGGTTTAAAAATTAGACAATTTCATTGTTATAAAGTTTACTAAAATAATGTAATAACATATATACTTTAATGTAATACCTTAAAGCACGAACATAACATCTATTTAATTTGCACTGGCACCTTCCACCGTCTTGAAAGACGAAGCAAAAGTTGCACTTGGTGCAATTTTTTTGCATCAATTTTGTCAGACAATTGCATCAATTTTGTAGAACATTAAATACTGAAAATATGTAAACTGATTTTTACAGTGGAACAATAAAATTGCACTCAGTGCGCACCAGTATTGCATTAGTTTTCTCAGTAGAAAACGCTATAAAAAGCACCAAGTATATGCGCGCAAGAAACGCTCTAAAAAATCTATTCTTGTACAAAATAATGTTAATTTGGCACTACAAATGTATGAAATTTTAGTGAACTAATCTTTTCCCCAAAAAGAACAAAATATTTATTTTCTCTACAAAGGTAATAATATGAAGAAAAATGCGCCAACTATGGATGTTCATACGAACTAGAACATCTACTTTTACAAATAATTATTTGTACAAATATTACAAATAAATATTTTAATACAAATATTTTACTACAAAAACTTGGCGCCGCTAAATACCGAATAATTAGCCAGCTTTTTTTTTATGTGTGTATCCGATTAATTTCCTTAAAAACTTTAATACCGTTTGATATTGAAAATTATATCAAAGTAGAAGCTTACCCTTCTGGCCCGTGAATTTTAAGGATGTAAACCTTGGATGTAGACAATACTAAACATCCAGTAAATGTCTCTTGCAGAGAATGCATCAAAATTTCTGCCTGTATAAAAAAGTAACATGGGGTGTCAATTATATAATTCTATTTAATTTGAACTTGAGCCTGTCATGTATAATTAAGTTAAATTTAATGGATTTTTTAAGAGACTGACCTTGAGAAGAAATACGAGCTCTTCGTTTTCATGTTCGAATATGTTGAGAATGATATGTAGTTTGATTCTGTGATCTACGCTGCTAAAATCAGTATACGAATATTGCACGTTACTGCCAAAAAAGTTTGACGCCTCTTCACCCTTCAAGGTCTTACTACCAACTTTGATGCTTTGTAGCAAGCCTGAAAATGGCATGCAGAGAGATATAAATATTATAAAGTACGCCTGTTCAAACTCAGCTCGCGAGTTGAATGCACTTCCACCTTTCCATTTCAAAAGTGAGACGGAGAGTGAACAAAAAAGGATTAGTCACTCTAGCAACAAAAGGATATGCGCTTTAACGTCAAAAGTGCGTTCAGCTTAAACAGGCCTGCTATAAAGACATTACTATTAGCATATACGATCATCGAATTGTTTAATTTTACCTCCCAGCATCGATGTTAAGTTGGTCACAGGAGCAAACGCAGTTTCTTTTTCGCTATCACTACTATAAGATCTTGTATCGATGTTCGATTTGACAACTTTATTTTCATATGCCGTGCATATACTGTCTGTCAATGAGCCTGTAAATAAAATTAACTTTACTTACCATTAAAATAAAAATTAAGATTAATAAATTAATAAATTAATTTCAACATGTAGTTATGTAATTTTATAATAGATTCTTATACAAACTATAACATATTAATTAAAAATTAATTACAATATATATTATAAAATTACTTATTATATATCTTTTTTCTTCCACAAAGTCAAATAAATTTAATTCCCATGAAAAAAATGCAAATTATAATGAAATTAATCAAGTGTGACATATCGTTGACTTATTAATTGTACATAATTATTTGCAAAAGAAGGCAAATTATAAAGAATACATACCCGAAGAGCTACTCTCTGTCAGGCCCGTCATAATTGACGTTGCATCTGGTATTGTTATTAAAGAAGAAGCAATTGCTGTACGTTTTTCTTCCATTGAACGTTTTCGATTTGGTGTGACATTTGTCCTACAATCAATGGATATTATGGTAGAAATATCAGTATAATTATCGAGACAAGCAAATCTTAACAAGATTATATATATATGTCTATTTCTTTCTCCGTATAAAATTTTATTAAAGAAGGAGTTGTTTTCGTTTTTTAATGCGCTTGTATAACAGCTGACTCACATACAAGATGTCCAGTATTATAAGTTACAAATATCACTATTCTAAATAATAACTTCAATCAAGCAAACTAACTTTAGCGTTTCATCTAAAACTTCAATGCTGCTCTGACTTGGATTACTGAGTATTTCTATGTCACTTTCGTATTTCTTTGTCAGAACATTTGTAGATGGTGTGGATTCCCTCGATTCTTCTAAACTCGTCGCTGAACCTGACAATGGTGAATATCAATTTAGATAAAGAAATAAGTAACATTTTGTTATGTCTTCTGCAAATTGAGAAAGAGAAAAAAATGAACCAAAGAAAATCTTGAATCTTAAATCAAACATGCAAATTTTTTAAATGAATGCATCATGTCGCATTTATAAAGAGAAAAATTGGAAATTATAGGCGCTTCTATATAATACCAAAAAGAAAAGAGTTAAAGAAATTATTACTAACAGTAATATATATATTTAAATGTCCAATTTTTTTACATGTAAAAAGGGTGTGTTTGTAAAGAGACATTTAAGTCTGTCAGCTGCTGAAAATTTTCTTAAGATTAAAACTCTGTTTTCAGATATTAAAAGAAAAAGAAGATGGAAAAATTATTAATTATTTGGCTGACTGGTTGATATAAAAAAGAAAAAAGAAAAGAAAAACGGAAAACAGAGGAACAAGAAGGGGAGGGAATGCTAACATAAATTATTGTGGCTGAAGCTTACAGCAGACTTGAGCTTGGGTGTGAGAGTCGGAGTGCACCAGAGAAGTGGTGACAGATTTAGCTCCACCCTCCATTCCACCTGCACCGGTATTAGTATAGAACGCATAAATGTGATAAAACATACAAACGCGCGCATACACGCTAGTTCAGTATATATACGATATGCACATTAATATACACATCTACTTTATCAAAATGCACTTATTATTTTTTAACAGATTAATCGGCTAAGAAGGATTTTATTATTTCTTTTGGATTAAACTAAAATTATCAGACCAATTTCAACACAATTAATTGTTTTGCACAAGCTATACATAGCTATATATAGTAATTCCTAATAATTAGGAAATTAATCGCAAAAATTATCATAAAAATACAAATTGAATGTTATAAAATTTAATTATCTATCTTTTGGCAGTTTTACTTTCCAGACAAATCAAAAGTTGTAAAATTTTTACTATTATTTCTTCTATAACAATTTAAATCTTTAGTTTGATTATCCAATAATTATCTCGCTGAAATTGAAATTCTTGAGAACTAAAATTAAAATTTAACACTGTTGTAATGCCTTAATACTATATTGCAAAAAATACAATGTTGTATTTTTTCCGCAATGCATTAAGAACTTTGTACAGGTTGTGCACAAATAAATTTGTTCTTGTCTTAAGAATCTTACATGCTGACACAACGTAACAATATTATACTGGTAGGGGCTTACCGATACTGGAGAATGATTCGGAATGCGTCAAATTGAATTTCGTTGCATTCTCTGTTGGTTGATTTTTTGTAATTTGATTATTCACATTAGATAAAGATTCTATTTCAATGACCAAGCTGCTGTCGCAAGTAGGACATTTAAAATGTTTCGCACCTAAAAGAAAAAATATTATTTTCGCAATCATCTCCAAAAATGTGCTCTCTCATATTATAAAGCAAACCTATCGTCGATTTAACAGTGAGTGTCACATATAATTCTGGGTCTTGCGAGAACTGCGTCGAACATTTCATGCACTTGAAAACTTTGAGCAGTATTGGCCGTCTTTCGATTTGTTCGTTAATTGTTTTCACAATTTTCTGAAAGAGAATTATACTATAAATTGCACACACACACCTTAAATATTGAATGTTTCTTTCATAGATTTCTACCTTTGCATCTTCCGGTTGCGCAAAATATCTCCTGTTCTCCCTGTCTTTCCTAGTAGTGTCAAAAATAATGTCAACTGTGGGTGGGTTGCTTCTGCCCAAGACGCAAGACAATAAGGAATTTGTCGACCAACAAAATTTGATTTTTCCAGTGACTGCGTCTCTTTCTTTAATATCTCTGCAAATATTGTGATAAAAAAATTTTAACATGATAAAAAATATATAATATAGTATAAAATTGTCTTTACACAAAAGCTGCAATCTTTGCAGTTTTTTCTTATAAATCAGAAATATTTGAATTTAATAATACAATTGTAATTATGTGTTACAATTGTATGCAGTGAAACAGTGACTTACTCAGAGGTTATCACAAGGAAAACATTTTCCAGTTCACCATTGTCCTTCCCTTTTTGAACAATATATAAATCTCCAGCCTCTAAGATTAAAAATAGGTTTATTTTTTGCATACGATATTGTCAATACATTATTTAATATATTTTACATAATTTTTTTACCTTCATTAGGATCATAAATCGGGATAGCAACGCACGTCTTCGGAAGACTGTCTTCATTTCGAGGAATCTCTTTATCATCTTCTACATAATCTGCAATTTTCGATTCGGACTCGTCAGAGGATTTTCCATTATCCATTGCGTAAATCAGGGTATCATGAAGAAATGATGCTGTATTAACATCAGCCAAAGTCTGTATTTTAGACATTTGCGATTTTGAAAATTGTGAAGCAGAATGAAGACCCATAATGTCTTGAACAAAAGATCCTGCGTGACTACTTAACCAATTATTCTCGCCAAATTTTTCTCGTAGATCCAAGATGCGTTTCTTCGTCTCCAAATAATCCTTTGATGACTCTAAAAAAATAAATAAGTGAATAAGATGTTAATAAGCATTGTAAAAAATATATATTTTATCGCTATACCACAAGTTATTATACAGTATTGTCATCACGCTTATTAAACATATTCCATTACTATATACGCGTACGCGATTAAAAAAGGCTTACCCAAATGAGAAGATGCCACCACATCAGGCAGTTTCTTAAGCTCCCCTCTCTCTTGATCGATCTCGTCAATGACCGCTTCTTTAACATTCGACTTCTTCTTACCCTTCATTACACTTTTTTCTAAATTCTCAGGCAACGATATCGTTTGACGATTCAATATGTCCTCATCAAATTCATGTGTATCAGAGTATACAGATATCGAGCTAGTTAGAGATGTCGATTGATTCATGGATATTTCGAAGATTCGATTTTCCGCGACTAGCATTTTTTCTGAATTTGAAAACGGCAGATGATCTAAAACAAACTGCGAAAATTTACTCAAATTTATGTCATATTATGTATCTGTTGTATTTTGCTGTAATTTTCATTACGTAATATTACGAAGGAATACCTTGCTATCTGACAAACTCGGATGCAAATATTTTATGGACAGAATCCTATGTTTTGGATGATATGATAAAGGATTTCCTTCCAAGGATAACCACAACAGGGTAGACATCTTTCGTAATGGCCAAAGGACCAAATGTTCCGTTAAACAGTTAAATGATAAATCTAACTCTGTCAGACATTCTAGGCCTTGAAGACCTGTACAAATGAGTAATAACAATATCATTTGTAAAATAAATAATTATGCGCACACAGTCTGTATAATGTGTATGCATACATGCGTGTCTTACAAAATATTTTTTGTTTTAAAAACTTATATTTTAAAAAGAAAGAGTAAGTTATGTAATTACATGAATCTTTTGCTACTTTCCATTTACATCAAAACTTAGATAATTCTCACTTGTGACGTCATAACTCAGTTAAATGCACGTTCCTTTTGCATTCTCACAAGTGAGATTCAACTGTTTTTTCCTACAATCTAAGCAATTTCAAGACTGTGCTTTACTCAGTCTCGCATACTTTAGAAGTAAGGTTATATATTGAGATAATTTTGTTATTAAAATAAGTGTAGTCATTTGCATGTTTCTTTAAATCACTGAGTAATGTGACGTCACTATCCGAGTATAAAATACTCAATTTCTGAACGACTCAGTCTCACTTTCAGATAAATGAAAAGCAGCATTTGTCTCTTTTCAAACTTGTACATTTTTTAATATCAAAACATATACATTAATTCATAAATTAAAATAATTTTATATTTAATAAATGTGGCAAAATTTTTTTTAGCCTTTTAGGTAGTAAATGTCTAAAAGAAAGTTATTATTACAATAATGACCAACCGTTTAAATTGTCAATATAATTGTTTTTCAACACCAACACTTGTAACGAATGTAACAATGCCTTGTTGAATATAGGTACTTGTTCTAATTTGTTGTAGCCTAGATTCACATATCTCAAGTTTAATAAACAAGATATTTCCTTAGCATCACTTATCATATTATGACTTAGATCCAATATCTGAAGCCAAGGTGCTAATTCTAATGACTTATCCAGACATTTAAGAGCATTATGAGGCAATACCAAGTGCCTCAAGGATGCCCATACAAAACCAACTCCAGCATCACCTCCACAAGCAGCTGTAAAAAGAATAAATATATATAAAATAATTGTGTATGCGCAAAAAATTATAACTTGTATGTTGGTACTAGTTAAAATACATTAATGGACTGTTACTTTGTACATTAAACATTACCTAATAATTGATAAATTGTTGATACTCCCTTTCTACCGGCACACACAATACTTTCCAATTGACCTCTGACACTCTGTAGACCTTTCAATAATTCAATAGATACCTGTTTCAACTCTAAATATTTTAAATGTCTAAACTTAGAGATGTCAATCATAACTTTAATATCGGAAGCATAATGTGTCACTTTTAAACCTATAGTTTTCTGCACAAAATCATGTAGAAACTTTACGTTGCGGAATATGTCTACCTTGGAGCTGTTGCATACATGAAACGAAGAATCCAAATCTTCAGATTCTGATATAATCACCGAGAATGCTTCATTGAGATTATGCAACAGTCTTGTCGACAAGGAAAGCTTGCTAGAAGCACTCAAAATCTTGTCACCATTCTGATGGAGAAGTCTCACAAGTTCCATTATTTCTGGCGTGTTAATTGTGTCTTGCGAGTGACTCATTATCGATTCATTTATTTATTCACTTGAGAAGTCAAACAAAATATTCTTTGCTTTCTATAGTGTCATTTAATCAATCAATTCACAATTTTCCAAGCAAGTTTGAAGCTTCATTAACTTCTAGAATGATAATATTATGTTGTCAGAGTATTACAAAACATTTATTGGTTTCAATATAATCTAATTTATAGATAAAAAAAACATGAAAAACTCAAAAAGATAGCAAGAGTGTAAGAGATAGACTGAACTCCGCTAGAGGTTTCATTTATGTCGTTTATTTAGCATTTGGATAAAAATACAAAAGATTATTTGGTTCTTTCTTTTGCAGAAAAAAGAAACGTTTAGAGAGATGAAACAAAATAAAATATTTCACTTAGCAATGTGAAAAGAATAAAACGTTAAAAGTCTGACATATTTTCTAACCTTTAATGTAAATTTGCGTTTCGATATTCATCGAAAATGTAATATGTGTAATATGTGCTATATCTATAGATTTTTTTTTTCGTTATTCAGCAATGAATATCGAAACGAAAGCGTTTAATTACTCTTTTCACAGTTTTCGTTAGAACATTTTAACTTATAATTTTTGGTATAAAGAGGTATTCAATAAGCTATAGAATCTGAGTGAATCTGAGCAAGTTAAATATTTACTAAAATAATTTTTAATGAGATACAAGTCAAGATGTAACACAACCAATAATAATTAAGACTATAATAATTAAATGAGACATTTTATTTAATACGCAATTGTCGAACAATAAGGGCCATCACACACAAAATGACATGAGCTGCACAAGCATAGCATAAGACCGTTGAACCAATCAGCTCCTAGCATAAGGTAGCCATATTGATTTACATAAGATGCTTATTGGCCTAGAGCTCTTGTGCTATCATAGACCTTATAGATGGACCGGCAATTGCCTACAGTTTGTGTATAGAAAACGGTGTCTAGAAGAGTTAGAAATCAGGATAGGTTAGGAGGTTAGGAAGCACTGGTAGGAAAATGCGGGAAAATGTCCAGGGAGATAAGAGAGAGAGGAGTAAAAGGTAGGTGTATAGAGGAAGGACAGAGAAAATTGGTGATGGATGGTAGTAAGCAGGGTAAAAGAGTGAGTTTTAAGGAACAGGAGGAGGTAGGCAAAGAGAATTTAGATAGGGATGGATTAGCTAAGCTAAGGAAGGAAGTAAAAGCAATAGCCTTAGAAATGAAAGAATTTAAGGATGAGATAAGGCAGGAATTGAGAGTTTTAAAGGTAGAACAGGAATTATGGGAGAAAAGAATGAAAGAATTAGAGGTTAAATGCATAGGGGTGGAAAAAGATATAATAGAGTTAGGAAAAATAGTAAAGAGAGGGGAAGTAGAAGGGGGGAGGGCTAGTAGGACAGAAAATAGCGACAGCATAGGAAGTGTTGCAGTAGGAAGAAGGAGAAGTGAGAGTAGAGAAAGTAAATACAGTAGAGCGAGCTCAGGATATAGTTTTGAGAATAGTAGCGGAGGGCTAAGTGACAGAGAGGTAGGAAAATTAAAGAAATGGGTTGAGGATAGGGAAAAGGAGGAGAGGAGAAAGAACATAGTAATTAGAGGTCTACGAAAGGAAGATTTAGATAGGATACAAGAGGAATGGATAGAGGAGATGATCAGAGAAAAGCTAGAATTGGAAATTAGGGTGACAAAGTGAGGGATAAGCGGGTCGGTGATAATAGGAAGTCTTGAAACTGAGGATATGAAAAGGGATATAATGTGTAACAAGAACAAACTGGGAGAACGGTTATATATTGAACAGGATTTGACATGGGAAGAAAGGAATACGCAAAGAGACATAGCAAGGTGGGTTAAAGAGGAGAAGGACAGAGGTAGAATTGTAAAGATAGGAATAGGCAGGGTAAAAATAAATGGAATATGGCTTAAGTGGGAGAATGTGATGACAGATAGAAGAGTAGATTTGCCCAGAAGGAAGTTAGGAGAAGGGGTAGTTACAGATGATTTAAGCTTAGGTAGAGAGGATACTGGTGCTAGTGCGGATAGGAATAAAGAGGACGTGAATATGAAGGTAGGAATTAGTGTAGGAGATAAGGAAAACTAAGTGAGGGCCAAGAAGGGAGGGAAAAGAAAGAGAATAGTAGAAGTAAATTTATAGTTAATGGTAAAGGCAATGGTAAATATAATAAGATATGTAAGAAGAAATGCAAGAGTAAGGATAGTAATAATGTAAAACATAGGACTCATTTGGATAGGAATATGATATTTTGGAACGTAGCGGGTTTAGGAAGACAGGACAGGGACTTTTGGGAATTTGTGAAAGAATTACATAGGTCTAATTGAAACTTGGATAGAGGAAAAGGGTTGGAATAATATAAAGGATATGCTTCCTGGATCACATACCTGGGAATGTTGTTTCGCGGAGAGTAACAAAAAGAGAGAAAGAGCTAAAGAAGGATTCATAATAGGTAAAAAGAAGGAATGGGGGAGAGAGGATAGGAAATTGATAGATAGGAGTGGAGATAGGTGGATAGCTACTAGGATAGAGAAAGTATTTAGAGAAAAAAGCATGTGGATAATAACAGTTTATAACCAAGGCAACTGGGAAAATATAAAAAGTACAATAGTAGAGATAGTAGAAAAGAATAGGAATGATATGATTTTAATAGGTGGAGATTTTAATATAAGAATCGGAGAGTTAGGTATAGAAGAAGAGGCTTTAGAGTTAGGTAGGAAAAGTAAGGATAAGACAATAGGTAATAATGGGAGAGATCTCGTAGAGTTTGTAAATGACATAGGTGGCTATATATTGAACGGAGCATTTGAAGGCGACAGGGAAGGAGAATATACTTACATTGGTGCTAGAGGTAATACGGTTATAGACTATGTAATTGCATGTGAAAATTGTATTGATAGGATAATGAGTTTTAGAGTAGTGGATAGAGTGGACTTGGATCACATGCCCCTGACAGTGAAGATGGACTCAGAAGAAGAACGGATGGAGGAGGATCTACAAGATATAAGAGAAAGGAGGACAAAAACTCTATGGGATTTGGAATCGAGACACCTGTATGAGGAAAAAACTGAGGTAGCTGAATGGACGGAAAATTTGGAAAATGACTGTGGAAGAAATCTGGAAAAATCTAAAGGAGACGATTCTGGAGGCGGTGATGAAAAAAGAAATAAGATGGAAGAGAAGGAAAATAAGACATGAATGGTGGAACAAGAGCTGCTCTAGGGAGAAGAGAAAAGTTCATAGAGCTCTGAAAAGCTGGAAGAAAGGTAAAATTACGAGGGATGTTTACCTGGAGTGCAAGAGCAATTTAAAAGAGTTCCTAGATAATAGATATGCTATTTGGAAAGAAGAAGAAGAACTGGAACTGAGAAACCTGAGGAATGCAACTGAGGTGTGGAAGTATATAAACAAAAGAAAAGGAAGGAGAAAAAAGATAAAAAATAGTATAGGAAAGAGTGAATGGCAAAGGCATTTCATGAATTTGTTGGAGGGCTCGGACAGAAGAGGAAATAAAGTTACTCTTGAAGAGGTGGAGACAGAGGAAGGAAATGAGAAAGAGGAGGGGGTGCTGATCAACGAAGAGTTAATTGGAAAAGCAGTTGACAAACTGAAAAATAAAAAGGCACCAGGATTGGATGGAATTCTTATGGAGGCATGGAAATACGGAGGTGCTGCTATTAGGAAAGGACTAACGGTATTAATAAAGAAGATCTGGCTAGGAGATAGTATTCCAGAAGATTGGAAGACAAGTGTGATCCTACCTTTATATAAAAAGGGGGATCTGCTTAAGATTTACGCAACGGTCTTAAGAGGATCCCTGGAGGAGGAATCAATGGAGCTGAAAGCGCTGCCGGAAAGTCAAGGTGGTTTTAGGGAAGGAAGAGGAACGATGGAAAACATCTTTATTTTGAATCACGTGGTACAAAGAGAGAAACTGAAGGAGGATAAGAAGGTGTTCGCTTTATTCGTGGACTTGAAAGCGGCTTTCGATAATATAAAAAGGGAAAAATTATGGCACATCCTAGAAGAAATCGGTATAAAGAAGCAAACAACTAGAAGACTTAAGAAGGTGTATGAGGAGACGAAGGCGGTAGTGAAGACAGAAGATGGTGTGACGAAGGAATTCCACACGTGCAAAGGAGTTAGACAGGGATGTGTGATGAGTTCACTACTTTTTGACTTATACATCGCGGACATTGATAAGTATATGAGTAAAAGAGGAATGGATGGTATTAAATTAGGAAGTGATAGGATATGGTCGTTAGCGTACACAGATGACATGGTGTTATTAGCGAAAAATAGAATTGGATTAATGGACATGATAGATACGCTTAGGAGATTCCTAAAAGAGAAAGGTTTAGAACTTAATATAGATAAAACAAAGGTCATGATATTTAACAGAAATGGGAAGGAAAAGATTGGTAAATGGTTATGGGAAGGTAGAGAATTAGAAGAGGTTAGT
Source organism: Monomorium pharaonis (assembly GCF_013373865.1). Lineage (NCBI taxonomy): Eukaryota > Metazoa > Arthropoda > Insecta > Hymenoptera > Formicidae > Monomorium > Monomorium pharaonis. The sequence goes on from NC_050471.1 coordinate 20,980,575, forward strand.
TCGTTTAAATACTTAGGTTTCGTGTTTAATAGAAAAGGGGATTATAGAAATCATATAAAGGACTTGAGTATTAAGGGTAGACTGGCCGCGAATAGGGTATGGGGTTTAGGAGAAAGAATTTGTAAGAACGATTTTAGTAGGAGATGGATGTTATTTTGCTACTTGATTAAAAGCGTTATGTCTTACGGGGTAGAAATTTGGGGCTGGGAAGAAAAGAAAGAATTAGAAAAGGTAATGTTAGATTATGTAAGATGGGTTTTCAATATAGATTTTTGCACGCCAAGGTATATTATGATGTTAGAGCTAGGCTTAGATAAATTAAGAATTAAATGGGATATAAGGGCTAGAAGGTTTGAGGAAAAAATTAAATCTATGGAGGATTACAGATGGGTTAAACTTTGTTGGAATGAGAAAAGGAAATTTGGTTGGAATAATCTATATGGGAAAGAGAGAGAAAGATATTATAACAGGAATGGATGGAATTCGCAGGCTTTAGAAGGTTTAGATGGAGATGTAGCTAGGAGAATTGGCAAGGAGTTAGAAGCCAGAGATAAAGATGTACAGGTACAGGAATTGGAAAGTAAATTAAGCGAGGCGAGATATAATAGGAGGTATGCAGTAATATTGGATAGAAAAATACGGAAGCCAAAGTATATAAGTAGGAAACACGTAGATAGCAGTAGAAATGGTATAGGAATAAGAGTGTTAGCTAGATTTAGATGCGGCGACATGGAAGAAGATAATAAATATTGGTTAAGCGAGGTAGATAGAGAATGCGTATTTTGTTGCAAAGGTAAAGATAATTTAAATCACTTTGTGGAAGAGTGTGAGATTACGAGGTCATGGTTTGTAACCTTAGGCAGAAATAGGAGAGAAAGAATAGCTACTATGTGATGATTTTGACGATGTAAAAAAGAAGGTGTTAAAATTTTGGTTTGAGAAGAAAAAAGCATTTAAAGCGTGTAAAGAAAAGATTAAATAATGGCTTAGTTTACATCGTGCATTTGATACGCGTATCAGGTACCATATTCGTATCAAATTCGTACTAAATATTTAGTACGCACGATGTAAACGCTGCCGGATCAATTTGGTACGAGCGTATCAAGTAGGAGTATCGTACTAAACTGATACGCGTACCAAGTGATACAAATGTCGATGTAAACGCATAAAACGCATTTTAGAGAGAATTTAGCAATTGAGCATAACCTCAGTGCTAAAATCTAAAAACCAGTGTGAAAATGTCTTAGTAGGAGACATCAACATGAATTAAATTTGTATTATATTTTTCACAGTACATGCTTAGTACATTCGATGTAAACGCGCCCGTACTAAGGCTTTGGTGCGCACCAAACTTAATACGCGTACTAAGGTTTTGACGATGTAAACTAAGCCAATGTGGTAGGTAAGGAATTTTGTATAAATAAATTAAGGAAATAGTTTGTATGTAACCAACTGTGATGTAACCAACCATGATATTAGGATAAGAATGTAAATCTTAATAAGTTAGGAGTTAGGTTTCAGTGCATAGACGGATGAAAGAGTGAATGTGATAGAAGTATCATGTAAACCAAGTCCCCTTCTTGGCATGTAATTGCTGAAGTTAGAGATACTATAACAGAGATTCGCCAATGCGTTAACGATTTCTGATTGGCTCCCGTCGCTTGGGGTATAACCGGAAGTATGAGAGAGAAAGATAGATATAACTGACAGAGAAAGCCTAGCCGATCTAACCTGTCACCTGTCACCTGTCAAAAGAAAACAGAGTAAACCGCCATCGAAAACGTCATATCCGATATCCGGTTTTACCCCAAGACGGCACATTGGCGAATCTGTGTTATAGTATCTCTAGCTGAAGTAAATAAATATATATATATAAGACCTAACTATGAATACCGGCCTTTGTGTGTGATAGCCTTTCAGAGCTCTAGGCCAATAAGCATCTTATGTATATCAATATGGCGACTTTATGTTGAGAACTGATTGGTTCAACTAAGGCACTATAAAAGTGAGTATTCTCCATAGACCTTATGGATATGGACTGGCAATACCAAGCGAAACCGTGTCCATACTTCTCTCTCTAAAGAGTCCGGAAATATATTTCGCGCATGCTTGTACATATTATACATTGAAATCCAATGATTGGATACGTTTTGATCACGTGTTTTAACTTATGTGTGTGTATATATATGTATATACATATGTATGCATGTGTGCTGACATGCGCGATAGTTATTTCCGGTAACTTTAGAGAAAGAAGTACTAAAAAGTCTGTTTCTCTCTCGCACCTCTTCTGGACACCGTTTTCTATACATAAACTGTAGGCAATTGCCGGTCCATATCTATAAGGTCTATGGTATTCTCACGTCCGCCATTTTTCTTCTAACTAGCAAGAAAAATTAGGTATTGTAAGATCGGGATATTAAATCCCTAGAATATAGTAGCCTAGTACCAGCGTCGGTCCGCGAGTAGCGGCGTTGCGCGCCAAGTTAGGCGCTAGCGTACCGGATATCCGCCGAAAGAACATGCGACGGGGCTAACGGGCTCCGGGAAAGCGCGCCGTACCGGCACTCTCCTGCGAGTAGGGAACACGTACGTCAAGTCGAAGGCGGTTCTCGGGAGTCACTGGATCTCTGTAGAATTGAGTAGATATATTAAATCAGTGTTAGTCAAGATAGTTAGTGTAGTTTGATTGAGAGAATACTTACCTATATCCTAGAATCCTAGTATCCTGTGCTAAGGTCCTTGTGTACGCGCTCTAAGTCCGAAGATCCTTCCCGGTGATCGCAATCACGTGATACGTCATCCTGAAAAGATTGAATACCTCGTGATCGCCCTTTTGATTAAATTGCGGGAAGTTCGTGAGTTATTAATTCAACGATACGATACGGTTGGTTTCTTGACCTCTTCGAGGAAATAAATTTGCAAGACGGAAAATCAGAGTGCTCGAAATTAAATACTTTTCAGTATGTTTTGTACATATATACGTCAATAATCTTTGGGAGCACCAAACTTTATGCGACAATGAAACAAAGACACGATATTTATGATCTTGAGACTGTAAAGGTTATTGTACCCAGTGAACACATTTTATAGCGGCAATATAACATGGAAGTTACATGTAATTTAACATTGTTATTCTTGTGATATGTAGGTGCTACATGACATGGAAATAACCTGTTATGCAATATTTGTTATACGCAAGTGATATAGCTGTTATACATCGTTTTGGCGTTACAGTTATTCAACAAAAATTGTATAATCGTAACATAACACGTTCGTATCAATGTTATTACGGAACGATGTGTCGTAGTTGACTCAGAAATCAGACAACATTACAACATCCTGAATGATAGATCTATTTGATAATAAAAAAAATTATTATAAAAATAATGTTTTCAAAAATAACGGTTTGTCTACAATTACTGCGCACAAAAAATGCACAAAATCGAAATTCATCATGTGCTGAACAAAAACAGAATAATAAATGTATACTATTCAATTTTTCTTAGAATTACGATCTATATAGTTAACCATCTAATTAATCATTTGAACGCTTCAAAGATTAGTGCTAAATAGATCGCAATTTCCATCAAATTATTAAGGTTATGAAAAAAGATAAATTTAACAATGAAATTAATAAGTAGATAAATTAATGCTATTTATTTTTAATATGTTTTGCAAAATTTAATTGCTTTTATAAAAAATAATATAGTTGCGTCAGTTTATAACATATAAGTATATGTAGACAATAACAAGTACCCATATCGATGAGTCAAATTGGCGTAGCAGGTAGAGTACAAAGTTCGTCATCCTAAGGTGCCGGGTTCAAACCTAGCCTAGCAGCGGCAAGTAAGAATAAAATAAAAAATTACATAATTTAAATTTAATTAATTAATAAAAATTTATTCTAAATGTAGTATGTGCTGTTGATAAAAATAATTTTTAAAAAATGAAATTTTTATTTTATTTTATTTTTCTTTGTAACTGTTGTGTAACTGTTAGATAACATGTAATTATAACATGTTATATTGCTGAGTCGGAAATTGTAACTTATGTGTAATTTCAGAGTAACGTAACCTGTTATATTCGGTTACATTGCTGTTACACTGCTGCTATATTACTGTGTTCACTGGGATAGCACCTACATATCACATAATGCTAAATAGATCGCAATTTCCATCAAATTATTAAGAAAGTTATAGAAAAAGATAAATTTAACAATAAAATTAATAAGTAAATAAATTAATGCTATTTATTTTTAATATGTTTTGCAAAATTTAATTGCTTTTATAAAAAATAATATAATTGCGTCAGTTTATAACATATAGGTATATGTAGATAATAACAAGTACCCATATCGATGAGTCAAATTGGCATAGCAGATAGAGTACAAGATTTGTAATCCCGTTTGTAAGGTCCCGGGTTCAAAACCTACCAGAGGCAAGTAAGAATAAAATAAAATTATATAATTTAAATTTAATTAATTCGAAAATTTGTCCTAAATTTAGTATATGTACTGTTGATAAAAATAATTTAAAAGAAATAAAATTTTTATTTTAAATTTTTATTTTGTCAATCATCTATTGGGGCTCCATGAAGCCTCTACTAATGATCCACGAAACATCCGTCAGTCATCCATCGAGGCTCCGTGAAGCCTCTACTAATGATCCACACAACGTCTAATAGACCTCTTTGACGACCTCTAATGGAGGTCTAATGGACGTCTACAATGCGGAACTGTGGATTTCTAATGGCTCTATATTGGACGTCTAATGGACGTCCACTGGAAGTTTAGACTTCCATGGCAGACGTCCATTAGACGTCTACTGGAGGTTTTATTTCTATGTGGGAATTTATCATGTACTGAACAAAAACAGGATAATAAATGTACCATTCAATTTTTCTTAGACTATACGATTTATACAATTAACCATCTAATTAACCATTTGAACGCTTCAAAGTATTAGTGCTAAATAAATCGCAATTCCCATCAAATTATTAAAATTATGGAAAAAGATAAATTTAACAATGAAATAAGTAAATAAATTAATGCTATTTATTTTTAATGTTTTGCAAAATTTAATTGCTTTTATAAAAAATAATATAATTGCGTCAGATTATAACATATAGGTATATGTAGACAATAACAAGTACCCATATCGATAAGTCAAATTAGCTGTGACGTGACAGCCGCGGGCTGCTGTCCGTCACAAGGGCCTTCATGGCCCTTACGCGTTAACATCGGGAACTGAATATAACTAATCCCTGCGGATAGGGAACTGCCACCGAGGGAGAAATGCAAGAACTTCCGTGCGCGAGGCCCGGAAATATCGATTGCCGCGATGGGATCCGTCAGCAAGTGGCCGCGTGCACGTTGCGCGCTATGCGCCAGTCAAATTTGGAAAATCGCGACCAATAAGGGCCCGGTTTATCAGTGGCATGGTGGAGCGCGTCGCCGAGCGGCCACCCCTTACGGAAAAAACGCTAAAAATAACACTTAAAAAAATACTCAAGTTGAGTATAATTTGGGACAAGGGGTAAACACTCAATTCAGTGTAAATATTCAACTTGAGTGTTCGCTCTTTAATTTACTTTTAATTAGAGTGTTATTACTCTCAACTTGAATGTTCGCCATCTAATTGAGTGTTAATCCTAAATTTAAGAATAACACTAAAATTAACACTCAATTAGATGGCAAACATCCAAGTTAAAAGTAATACTCAAATTAATACTCAAAGCCAGCTGAACACTCTAGTTAAATGTTTATTTTAGATATTCGTTTTATGTTTATTTCTACCAATGCAGATTAATTTTAATCTCAGTTGAACTTGCTTTTTTTGCTTTTGTTTTTATTTAATATTTTCTAATCCAATTTTTAAGAGTGCACACCCAATATTAAGTGTATACCTTCAACCGTTAGATGTTGAGTGTACATCCCCAACGTTTCAGTGTTCACACTTTATGTTGAAAGTTGTTGTGAGCGTTTGCTCGTTTTGGGAATTCTTTCCCGTCAGTAGTTGGGATTTGTCCTGTCTTAAGGGTTAGGACCCAAAGGGTGAAGGTTCGGCTTAGTGTATGAGAGAAAGGAAACTCTTCTTACTTGTTTTTTCGTTGTCTTTATTTCTTTCTCGTGCGCTTACAATCAGCTGTGTTGATGTCACGTAACACTCGCGATAAGGTTTACGGTACGCGACGTTGCTCGGACGTTGTTATGATACTCTCCGCTCGGTCACGGCGTGGTCGCGTTTATACAGGGTGTTTGGTAAAGATTTATGCAATTTTTATAAGCAGGTAGAGCGCATTAAGCTGAACATAAAATCCTCATCGTTTTTCCATTTTCACAATAGTTAACGAGTTATAGACTTGTAAAATTTTCTGTATTAGCCCGGCCTACCAGCAAATGCAAGCACGCCGAGCGCCCGACCGCGGCGGCCGCCCCTCCCTAGCGCTTGAACCTTGAGATTGCTAGACGCGCGGGGGGAGTTGTTACAACAAGCGGCAATGGCTACGCACCATGTGTACGTGTACATACATGTGTACAAAAAAATATCAGTTCTAATGCTTAAAGAAACAATTACTAAATTTATTTTTTTTTAATAAATAATGATTATTTTTAATATAAATTTTTTTTTGGTGATAGTCTTAAATGTCGTAAACTGTCATAAATTTTAAAAGAAGCTATTATCATGTGCTCAAAAACAAATTTATCCTTCTTTAAACAACATTAGAAAATTTTATCGATTAAAATGGAAATAACAACCAAATAAAATGTTTGTTTCAACTTTATATTCTTAATTCAAAATTAAATAACGAGGATATTTATATTTTTAATAAAATTAATCCTTGTGATAGACTTATAATACACGGAAAAAACTTTATGGTAAAAATTACTCTGGTAAGTAATAAACGCGTGACAAGGAGAAATTATGAAAATTTTTATTACGTTTTTCATCAAATTACGATAATATTTACATTACTTATATGATATAATTCTCTGAAATTTTTTCTTACAGTTTGTGGTTACTATCATAAATAATAAATCATATATAATTTTACTATAAAATTTTCTCCGTGTAGATTTACGAATATATGAATTTATTAAATGTTTGAAAACTTATAAACAATATTTATTTAATTCAAGAAAATTTAATATGTATGTGTGTGTATTTGGTGTGTGTGTGTGTGTGCGTGTGCGTGTGCGTGTGTGGCGTGTGCGTGTGTGTGCGTGTGCGTGCGTGCGTGTGTGTGTGTGTGTGTGTGTGTGTGTGTGTGTGGTGTGTGTACGTACATACGCGAGAAAAGAATAATCACTTTGTGACAGGAAAATGAATAATCATTCCTTAGTTCGCGATTTTATATCACTATTATTATTCATGCTGATTACTATACAATACACGCACACGTAGAAAAATATGATTCTAGTTTTAAGAAAATCAATTATTCATTTTTAATTTTATTTTTTTTAAATAATTATCTTATTTTTAATGGTTAAAAAGAATATTATATTGATAATAAACACCTTACTTTACACAAAACAAATAATGTTTAACATTTTCGTGTATGTATCACACACACACACACACACACACACACACACACACACACACACACACACCAAATACACACACATTACATACTAAAATTTTCTTGAATTAAATAAATATTGTTTATAAGTTTTCAAACATTTAATAAATTCATATATTTGTAAATCTACACGGAGAAAATTTTATAGTAAAATTATGTATGATTTATTATTTATGATAGTAACCACGAACTGTAAGAAGAAATTTCAGAGAATTATATCATATTAGTAGTGTAAATATTATCGTAATTTGATGAAGAACATAATAAAAATTTTCATAATTCCTCCTTAGCACGCGTTTACTACTTACCATAGTAACTTTTACCACAAAGTTTTTTCCGTGTATTATAAGTCTATCACAAGGATTAATTTTATTAAAAATATAAATATCCTCGTTATTTAATTTTGAATTAAGAATATAAAGTTGAAACAAACATTTTATTTGGTTGTTACTTCCATTTTAATCGATAAAATTTTCTAATGTTGTTTAAAGAAGGATAAATTTGTTTTTGAGCACATGATAATAGCTTCTTTTAAAATTTATGACAGTTTACGACATTTAAGACTATCATCAAAAAAAATTTTTTCTTAAAAATAATCATTATTTATTAAAAAAAATAAATTTAGTAATTGCTTCTTTAAGCATTAGAACTAATATTTTTTTGTACACATGTATGTACACGTACACATTGTGCGTAGTCATTGCCGCTTGTTGTAACAACTCCCTCCGCGCGCCTAGCAATCTCAAGGTTCAAGCGCTAGGGAGGGGCGGCCGCCGCGGTCGGGCGCTCGGCGTGCTTGCATTTGCCGGTAGGCCGGGCTAATGCAGAAAATTTTACAAGTCTATAACTCGTTAACTATTGTGAAAATGGAAAAACGATGAGGATTTTATGTTCAGCTTAATGCGCTCTACCTGCTTATAAAAATTGCATAAATCTTTACCAAACACCCTGTATACTATATTTTGATTCATTAGACTGCATGTACTGTTTGTCTTGAAATGCAATCCTTTTCTGTACCATTTGCAAATATGTAAACGACTTAAGTATCATTATTATCAATTAAATTGATAACGTAATCATATATTATTTTAAAATTTCAATTTAAATAATGCAATTCAAGAGCGATAGTATACGACATAGTGCAAAAGAACATAAATTTACATAAAAAAATTATATTAGACATAAGCTTCAAACATATAATATTATTATGTAAAATAAATATAAATTAATAATTAATTTGATTTTGAATTAAGATAGAAAAATGGAACAAAATAAAATTTATAGGAAATTGTTTAAATTATTTTATTTTATTACATATAAAATCATTTTAATTAAAGAGTAATATATAGGACTTATTAATTATTTAATTTATTTAAAAATTAAAAAATTTATTTAATAAGATCGTAAATAACTTTAATAATTTTTATTTTGTAAACTTCAATAATTTCAATTTCCATTGAAAAATTTAATTGTTTAATGATCATTTTATAATTATTAAAATATTGAATATAAAATAAATATAAACAAATAAGTATCATATATATATATATATAAAGAAAAATAATAATAAATATACTAAGTAACATAGTTAACATAAATAATTATTAATATATATATAAACATTTTGTTAATATTGCTGGCAGTGGCTAATCAACTGCCCAACAGTGTTTGCTACGCTATAGCTGTTCACGGAACTCGCTATCACTATCGCTCTATTGGCTCCACGAACAGTTCAGATAGCGTTAGCGTTTGTAGCGTTAATAGTGTTTCCCCGAACGCACCCTATATTACCTCCCTACTCTGTCACTATGCGGCGCTCCTGCTCCCCCACTCTCACGTACGCACGTCTTCTCTCTGCCTACTCCCTGCTTTAACTCTGTTATTCCCCGTGACACCTAATTAATACGTAAAATCACTCTTATCCTCTCTTTCTCCACTCACCTATCCACCCACACACTCTCTATCGCTCTCTTTCACTCCCACCCGACTACCCTACCCTCTCCTACGCTTTCTAACACCTCTTATTACACTCAACTCACTGCTTGCAACTACCCAGATAGCCACAAATGTATGTATGAGCACAAATTGTTCTCAGGTTGCTAATAAAGATGTTAGCATCTTGCTACGCATTTACGTCGTCCCTTGTGCTGTTATTTGCTGGCATTCGACACTGATCTCAAGTAATGCTAGCATAATGTTTGAAACGTGCAAAGAATTTTATTTCCGACATTGAATGCTAGCAAACAACAGCACAAGGGACGACATAAATACGTAGCAAGATGCTAATATCTTTATTATATATTACTGGCTATCTGGGTACACACGTCTAACTTACTCTGGCCCGGAAACGGAAGTCGTCTTTTTTATTTTTATTTTTTACGTGGTTTTTGGTAAAAAATTATAAATAATGGACGAAGAACTTTATAAACACAAAAATGTATATCAACAAAAATGTTTTCATTTATAGCACGTGAAATAAACAATGATATTTCCTGTTTTCTATCAAATTTTGATAAAAAAATGTTGTAATATGCTAAGAAGATAAGTTACATATCGTACCTTTGGTAAATACAGTGGAAATTGATTAAATAATTTATTGTTCATTAAATTTATCATAATGTAATTTTTTATAACTTAAAATTTTGTTCTTTTATATGTACACATGTATATGTTTCTTGCAAAAAATATGACTAATAAGTTATATATTGTATTTAAAATAAAAAAATATTACAAAAATTTAAAGTTTTTAGACATTTTAATTATAAATCCACATTTTTTTATAGATTATTTCTTATGTACTTACAGTTAAAATTTATATTAAAAAAAAATTCTTATGGAAAAGGAAAAGTTGAAATAAAAATAAGAGCTCAAGAAAATTTAGGGAGAAATTTACTCGAAAGATGTTTTTATGCATCACAAATTTTTTAGAAGTTTCGTTCTTTATCACTGAAATGTGAAAACAAATTTTGCTCGAATATTTCACAAATAGTTTTGGTATAAGAATTCAATAGTTGTCGACGAAAATACTATTAGGAATAATACTATATTTCACGTATAGGCTTTCAGTAGTTTTTTAATAGTATTGTAATAAGAACACAGTAGTATTACAACATTTTTCAATAGTATTTCAATAGTTTTCCTATATTATTCTCAGAAGTTTTTCAATATTTTTTAAATAATTCTCCAGGGTTGGGAAGTAACGCGTTACTTGTAACGTCGTTACCGTTACCGTTATTTTTTTTCTATAACGATTTGGTAACGCCGTTACTTTTCTTTTTTAGCAACGAAAAAGTAACGACGTTATATTTTCTTTTGTAACGAGTAACGAAACGCAGTTACTTTTATCGTTACTTTTAAATATATGGCCGGTACATAAACGTGGAAATACTTGCCGTCTGGTAGAAAGCAAAAAAACTAGAGAACAGAAGAAAAAAAGAATTTTTTGCATCTAAAAAAGAATTTATCTTTTTTTAGAAAAAGATTTCTTTTTGCATCTAAAGAAGAATTCATAATTGGTGACATAAAAAAAATTACTAAAAGAATTATTTTAGATTCTTTGTGCTATCTGGATAATAGGTATATGAAATAAACGTTTAAAGTACAAAGTATATAAAAAATATAATATGTAATATAGATATGTACTGAAAATATATAAAAGTATTTAAAGATAAATATCTTCTAATTTTATATTCTGTGCGTCTTAGTATATTTTATAAATCGATCTTATCATTAAGAAAAAAGTAACGAAAAGTAACAATTTTTCGTTATTTTTAAAGTAACGGTAACGCGTTACTTTTTATGACCGGTAACGAGTAACGGTAACGAGTTACTTTTTATCAAGAGTAACGGTAACGGTAACGAGTTACTTTTAAAAAGTAACTTTCTCCTGTAATTCTCTTATAATTTTTTTTCGTATGGGCGATGCCGCACGTCCGGAAGTGGGCCTCGGAACTCCGGCCGATCAGCCGTGATCGGCAACAAGCAGCCGGGACGAGCCGGGGCCTCATGAATACGTGAGCGCGGGCGCGCGCGCGCGTAGAAGGGTCCGTTGTGATCTCGCCTGTGGGCAGCGAACACACGGCGCGCACACGTGCGTATATACCTGTTGCGAGGTCCGCTGCCTTTCCAACGTTACCTCGCCACGGATAGATAGAGTACGGCGGTATTACACGTCCTAGAACATGTAATGGTCTCCTCGCGCACGGCCCGTTTCGAATAATAACTTGTATTTCAATTTATTATCATGCTCGTAAATCAATAATAATTTTTAATATAATACGTAATAAACGTTTCGATTATGCGCCTCTCTTTGATCATTTCACAAGAATTTTGACAAGAATTTTCCACAAGTTGAAAAGAATTGCAATTAATTATCATCTATATATCAAAACGCTTATCATGCATTACGTTAGAAGTTATTACTAATTTATAATGAATAACAATAAGATACAGCATAAGTTATCACCTAAATTTGGCTTTTGTGTGTATCATTATCATTCTAAACTACTTGTAAGAAAAATCTCAAGAGATAGAAATCGAATAAGAAACTTTGGATCGCGATGATTGGATAAAGATGTGTGGAAAAGAAGTTGAAATAAGAAAAGAAATTTGAAAAGTAAAGCCAGACGTAAAGTAATGGATTTATTGAAGCTTAGTCGGGACCATTATATTTTATAACGCTTAAAGTTATAAAATGTTACATATGTCGAATTGATGTAAAATTCTTTACAACGCGTTCGTAGAGCAGCGACATTCATATACATACTTGCATTTAAAAAGGTGTATGCGCGTAGATGGGTCAAGTTTTGCCAAATTGTTTATAAAAAACGGAAAGAGATAAAGAAACCGTATTTATTATTTATTCTATTGTAAAGATTATATATTTTTTTTATTTCACATTTAATTTTATGTAGAAAATAATGTGAAACAGATTCGCATGTGTTATTTAAATTACGCCTAAAATCTTATCTTCCAAAGCGCTTAATTACTACATCTAACAATAATATCTATTTACTGACATTTGATAACAATATTATTTTTGATAATTTTAGAATAGTGAAATAATTTATTTTAATGTTATACAAATTTTTATAACATTAAAATGTATAAAGAAAAAAAATAATTTTTTTACAATTACAAGCTCAAACAATTTTTATTGTACGTATATCATTGAAATAATTATTACATTTATTCATTTAAATTAAAAAGATAAACAAAATTATTAATTGAATATTTGTTAATAAAAAGGCAATTTACGTATTTTTATTAAAAATACGTGACCTGCCTTTTTGGTAAACGTCTAGAATAGGTACCGGTGCAAAAAATTAATTTTTTTTAATACCAATCAATAAAACTACTATAGAAATAGAATGTAGAAATGTTTTTAAGGAGAGAATTTGATTTTCAGAGCAAAACGACGTCTACTTGTACGCTTGTACCGTAACACAGGTTTGTGACTTCAGATTTAAAATTATGGCTAAATAGGGACTAAAATTGGTTGAGATAGAGTTAGGAAAAAAACGGCAAGAGAGTGCAAAAAGAGCGGCTCCGCTTCTTCTCCGTTCACGCGTTCTCTGCACCACATGGATTTGCAAACATGCAATAAATTTGCACACGCACGCACGCATGCACGCGCGCGCGCGTACGCGCACACACACACATACCCACACGGGAGGGGGGGACACATACTGCGTAAAAAGTTGCAAACCCATGTGGTACAGTAAAAGTAAAAAATCTATAATTTTTAAATCTTTATTATTGATGTAGAATGATTATATTGCACACTTACTATTTTCTATCTTAATTTCCAGATATATATATTTTTTATATCACTTAATAATACATAAAATGCGTGATTTGCATGTTTGCAAATCTGTGTGGTACATAGAACGCGTGGGTGGAGGGACGAAGCCTCTCCTTCTGCACCCCTTCCCGTTTTTTCCTAATTCTATCTCAATCAATTTTAGTTGCTATTTAGCCACAATTTCAAATCTGAAGTCGCAAACCCATGTGGTACGGTACAAGCGTAAACGGTGGGCGAGGGGGAGGGGGGGGTATGGGTGGACCACGCTTCGCATGGAAAGTCAAAAGCACAATGGTACAAAAAACGTGTGGACGTTTTGGCGGGGCTTCGCCCCTCCCCTCTTTCCAGTATTAGCTAATAAAATTAACTAATAAAACTCGAATTGATTCAAATAAGTTATATGAAGTTTTGAACATTTAACGTCGTTTTTCTAAAAAACTATATCTTTATGGCAAAAACTTTATTTTTATGGCAAAAATCAATAGGACATAAAATATGTATTTTAATAAGGTCTACAACTTTTATTTGAAATATGTTTCGAAATTCTCGTTATTTACGGAAATAAATGGAAAAAACTATAATTTTTATGGTTTTTTACAGTTTTCGCCATGAAAATTAAATTGCCTCTTCCTAAAAACATTTCTGCATTCCATTTATATAGTAGTTTAGTTAATTGGTATTGAAGAAAATTTATTTTTTGCATCGGTACTTATTCTAGACATTTACCGTCTTTTTATTAACAAATATTTAATAAAAAATAACAGTTTTACTTATCTTTTAAAATAAAAATGGTAACAGGTTTTAAATAACAGTAACAACTTTGAAAACTACTTTATCATAACATTTTGCATTTAAAACTTATTCAAGACTGACTATTTGTTAACAAAAAGGCAAAACATGTATTTTTATTATACGTAATTGTCGAAGTTATTACTGTTATTTAAAATTTGTGTTACCATTTCGGTTATAAAAAATAAACAAAACTGTTACTTTTTGTTATAAAAGAAAGGTAAATATAACATAATGATACCGATATTACAAGTTAGATATAATATAATGTAAGTAATAAAACATATACATATTTGTAATAAAGGTTATATAAAATTATATATAATATGCGGCGGATTATATATGACGGATTATAGAGGACAGGGTTTGGTGTTAAAACGCCGTTTTTTAAATTAAAAGATTCGTTTTACTGAATCTGTTAAAAAAATTTAAGTAAAATGATGCAGGCTGATTAACGCGGGCGATGTTCAGGGAAAAATTTTATTAACTCCTCCACCCTTCTCCACTATTATTGACAACAGAATATTAACATTATTGACATTATTGACAACAGTAAGCCGATATTTTTTCTAAATTTTTTGTTTCACGTGATTATGCTTCACGCAAATTTTTGTATATAACACATTAATAAACAAATACGACTGAGAGAACTACTCAGTGCTCAAAAATAAATTAATAAACAAATACGACCGAGTGATTAAGAAAGCTTTCTTAATATGATATTATTATATTATCACTTGGTCGTATTTGTTTATTAATTTATTTTTGAGCACTGAGTAGTTCTCTCAGTCGTATTTGTTTATTAATATGTTTTATATATATATATATATGAAAATTTGCGTGAAGCATAATCACCCCAAAAAAGTAGAAAGAATATCGACTTACTGTCAATAATGTCTATATTCTGTTGTCAATAATGGGGGAAAAGAAAAGAAGGATTAATAAAATTTTTCCCTAAACATCGGACATCGAACAATTAGAACACAGTAAATCTTATGTATAACGATTTGACCGCGTTAATCGGCCTGCATCGTTTTACTTAAATTTTTTAAACAGATTCAGTAAAACTAATTTTTTAATTTAAAAGACGGGGTTTTAACCCCAAATGCCTTCCCCTAGAATTCACCAGTGCATATAATTTTAATAATAATTTGTTATTTATTTTAATCAAAATGTAAACGGTGGTTCTTCGTTAATTGCAGCTAGCACTTTTTCATTTTTTAAGATTGTTACATGAGTACCTTCAACGTAATGTACCTTCACCACACTTTGAGTTACCTTAAATAATTATCAAATACTTTATTAATTAAAAGTTTTGTTGAATTTGACTTGTTAAAATGTAAATTAGCACAATTCTTTAGAAATACCTTCTGCAAACCGAAATCTTCCTCAATCTTTAGTTTATGCAAAGGATTTGTACATTTTAATAAGGTTATTGGAGATTTGATAGGTAACAACGTAGAAATGTCATAGTTTGGAACATTGGATAAATGTGTATAAACTGTGGTACAGAGCGTTTTTAAATTCGTTGGTGAGAGTAACTTATTCATAGCTAAGAATTGTTTTGAGAAAATATTGTATCTCTCTTCCCAGGTATCACATTTTTCCAGTTCCGTTAAAATCTGTCAAAAATATATGTATGTACGTTATATATTTTATTATATGTAAGTTTTACTTTAAGACAAAAGAACTTGAAATATTATAAAATATAAAAGTAAAATTGATAATACTTTTCAAGTAATAAATACTTATGTTATAAATATATATGTTATAAATTAATTTTGATCTAATCTTAAGAAAAAAATTATACCTTTTTACTAGTTTCTGGCAAATAGATATCCATAATATTAGTTAGAACACTATTTTGAAGGTCAGTTTCTGTTATTTCTGACGCATAATTATTGTACATTGTCTGTATTTGTTTAGGAGCGCCGTCGATAAGAAGCACACGGCCTTTAAAGTTCATGGCTTCTAACCTTCTTGTCAACTCGATTGCGATAAAAGATCCAAAGGAGTATCCTACTATTACAAAGTCTTTTGTACCTTTCAACTTTGATGATAAAATGTGCTGCAAAGATATTAAAAGAATTCTTACGTGCCTTAAATAAAACAATTAACGTATCATCAACATAATATGAAATTAGTAATGCGATTGCATACGTTTGCGAGATGATTAGTCGTCTTTGCTATAATGTTTGCATCAATGTTGTTTGTGTTATATTGCAGGGACGTTGTTGAATATTTCATATTTGGGGCTAAATGATTAAATACAGTTGCACACCCGTCTACACCTGGTATAAGAAAAACTTCAGTTGTAGTTTCCTGTTTACCAGTCGAAAGTTCAATACTGGTTTCTGAAATAAAATCGATGTCCTTTACAATGCCAACTAAAAATTTTATGACTTCTATTGTCTCTGTATTAATTGTCGTTTTATTTTGCGTGTAATCGCTGGCGTCTACGTTAGACATTTTAATGAGTTTCGCAAAAGTGAGATTTCGTATTTCTTGTGCAGTTAAAAAGATGTCGAATTCTCGTTCTAGAGTTTGCTTGATTTCAACGCCCATCATGGAGTCTATTCCAAGTTCGGCTAGAGACATATTGTGACTTATCACTTTTATATCTTTTATATCTGTAATATAAATAGAAAGTTATTATGACTTATGATGTATTATTTTGATAACTAGTTAATAATAATAAATTGCTTTGGCAAAAGATATAAGTATAGGCAAAAAAGATAAATCTGCACCCACCTAAAATACTGGCAACAGTTTCTATCAGGTTTCCGAAAGATCCCGTCTTTTTTTCAGCTACCACCATGCTACTCACCACCGGCCGACTTTGAAGTAATAACTTATCGAGCTCGTTAAAGCAGCAGGATATTTTTTGTTGCAAAGTACCGCCGATAATCAGTTCTTTATCATCCTCCTGCATGTCAGCGACGAGACCCACATCACCCACAGCTCCCCACTGAATTGCCAGTGCGGGTAATCCTTCTTCCGCTCTCTTTTCGCACACTCTTTCCATAACGGAGTTGGCCATGCCGTAATTAGTCTGTCCAGGATTACCTCTGCCGCAAGAAACGGAAGAGAACACTACAAAGTGTCGCAGCTTGGAGCAGATCTTTCTGGAATATTTGTCCAAGGCTTGCGTTGCCCGAGCCTTCGACTGAAAGGACTCTGCAAATGCTGTCGCGGTTTGATTCTTCAAAACGTTGTCCCTCAGCACCACAGCGAGATTGAATATTGCATCCACGGGTGCCCTTTTTTCCGCAGACCGCAAGAGGTACTCACAATCCTTCGGATCAGCGACATCGATATTCTTGATGATTAGCACATTTACACCATACGATTCCCACAGTCGAATCTTCATGCGTTGGTAACCGTTTTTTATTCCAGTTCGTGAAACCAACACGACGTTTCTGGCACCCCGAAATATCAACCAATCAATTAACTCCAAACCAAATCCACCTAGGCCTCCTAATATAACGTAACTTTTGTTCGCGTAGCAGTAATAGCGACGATATGCGATAACAGGCTCGTCTAAAGGCTTATTCTTCTCCCGCGTATTTAGAATAATCTATAAAAACATATTTGTATATTAAGAATAGATATATATCATGTATTTATATTAAAATAGACAACTGTAACACTAATTAAAGAATACTTTTCTATGTTACCATTATTTATATAAATATACATCTCTAGTAGCACAAAACATTGTCGCAATATTGAGAACTAATGTGAATGCAATATTCTTAATATTATTGTGATTGTAAAGTGGACGCTTTATCTTATCTAATTAATTTGTCTAACATTAAGTGGCAATATTGGTTCAATATTGGTTTAACACTAGTCAATGTTAGATTTAATTTTTTTATATTGGACATTAATTGCATTTTAATTTAAAATCAATATTTAATGACCAATGTACTCCTAATATGATTTATGTTTAGCCAATATTAGCCAATATTATTAGAAATATATAATTATATACCTTTCCCATGTGTTTTCCACTCGCCATGTATCTAAAAGCTTGTTCAATATCTGTTTTCGGAAAAACTTTTGCTTGAATTGGCTTGATGACTCCGTTATTCAAACCATCGGCTATCATTTTGTGCAAAATGTGATTATTCTTATGATTGCCAAATATCATTTCATCGATTACAATCCCATGAAAACTAATTCCTTTTTGAAACGCGGACACACTTAGAGGATTGTTAGAAGTTAAATCAAATTTGCCGATCTCTAGAAAACGGCCGTTTTGTGCTAAACAGTTAACAGACGCTATTAACTTTTCCTCCGCCAATGAATTCAACACGATGTCGACGCCGCGACCGTTCGTTTGATGCATTATCATTTGTTCGAAACTGGTATCTCGAGAATTTCCAATATGTTCATCTAAAATTGAGGGAAACAGTTTTTTAATGAAATCTCTCTTCTCGCTTGTGCCCACGGTAGTAAACACTTCGCATCCTTCTTTGAGAGCCAGGTTAATAGCTGCCTGTCCAATGCCGCCAGTACCAGAGTGTATAAGTATTTTGTCACCTTCTTTCATTTTTCCAAGAATGTAAAGAGCGATGTAAGTCGTACCATAAACGCATGGGATTGTCGCAGCTTCTTCAAATGTCCACGCGTCTGGTATCTTCCAACACATATTTTCACGTGCTGCAACAACGCTTGCTATACAGCTAAAAAAAATAATTAGAAGTTAGTTTTAGATATTAAACAACCTAATTACTTTTTGGAAAATTATTTACTTAGTATCATTAAGTCCCATTACACGTTGCCCGTTGACGTCAAATCCAACGTATTCCATTCCCAGAGGAATATATTGACATAATCGTTCTCTCAAAATTTGATTAAATACTACTCTACCAGTTGCAACCATTACATCTCTAAAATTGAGAGACGAGTAGACAACATCTACCAAATCTTTACGATCAAGTTTAACAGATAAGTCGCTTTCCACCCAACAAAATGTGCTCAGATCATTACGGACCTACAGGAAATATGTCTATTATGCATAACATATATCTATAAACCAATATTTTTAACAACTTTATATTTTAATTTCTGTTATATTTATTTACGATTATTTTGTTAAAAATATTGTTTTATACACATATTATAGTATAACACGTAAACATCATCATACATTAACAGATGTGCTTTTTGGTACATACCGTCTGAATGACGTGTGCGGTTGGAACAGGCTCGGGTTTTTGCCGTGGTAATTGTAAATATCTGTACGATCCCCATATTCCGTTAGATCGTAACACATTAATGGTCATATCTTTTTGTAATTGCTGTAAATAGAAGGGGTCCTGAAGAGAAAATTTGGAAGCCTCTTCATCTTGAATAAACACACCTCTAACGAGTTCTCCACCTGGTTCTTTTTTCAAACAGTTGACAAAACCCAACAGACCACACTCAGAGTCTCCCTCTCCAACAATTATGATTCTACTGTTCTTTTCGAATTTATTCTCGTCACTCACCAGCGGTTTTAAATCGTTCAGCCAGTTAAAGTTATCATTATTTATATGAACAACAATTCTTTTTTCTATCTGAACTTTTTTCTTCATAAAAACAATGATTTCTTTATCGGTGCGCTTTTCAAGAATAACATTTAATTCGTATTGCTGCTGATATTTGCTATAATCATATACGTCGCATTTTTCGCGCGTCAACAGATAACCACCTTCTTTTAGAAATGGCAAAAGTCGTTTTAGAGAAGTTTGTTGTTTGGTTAGAAGATTGAATCCAGCTACTATTAAAACTTTGTCGTCCACAATTGGTTTGTTCAAATCAGCAATCAAAATGTTTTGCGACAGGTCTGCTGGATTAAAACGATTCGGCGATGTTAAAAGGGTAATATTTGGTTGTATCAAGGGTATATCATTAAAAGCCTCAATCAACAGTAAAGATGATAGAGACTCTAATGCAGCATTATCATCATCTTCCACGAGCTCAATGACTTTCACTTTAGTGACCTGATGATCTTCGAAGGCGAGTTGTGCGGATATTCGTATCGCTTCGCTTAAAGAAATCTTTGCGCGATCAAGATGAGCTACAAATATGTTTTCTTCGATAATAGCATCTTGATCCATTTTCCTGCGAGCGATCTGAGTGGCTTTGACACCTCGAAGCTCTATTCCGCCGGCTGTGACCGTGTCGATCTCTTTGTATACTCGTATTGGTAATAAAATATCTGAAATAATGTTATCGAAAAACTTTTTTTAGATGATTTTCATATATACAAAGGCAACATTTAATAACTGAGTAACACTTACGTTTATTTGCATTTGTCGTATGATCTTTGTTTTCAGTTTGTTGTACTGTCCAAGCATGAAGCGCAGGATTAATTGCCAATTTTTCAATACTCGTAGGAACATACAAATCCCTGGTGTCATGTCCGATAATGTGCATTTGTAGCATTGTATCCATAAATGTTACCCAATTGTTTCTCCAAGCGACGTGTCCTTTGTTGCCTGAAATAGATGCGCTGTGTAATCCACGAAACAAGCCGCTGTACTGGTAACCACGCAATTTCAACTCTTTGTAAATATCTCTGGTAGTCATATGTTCTTCTTCATTATTTTTCGATAATATATCTGTAGAAGTAATTTCTTGATCTGGATTCGATGGCTCGTACACTCTACCAGTTACTATAACGTTGTCTCCTTCGATTATTTCAAATCTCCCATCTATAACATTTTTATACATTATTAAGTATTTCATTCTTTTTTTTTCTTAATATCATGCCACTTTAATTTAAAGGTATTTATCTCTAAAATACCTTTCATTATTGCAATCTTTAAGTTTGTAGCTTCATTTCTTGACAAATGGGTAGCACGAATAAAGCGTACATCTCGAAATGTTATTGGAATTGTTGTGTATATTTTTCTTTTTATCATGCCGAAAGTTTCCCAAACAAGTGCAAGATAACCGGTCGCTGGTACTAAATTTCTCCCATCTATAACATGTCCGCTCATAAATTCATAGTCCTCACTCTGAAGTAAGATTTCAACGTGCCTTTCTCGGAATTCATTATATTTTTGTTCTTGATATTTAAATGTAAACCAATCTTTGGAATGATCCCATCTATTGTCACATTAAAGATACTTTTTTTATGGATAATGTAATTATATTTATAATAATTATACATTATTAATAAGAGATTTAGTTATAATTAATAATAATAATAATGCATATTAAAATAATTCTAACATTTGTGTGTCTTTGTGAGTGTATTACAGTAACAATTATAACTCTAGACATATATTATAATTTCTTATATATAGATAATATTCAGATTGTGATTACGATAATAATTTATACCTGATCGACGGAGCGATCATAGGAGTGCCTCGACTAACTGGAAATTCGACTGGAGGATATAAATTGGCGACTTGCGGCTGTAAACCACAATTATAGAGCTTTCCAATTTTTTGCAAAAATACGTCGACGTCAGTACGTTGATTCAATACAATGTTTGTCACTTTCGGATGTAAGGATTTCTTCAAAACACTCTGGAGAACGCCGTCTGGTGCTATTTCAATAATTACAGCGTTACTTGGAATTAGATGCGTCGTTTGTTCAAAGAGAACGTTGTTTAATATGCTGCGTGTATGATAATCCGCCGATGATAAATTCGATGCTGATGTAAACCACTCAGCACACGGTACGGAGGAGCTGATCCATTTTGAACTCCGTTTTTTTGACCATGGTATTACTTTGTTTAAATTACACAAAAGCTGAGTTTTCACGGATGCAAGATAAGAACTGTGATATGGTACGTTGCAGGGGATCTCTTTCACGTGAATATTATTAAGCTAATAATACAAAAATGCAAATGTAATACAAGCCGGGAGATATTAATTGTAGCTAAAATTTAAGAACTTGATATTTAAAAAATTATTAAAATTTTAATTTTATTTATAAAATTTACAAGAGCGTTGTTTAGCTTTACCTGTAATTTTTTCACAAATTTTTGTACGGATTCTGTGGGTCCACACACAATGCTACTATTCTTACTATTGCGACATATTATCTCAATATCCGTTGGACACATATCTTTTAGACTTTTATAATTTAAGCTGACAAGTGCCATAGAGCTGGAAATTATTTTTTCTTCGACACATGCAACACCGATAAAATATGCCGATAAAATAGTTTGTTCAATGGTGAGGCATTCATCCGCGTATGCACAACCGAGTTCACCAGCAGAATGACTTATCATGTAATCCGAAATAATTCCTAAGGATGTTAGAAGATCCACTAAGCCAATCTACAAATATAAATCATTTTATAAATAAGTGTTATATATTAAAATATATCATTTAATTGATAGAATAAAATGAATTATATGGTAAAATGCATCTTTCATAATAATAAAGTAGAATGCAACAATATAAGACATTAATGGTTTAAAAATGTATACAGAATGCAGCAGCACAAATTGACGAGCATTAGTATATATAATAATATAGCATTTAATAGTATTGATACTGTGACAAAAGAAAAGAAAGAAAGGGAGGAAATAGAAAGTTTCCCTGACGTCATCGCTCGATTTTGCTCCTCGGGGTTCGCCGAGGACTCTATGCTCGATCGTTTTGTCCTGGTGTTGGTGACCCTAAATGTAGAATGGTAGTAATAGTCTAAATGTTGCGCGACGCGCCGAAAATCGACAGGTCGTATCGACATGTATCGACTCCATAGATCGTGGAGCCCCGAAAGAAGCCGAGCCGTGTTGTAAGCACAGGGGAAGGAGACACTTCCCTTCCGTCTGTTGAAGCGGCGAGTCGCCGGTGCGCGGGGAGCTGTCTTGAGTTGCGAACGAATAAATTATAATTAAATATAGTGGAGTGGTGCCGGTGGAGACGAACCGTTGTGAGATTGTGATCCGGGGCCATGTAAATTGTGAGTTAAATAAATTCATGTCTCCGTCTACTCTCAGTAGTCTTGCAATCGGTTATTACTTGGGTCCTCCAATGGAACCCGCCTTGTGAGTCTCGTCCTTTCCCATCACGTGTGTGGTTATCAGTTCCGTTAACTGATTGGCGCCCAAATTTTATTCGGAATAAATAGACTTTAAATTAAATAAAATTATAATCAGTAAGAACTAGAGCCCTGCCAGCCGAAGGACCCCGGCCGCGGCAGGTGAAGGTTAGATAATACCGTCTCATTTGGCGCCCAACGTGGGGCACGTTGGAATTTTGTGTTTTGTAATTAAGATCTATCGACTTTAAGTGCGAAACAGTGGTAGGTTGAGAAGAGAGAAGGAAAAATTTATTATTTTCTTTTTCTCTCCTCTCTTCTCTTGCGGTGCACATAATTAAAATTTCGTAATAGTACAATACAAGTGAAACCATGAATTTTGATAATTGAAATTCGAATGAAGTGGATTGTAGAGATCGGCAATATTCTTTCGAAAAGAATCAGAACGTTACATCGCTATTTGCACGCAAGAGAGGTATACTCGATTAGCGAGGGCCTAACGCAAACAGGCAAGGAATTCAAAACAAGGTCACCGAGTAGCGCTTTCACGAGATCTCAGCTGTTTATACATGTGTGTTCATCGTGTTTTAAGTTGTTTCTCGTTTCAATCTTGAACTCGAGACTAATATTGTCTACCTGATATAAACTATAAAGACAATCATCGGCACAACAACAAGTCGTTACTGAATATTTCATTGAATTTAACGAAAAATCTTTACTTTAAGAAATTAAAAGGCTTTAGCAGGGGTTGATGTAGATTCGCCCGAATTGAATACTATTATTGTCAAATACATATTTAGTGAAAATTACTCAAGGTTAGTGTGACGGAAATTCAGCAAATATGTTTCATTCACCATCTAAGAGAAAAACTCGGTCAAAAAGGGGGGGATTAATTGAAAATCCAAGGGAATTGTCCGGTGTTCAGGTCTTCGACATGCCGTCTGATGAGGCGCTCCCTGCTCCGGCACATAATCCGATGAGTGGGGGCTCGCCAACCGATCCGGCCCTGTCATCGGACACTGACGGCGCGGGGGCAAGAGGAATTCCCCCTGCACAGGACTTGAGCGCGGATAAGACAGTAGTCGGAGCATCCGTGAACCCCCCCACGGTCGTTCGGCCGGGAACACAGAATGGAGGGGGAAAGGGAGCGCGCATAGCAATGCCGACTTCACACGACGACGTATGTCCCCCGTTGTTTTCACTGGTCGGGAATATAGGTAAAAAGATAGAGGAATATGATTCAAGATTGATACGTATCGAGTCCCTTGCATACACCGAACGTAGAATTAACGAATTGACGCGGAGTTTGGAACTGTCGAATAATCGAAGCGATGTTGAAGTCCCGCCACGTTTTCCCCCCCTGTCGGAAGGGAGAGATAGAGTACGCGGCACAAAAGTAACCGCCGGAATCAATGAAATATCAAATTTCGCGTTGATTAATGATGATAGAGGCGCTAGTTGTATCACATTGAGTGATTCGTTCGCAGCTAACGCACGCGGGTTACCTAGGGAAAGAATCTTCAACCTCTCGAGGGCAACCATACCGGGTAACGGCGAAAACGTGACTACCCGATCATCCGATAGTTCAAAACTCGGTGCGTTTCCCCGAGCGTCTCGAATCGGGCAACAAAATAGCTTACCGCGAAATAAAGACCCTCCGGTTTTCGTCGAAACGGAACCCTGCGGAACGCGTTACCAGGAACGTTATCAGTCGAATATACGAAATATCCAATCGTTAGATGCGGGTAATTCGATTACGGAACAATTTAACCGTCAGGTTGGAGAGCTTACGGGCGGCCTAGTCAAGTTAACAATAACGCGTTTAACACCTGAAGGCGAATTAGTAACGGAAGAAAATCTCCTAACTAAAAAGGAATACCACCAAATGACAAGAAACGGAAACGAATTACCCTGTTCGGAAAATCTTAACCCTAATTACCGTCACCACCGCGAGGGCCGCCCAACACCACCGAGGAGGGGGGCTTTATCATGGCGAAGTAACGAATCAAGTGATAGCGACGACGGTATGACGCGTTTCGCCGAACGTTGCGACTCACGAATGAGATGCAATTTTCCTTCAACAGATAGATACCGAGAAAGAGCAGCTGACTCCCCCGCGGTGGCATATGAGCGAGGACTCGATCCTATTATGAAAATCGGACGAATAGTTAGCAATTGGAAAATTACTTTTCCTAAAACCGAAAAAGACCCCGAACAATTTCTGCTTATTTTAAAGGATCAGCTGAGCGCGAGTGGCATAAATAAGGATTTATTTGTTCCATGTTTATCAACTATTTTTGAAGGCCCTTATAGAGCTTGGTATTTGCTGAATAAACAACACTGGCAAACATGGAGAGACTTTGCACGGGCTTTTCGTTTCCAATGGGGAGTAAAAAAAGAGGATAGTGTCCTCCTCTTAGAAGTACGCGATTTAAAACTCGAGAAAGGTGAAACCCTAGCTGAATTTGCTTGCCGAGCGCGTCTGATTTTCGAACGAATGCACCACCCTCCGCCTTTTCGTGAGCAATTAAAACAAATTTTAGTAAAGTTTAATCCACGCTTAACCTTTGAGGTTTTGAATCTGCAAATTGATAGCTACGACAAGTTTCTACACTACATAAACAAGCGGAGTTATCTCTATCGTAAGTCACTCGAAGCACAGAAAGAATCACGGGGTAAGTTCGCGAAAAATGAGTTGACGTGTTTGCAGGAAGATACGGAAGATGAGGAGGACTCTCTGATAAGGGGGGACGGAGACGACGACGAATTGACCGACTTATACGCTATGCAACAGCCAACTGCGCGTACTAGTAAAAAGACAGTCGACTCATCAAATAATTCTAGGACTCTGACGAAACAGCGACTCGAACAGAATCTCACACGGTTCGGCAAAAACAATAAAACTTCGGCAGCTACTCCTATAGACCTATCCAAGACAACTCAGGCGAGGTTCGTCCCGGATCCAAATAAAATGTTTTGTTATAACTGCGGGGGAACGGGGCATACTTCGCGTTCTTGTACCACCGATAGGCAAATTGTATGCCATATTTGTCGAGCTATAGGCCACGTGAACAAAGACTGCCCAATGTATTCGGGAAACGGCCCTGCCCGGCAGTAATTCGACCTCAAATCGCTGCCACGAAGGGCGAAAACGAGGTGGCTAAATCAGCTAACGAGGACCAAGTCAATATTGAACAAGTAAAAACCTTAGAGAAAGCGATCGACACAGCTCAGGTACAGAATCAGGGAACTGTTACAGGTAACTCGTTAAAGTTGGAAGTAATGGACGGATTGTTGAGCGATTCGGAAATGTCGGACGATGAATTTGACTTAGCGGGAACAACCGTAGAGGGCGAGCCCATTGAAAGCGCGATACAGTTGACAACATTGACGACAGACGGAAAAACTAACGCCCGCGAAAATTCCGGAGACCGGGCATCTGAAGCTAAAATTTTGAAAGATTGGAGACCCGCTGGCTTAACGCCACATCTTGTACATCGTTTAGGACAGCGACGGATCTTTTGTGTAAATAATGGCCTCACGGAACCAGAAAGACTTACGAGAATACCGGTAGAAATCTCAATTTTTGGCGAGAAAATTCGCGGGATTCTGGATAGCGGAAGCGAACGGTCATATCTAAGTCGTCCGGTATACGAACGCGTCAAACGTTTTCAATTTAAGGAGCTTTCCGCGGATTCGACGTCCATGAATGGAGTACGTCTCGGTGACAAATCCATTGTTAAAACGGAAGGGGGTACGTGTTTCGTGATCGACGTGGGCGACATTTACGGACCGCAGTGGTTTAGCATACTTCCGGTTTCATCGAGCGACGTCATATTGGGTATGGACTTTTGGCTGTCGTTCAGAGTTAAAACAGACCCAGTATCAGAAACGTGGACGTTGGACGGTAGTAGATATTCATATCCCATGACACAACGACATGTCACTCTGACGAAATTAAGAACCTTAACGGTAGAGCAAACCGGTAAATTAAAGGATTTCCTGAATGTTGAATTTTCGAAGTTGGATAATGAATCCACCGGAATGACTAACTTGATTAAACATGTTATCGAGCTAAATGATCTTACCCCGCATAGACAGAAACCTTACCGTCGTAGCGAGGCTGTTCGCGAATTTATTAATAAAGAGGTGGATCGGTTGCTCGAGAAAGGTTACGTCGTGTGGAGCAATAGCGATTGGGCTTGTTCACCGGTGGTAGCCCCAAAGGCAAACGGAGGCTTGAGGTTTTGTGTTGATTACCGACCGGTGAACCGACAAACTATAAAACCAGCGTATCCACTCCAACACATGAGGTCTATTTTATCGCAATTACACCAAGCAAAGTTTATTTCGACTCTTGATATGAGCGAGGCCTTCCACCAAATCCCGATGGATGAGGGGAGCCGTAAATACACTGCATTTGTTGTAGAAGGAAAAGGATTACTAGAATGGGTTAGGATGCCATACGGCCTAACCGGTGCCCCTGCTACTTTCCAAGCGCTGATGGACACACTAAAACGACGAATTAAGGAATTGATTTTAAAAAGGAGCCTCCCGAACAATTGGTCCGAGCAAGTGTTCGCATACTTAGACGACTGGGTAGTAGTTAGTCAGGATTTTGACGAACACCTTGCACTTCTGTCATTATTATTCGAGGTCTTACGTGAAGCAAAATTGAAGGTTAACCGCGAAAAAAGTAGTTTTGCTTGTAAAGAAGTTAAGTTCCTCGGCTACATCGTAGATGAATTAGGAATCCGACCAAATCCCGAGAAAATACAACCCATCCTCGATTTTCCGGTACCAAAAGATAGAACTCAATTACGGCAATTTAACGGTCTAGTTAATTGGTATCACCGACATTTACGGAATATTGCTCGTGTACAGGGGCCTCTTAATAAATTAACCAGCCCAAAAATTCCGTGGAAGTGGACTGAGATTGAACAGAACGCCTTCGACGAAACAAAATTGGCGTTGACTAATGCATCAAGGTTATATACTCCGATTCCAGGACAACCATTTATTTTGTATACCGACGCCAGCGATTTTGGGTTGGGCGCGATTCTGGTTCAACGGGATCCTGAGAGTGAAAAAGAGAATCTGCTAGAAGTCTTAAGTCGACCATTAAGAGGCGCGGAATTGCATTACACCACCACGGAAAAGGAATG
Source organism: Monomorium pharaonis (assembly GCF_013373865.1). Classification (NCBI taxonomy): domain Eukaryota; kingdom Metazoa; phylum Arthropoda; class Insecta; order Hymenoptera; family Formicidae; genus Monomorium; species Monomorium pharaonis. The sequence goes on from NC_050471.1 coordinate 21,008,913, forward strand.
CTTGGCCGTAGTTTGGGCAGTCGAAAAATTACGATGTTATTTAGAAGGTATGCCTTTCAAAGTCGTGACCGACCACCAAGCACTACAATGGTTGTACGGATTGAAGAATCCTGTAGGCCGTCTCGCAAGATGGGCGATTTACTTGTTGCAGCACTCAATGACAATTGAATACAGACGAGGTACGACCAACGAAGCCCCGGATGCACTTTCGCGTATGCACGACCTCGACGTTGACCCACTCGGATGGGAGAAAATTATTAAGGAAACTGCCCAGAGTCGAACTCTACTAACGACAATTTGCGACGAAAATTGGTACGAAACAAAACGCGAACTTGTAAGTAAACAACCGGACAGATTTTCAGAATGGAAAATTGAAAACAACGAGTTGTACTATTACCGACCAGATTATGCAAAGCTACTAATCGACGACGAGAACCCGTGGAAAAGAGTAGTTAGACAACACGAAGTCCCAATTATCCTACAGGAAAATCACGAGACTCCGCAAGCAGGGCATTTAGGTAGAGACAGCACTTACGACAGAATTCGCCGGAACTATTATTGACCAGGCATGTCACAAGATGTAAAAGCTTACGTAGAGGATTGTGACATTTGCATTAAAGTTAAATACAATCAAAAACCTTTAAAAGGGCCACTAATGACGAGACCTCTATTAAAACCTTGGGCACAACTGTCGATCGATACAATAGGACCCCTTATTCGCTCCAAAAAGGGCAATATGTATATAATCGTAATACAGGATACCTACACGAAGTATGTCGAGTTATTCCCTGTAAGAAATCAAACCGGGAAAATTGTAGTTAAGATCTTAGAAACGGTATTCGATAGGTGGGGTACAATTCCGGAGTCAATTATTACAGACAATGGTACAGAGTATATAAACAAAGAGGTAAAAGCACTTTTGACAGCAAAAAAGATTAATCATATAACCACCCCCCTAGCACACCCGCAAGCAAACCCCGTCGAACGCGTGAATAGGACGATAAAACCTATGATTGCTGCGTTCATAAAAAACAATCATAATGAGTGGGAAGAAAACTTGTCGAAACTCCAACTCGCGTACAATACGGTACCACATTCGGGTAGTAGAATTTCTCCCTTTTATTTAAATCACGCAAGAGAAGCCGAAATTAACCCAAGGGAGCGCCTCACCTATAAGGACTCGGGAATTTCAGATCATTTAGTAGATGATTGGGTGCAGAAAATAGGCAGATTTGATGAATTACGTCACCGGGTCGAAGAGCAAATTAAAATACATCGGGATAAGCACCTTGCTAAAGCTAATTCAGGTAGACCGAAACAAGTTGACTTAGAAATCGGTACAGAAGTCTATTATCCTAATAAAAAATTAAGTAATAAAGCCGAAGGTTATTCTTCGAAACTAGGTCATAAGTACTTAGGCCCGGCAATAATAAAACGACTGGTTGGGCCTATGATCGTCGAATTAGCAGATAAAAATGATAAGCCTATCGGAAAATATTATGTAACCGATCTAAAAATACCTCGTCGAAGCCTACGCAGTCATTAAAAAAAAAAAAGAGAAATTGTACTTATAGGTATTTTGTATATATTTGGTAGTGTACACATCATTGTATTAATAATTCCGTATATATCCTGTAACACACAAAAAAAAAAAAATCTCTACTTCTAACACCGATCGCCGGAGTTGAGATTCCTGTGACGAAAGGCCGTCAACCGTGGAGAAACCTCAGCACTTTATGACATATCTGGGGCAGCAAGTTTGAAGACATCGCAAGTTCGAAGGAGAATTAAGGCCTTCGTCGATTCGAAATAACTACCAGAACCTCGACAATGCGGAACATACTAAACGAAATGGATTCCGAGCTGCGTCTTCGCGGGCTGCCGTGCCAGGTCAGGGTCGCGAGCGGGGAATAGTCCGGCGATCGCGACCGCACTCCGATGACGGACCGTGGCGATGAGACGGCTGTCACTCCTCAGCAATGTTCCGAACGAACTGAATGCCTCGCAGCTCACCGCCTCCGGGACCGAAGCGTGGTTGTGGCAAGGTGCGGGATGGCCAGCCTTGCTTGGGAACGCTATCAAGCGTGCCGAAATCTCGGTCCGTCGGGCGAGATCCGTCGAGATCGACCAAGGCGCCGCGGCACGCAAAACTCCTCACTTGTGGCGGAAACCCACTGTGGAAATAGATAAATCTGTTCTAAGGACCCCGGGCACCGGTGGCGTCGAACGCAGGCTTGCGAACAATGTCCGAGTCTGCTGAGTAAAACTAAAACTACCATATGAGCATTTCAAGGATGCCGGAAGTCCCACTTGCAGGGGAAAGGTTGGAGCGATGTGACAAAGGAATAATCCACGGGGACACCACAGCGAACATGGGCGGCGTCGGTCCACCGTGCTCAATTTTGGCGTTATTCGATCTATTGAGTTGTATTGTTAGATTTGGTATTGCGGAATTAACAATTAGGCAAGAGCTAATGAATTATTTCGAGCGTTGAGTCGCGTGAGCTGTTTTTTTTCGTTTGTTAATTGTGACCTTTGTCCGTCCTATGATTTGCAAGACTATTGAATGGCTAACTAAACTTATTTCTATTGAATGAGGTGGCCATATTTGGAACGGAGATCATGAATCTCTCACGCGTTTTGAGCGCATGGTTCTCTTTTCACGCGGCATCTCTCACTTATGACGTCAGGGTTCGAGGGGGAAGGATGTGACAAAAGAAAAGAAAGAAAGGGAGGAAATAGAAAGTTTCCCTGACGTCATCGCTCGATTTTGCTCCTCGGGGTTCGCCGAGGACTCTATGCTCGATCGTTTTGTCCTGGTGTTGGTGACCCTAAATGTAGAATGGTAGTAATAGTCTAAATGTTGCGCGACGCGCCGAAAATCGACAGGTCGTATCGACATGTATCGACTCCATAGATCGTGGAGCCCCGAAAGAAGCCGAGCCGTGTTGTAAGCACAGGGGAAGGAGACACTTCCCTTCCGTCTGTTGAAGCGGCGAGTCGCCGGTGCGCGGGGAGCTGTCTTGAGTTGCGAACGAATAAATTATAATTAAATATAGTGGAGTGGTGCCGGTGGAGACGAACCGTTGTGAGATTGTGATCCGGGGCCATGTAAATTGTGAGTTAAATAAATTCATGTCTCCGTCTACTCTCAGTAGTCTTGCAATCGGTTATTACTTGGGTCCTCCAATGGAACCCGCCTTGTGAGTCTCGTCCTTTCCCATCACGTGTGTGGTTATCAGTTCCGTTAACTGATTGGCGCCCAAATTTTATTCGGAATAAATAGACTTTAAATTAAATAAAATTATAATCAGTAAGAACTAGAGCCCTGCCAGCCGAAGGACCCCGGCCGCGGCAGGTGAAGGTTAGATAATACCGTCTCAATACTAACAAGCATCTATAAAATTATTCTTCTCTTTCCGAAAAATTTATGTTATTTACATTGATCTATAGTTTTTCAAAATATAATATTTTACCTGAATAGCGACGATGCCAACAAAAGCGTATAATGCGTTTTCGTAAACGTTTTGAGTTGTGTCTGTCAAAATGTCCATGATACTTATACTATATGGTTTTAAAAACTCATCACATCTTCTTATTGTGTTTGCAAAGATATGAAATTTTAATAAGTTTTGACCTAATTTTCATTTAAAAATTATATAATTTTATTACACTTTAATAAACTGTGTTAATAAAGTATGGAATATTAAATGTATACCCATTCCTGGCCATTGTGAGCCTAAAGCAGAAAATATAAAACAAACTGGTCTTTTCATATTGACACAACTTTGAATTTCGTATATTGGTTCTTGTTTAAAATTATTCAGTATAATGAATCCTCTCCATGGATGACCATCTATATTGTCAGCATGGACGTCGTGCAGTAAACGGATATATTCTATATCTATCGATTGATTAGCAATCTATAATCAAAAATTTCTTAGGACAAAAGTACGTTGCTAAAGTACGATACAATATAATATTTAATTATTTAAGAGAGAATTATTTAATTATTAAAGAGACGTTGAAATTTTTTTTTAAATATCTACTAACGTCGTTTAAAAATAATTTTACTGATTCTTCAGTGCGACCAGATAATATTACAAGTTTAGGCAGATCATCGTTCGTTACTCGATCCTTAATTTTTTGCTTGTCGTTCCATTTTAATAACACATGAGCGTTGGCACCTCCGAAACCGAAAGAATTCAAACAAATGTAACCGTTTTTAATTGGCATTGGTTCTTCGATGACACGTACAGTTCCATTTAATAAGGCCTCTATATCACGCCGTGGTGACGTGTAATTGATATTTGGTGGAACAAAACCAGTTTCAAATGCTATTATTACCTTTAAATATTAATTTTATGATTTAAAGTAAAAACTTTTGCTTTCTTTTAATAAGTCTTTGTGTTTGAATACAAAAGAATAACTTTTATGTAAAATAGATTTTCTGTTTGTTTACGCGCAAGTGTGGATATATATACGAAATAGAAATAAATTTTATATTAGTAAATAAAAAATAAAAACCATTTGTTTTACCTTAGCAATTTGACCAAAACTGCTCGCGGGTTCAGAATGACCCATATTAGATTTTACGGAACCGATCATTAATGGAGTTCCTCTAATCGCACCCAAAGCAGTATAGAGTGCATTGATTTCGAGAGGATCGCCAACTTTGGTGCTAGTACCATGTGCCTCAATGTAATCCAAGCAAGTTGGCGGTATTCCGCATTCATCATAAAATTCTTTCAGTAGAGCGGTTTGCATTTGTGCCGATGGATAAGTTATACCTTCCTCTTTGTAACCATCGCTATTTAATTTAATATGAGAACATACAGCATAAATTCTTTTTGCATTTTTTGCTTTTTGTAGATATATCACTGCTACTGTTTCACTACGTGAATAACCGTCTGCAGAGATGTCAAATGGTCTGCAGTAACCACTACGTGACAAAACACCTACAAGATAAGATGTATGTGTCAAAATAACTATCAATATTTTAATTAATATTGGATAATCTTATACACAAAAAATTAAATAATTTATTAATTATAATAATAAAGCATTATGTTGTTTACCGAAAGGTATTATTTAACTTTAGCACAAATTTTATTTATTATAAAGATTATGTTATCAAAGATTCAATCTGTCTTTCTTCCAAATTTTATTTACTTTTTGTCAAAGTTAAATAGTAACTAGTTAAAAAGCTAAAAATTAATAATAAAGTTAAAAAGTTAACAACTTTTAAATTTTTATTTAGTTAATTTTAAATAATATAGTTATTTTTGGAACATAATTTTTATTTAGAATTTAATTTTTTTCTAAGTTAGTAGTTTTATTTGTGTAAAAGAAAAAATTTATAAAAAGAAACAAATACATTCGTGCAATAAAAACAATATTTTTTCGTTATTTCATATAAACTTAATTTACAAATAAAATAATAAATATATTTAATGATAAATATTATTGTGTTGGTAATTCTAACTTAAATAAATTATACTGCTTTTTAATTTAAATAATTACTTTTAAAATTAATTTTTATTTTAACTTAAATTATTTTAATTTTAACATAATTTTAAAATAACTAAATTAATTTCTTGTTTAATTTTTAACTTAACTAATATAATTTTATAATCATTTAACCCTAATTCAATTTAGTTAAAAGAATATATTAATTTATCCAACCTTGCTTTTTGTGAACGAGCAACTTTATTTCATGTATAAAGAACAAATCTAGTGTATCAAGAATTCATTTGAAAAATACCTAGACGTGCGAATTGTAAAGTTATCAGGGGATGTAAACATATATTTGTAGTTCCAATTATCGCATTTTCACATTTGCCAGACATGATATAATCGTAACCAACGGCCATGGCATAACAGCTTGAACTGCACGCTGAATCGATAGTAGTTGATATTCCTTTCAGATCCAAGATGTGTGAAATCATGTTTGCCGTTGTAGCTTTGGCACATCCAACAATATTCTTACCACCTGACTAATTACAAAATCTTAGTGCGTTACAATTTCCCATATATGTAATAATTAATATCCAGACTAAAAAATGTTAATCATAATAAGTAATTTGTAACTGACAGTTTAATGACACACAAATTCGTCATATTTTGACTTCAGGATATCAATCATGTAATTTTTCCCCTAGGGCGGAAACGTGAAAAATGAAAAGTTTCAAGTTACTGTCTCTTTCTATTCAACACAATAGAAAGAGATAGTTACATGAAACTTTTCACTTTTCACGTTTCCGCCTTAAGGAAAAAGTTACACGATCGCTGCCCTGATCCACAGCCACCTGTTCAATGAGTTTTCTTTCTCTCAATCTGTCAACGAAGCCTGCTGACATGTTATGTTAGTAGACTGATGGCGGAAATCGACCTGTGCGCGTGGGCACCTGCCACCAATATAGTGTTACAGCGTGTCAACAGATTTTGTTATATCTTTGATGATAATTTGCCGAAAACGTAAGATATAACAGCTACTTTTTGAGTAATTTGTTACCTTTCTGACTACAAAAATTGGTAGAAGAAGCTGCTTTAAGAAATCTATACTAGCATTGGCAATTTTTGAAAATATTCTTTATTATATCGACTTTATATTTGTATGTTCTAGGATTTTTTTAATTGTAAAAATATAAAGTTTTGTTAATTTTAATATTTTTTTTGCTCGTCTATTATAATCTATACGTTATGTCATTTTGATACATTTTATTATTTTTTAATTTGATTAATGTGTGGCTATATGCATTATTAAAATATAATATAGCATAAAATTATTTAAATTTAAATAATTTTTTAGATATTCAAAAAAATGGTAGAAATTTCAAGTGTTTTCTTGGTCAAGTTCTCCTGTTTTTACTATTAATAATAAATATTTTTTTTACCTGAACACCAGTAAACAATAATTGCCCTTGTGATTCAATATAAGCTATCCCTATGATTACGGCAGTATTTGTTCCTCGTAGTTGTTTTGGATTAATTCCTGCATCGATAATAGCTTCGTAAGAATGTTCTAATAACATTCTTACGTCGGGCGAGAATACATGTGCTTGCTGGACAGATATTCCAAAGAAATCTGCATCAAATTTTTCGATATTGCTAATTGTTCCCATACGGTTTGAAAAATCCGAATGATCTATGACAGATAAAATTTATGAATTATGCGTGTTTTAATTCACATTTTTTAAAAATTAATATGGAATACGTTTCTTTTCAAGATCGAATAGTCTTAACCCATTTAGGACCAAATAATTACTATTTTTTCTCCACGTTCAACGCTCAAACTGCTTTTTACATAGACGTAGTAGAAAAAAAACTCAGCATATCGTTTTTGATAGTCTGAAACCTCCTCTTTCGAATGCTGGCGTCAGAATTGATGTACAAAGCGAGTAAAAAAGTTATGGCCCTTTTTTCCAAAAAAGAACAACATTTTTCGACATTTTTTTCTAAAAATTCTATATTTTGGATGCAAAAATGTTTTGCAAGATCATTGCAATAGAATATCTCGTGGAATAGATATCTGCTCTTTCAAATCCTATTGCAATTTTTTAAAAATTCAACATGGCGGATTTAATATATCAAAAGGTGGAAAAACCGTATATAACTAAAATATTTTTAATCTTCTTGCTTTTCTCTCGTAATATCTCTTTAAAATACTTTAAAAATACATAAGCTTGTTATTTTATGTGAGTCAAGGTTATAATAATTGTACATAATCAATACAAATAATGGCGGTTCTTTTCAAGAAATGCGAGAAAAACGTGATTTATCGCGAAATAATGGAGAAAAGCCACAAGCAAGTGTTTATATCTAATATTTCATTATGTTCACATCTACGCATACACCTATGTATCAAATATATATATAAAAGCGCTAAGTTACGCGCGCATGAAACGTTCTCAAAAATCTATTTACAAAATAATTTTAATTTGGCATTACAAATGTGCACTACAAATAAAATTTTAATAAAATTGTCTTTTCTAAAAAAAAAAGAATAAAAAGTTTTTTTTTCTACAAAAGTAATGATATGAGGAAAATGCACCAACTATGAGAACGGATGTTTATATAAACTAAAACATTCATTTTTACAAATAATTATTTGTACAAATATTACAAATAAATATTTTAATACAAATTTTACTACAAAAACTTGGCGCCGCTAAACCGAATAAGTTGTCAACTTTATTTCTTTTACTTTTGTACGTGCATCTGAATGTGTAAGTGCGTGCGTGCGTGTCATCAAGCCTCATCGTCAAGCCCGTTTATTATTAAATATTTTAATAAAAAGCTATAATAAATAAATTTTGTATAAATATTCTTATAATTAGCACATTTACTTTATATCATTATTTGTGTAGAGAAGACAATAAAACAATAGGACAGTAAGCAGGCCCGGATTAAGGGGGGGGCTAAGGGGGGCTATAGCCCCGGGCCTCGTTTGTTAGAGGGCCTCACTCGAGCTATTCAAAAATATCTTTCAACTAACTGAAAATATTTTTTAAACGCTAATGCGAGATTCTTTAAAAGATTCGTTATAATTTTTTTTTCTTGAAGGGCATACTTGTGTTGTATTAGATTTTATTTTAAGAAATCCATTGCATAAACATAAATTTTCTGTTAAAAATGAAACAATCTATCAAAGAAAATATATAAACGTGTAAAAATAGAATAATCACTTTATGTATTAAATTATATTAACTACAACAATACTCATTGCACAAAACAGTTTTTAAATAATATAAAAAATATTTACTTTTACTAAAAATAATTTATGTTACAAAAAACAGACTTTTTAACTCTGTAGCATTTCAAATTTCTCATTATCAATAAGCCGTTATTATCTTTAATAGATTTCCTTTTTATAAAATTTTAATGAAACGGTCACTAGAAGCAAATGACACCTTAAAACAGTATTATCAAAAAGCATGGTAGTGCCTCGCGCCAAGTGTACGCGCTGCCTCTTTTACGCGAGACGTCGTTTGTTCCAACAAACGAAAAGCGCAATAGCGCTATGCGTGAAAGCGCGTGTCGCTGGTAACAGCGCTATATGTGTCTTAGCACGTATCGCTGTGCCAGTTGATGCTCGTTTTGATTCCCGGAGAAGAGATCACACGAGATTCTTTGGTTTTAATAGTGATATATTCGCTCAAGCGAGAAGTGTGCAGTGCATATTATTCTGAGTTTTATTTCTTTTATATGACAAAATATTATTAATATAATCGAGTAATAAGCAATTGTGAGCTGTGACAATTTTATATGTAAAATTTCAAAATGTCGAGAAGATTTGAGAGTGGAGCTCAAAAAAGGAAGTTGAGAAAAGAGAGAGAAAATTTTCAAAATAAACTTCCGAAATTGACAGAATATTTTTCATCAAATCAATTAAACTCTCAATCAAATGAGCAAAGACATGCCCAAAGTGACTCTCAATCAAATGAGCAAAGACATGCCCAAAGTGTAGATTATGAAAAGAAAAGTACCGAAAACTATTCTACTTGTAAGACTGAAAACGAAGATATCGCAAATAAAAAAAATCTTAATGTTTACTTGCATACTGAAGATACATATCAGAGTAATAAAGATCGCATTGAAAATGATGTTTATGATAGCGAAAACGAAGTTTCAATTGAAGCTAGTCATACAAATAAAACTGAAAGTTTATCAGTCATAACGACGGAAACAAATGCAGGTATATTTTCACAATTTTATAATTATTCTTAGGATAGACAGAACAACAAAATTATATATTTTTATATTTAAAAAAAATTATTTTTCTTGGAAAAATATAACCAATCTGTAAGTGTACATTTAATTACATGTATAATTTATCATCGTTATTGTCGTGATCTAATATCAATTAATAGATTCATATTTTAGCTTGTAAAATTGATATACGTCATGCTTTCAAACAATCAATGGTTCATTCAATGTCACATATTTACGTAGTCTGCGAAAAAAATCCTTTAATCCTATAGGATATGAAAAACATTATTATGATTAACATAAGTTTTATATCTTTTTGTATCCAACATTTTAGCAGGAACACGGGTTTTGTTTAAAGTATTCATTTTTAAAAATTTGTTTCGTCTAAAGTATTTTTATTTTTACTTTTAGATGTGTTACAAAAAGATCCTGCTTTATGGCCACTAAAATTAAACGAAAATCAGCGTGAAAAATATATAAATGCAGGATACTCGATTTTCCAGAATAAGAATTCTACTTTTAAGTCTTCAAAACGAGAGTACTTAAAACAAAATAGATATTTTTCTCCTAAGTATTTTGAAAGAGAATTGAAAAATGGCGAACGATGTAATCGAAAATGGTTGATGTTTTCTGAATCCACTGGAAAAGTATTTTGCTATGTTTGTAAGCTGTTTTCAAAGGATCATGACAACACGTTTGTGAAGAATGGATTCTCTAATTGGAAAAAAGCCGACGAAACGATTTGCAATCATGAAAATAATAAAGAGCATAATCGATGTACGGTAGATTGGATTAATTTTATACAAAAAGATGCACACGTCGATAAAGATATGATTAATAAAATGCAATCCGAAATTAAATATTGGACGGAAGTATTAAAAAGAATTCTTGCCGCTATTCGATTTTTATCTGAAAGAGGTCTTTCATTTCGTGGTACTAATGAAGTGATTGGATCATCAAATAATGGTAATTATTTAGGCGTATTAGAATTGATTGGTGAATTTGATCCTTTTTTAAAACAGCATATAAATATGTATGCAAATAAAGGTAGAGGAAATGTTTCCTACTTATCAAAAACTATTTGCGAAGAATTTATTGAATTAATGTCTAGAAAGATTCTAACGCAGATTAAAAATGAGATTAAAGAATCTAAGTATTGGGGACTCATTGTCGATTCTACTCCAGACATTTCGCACGTAGATCAACTATCTGTGATATTTCGATATTATTTCAATGATCATATTCATGAACGATTCTTTTGTTTCCTACAAATTACAAGCCATAAAGGCAAATCATTGAGTACCGAAATATTACAGTTACTTGAAGAACATGATATAAATATAGCTGATTGTCGTGCACAAACGTATGATAATGCTAGTAATATGTCTGGCAAATACTCCGGCCTGCAAGCATGTTTAAAAGAACAAAATAAATTAGCATTCTACGTTCCTTGTGTTGCTCATTCTTTAAACTTGGTCGGAGAACGTAGCGTCGATGAATGCATTCATTCTAAAAATTATTTTGGTCTTTTGCAACGATTGTATTCGTTTTTTGGCGCTTCAACGCATAGATGGAATGTTCTAGAAAATCAAAATAACTCAAAACTGACAAGTTTATCAGTTACCCGATGGTCGTGTAGAGCTGATGCTTCTAAAGATTTGATTGAAAATTTCGACGGAATTTATAAAGCTTTGTCTTCCATAGCGGAAGATAAAGATCAAAAATCGGATACTCGACACGAAGCTACATCTTTATTAAACAGTATGATCAAACTTGAAAATGTATTTATGGCTGTGTTTTGGCATCGTATTCTCAATCGATTTAATACCGTTAGTCAGTTTCTTCAACAAGTTGAAATAGATTTGAACACAGCTAGTAACATGCTTTTTTCACTGATCGAATTTGTGAAAAATTTGCGAGATAAATTTTCAAAACTAGAAAGTGAATCAAAAGACCTTAGTAAATTTGTCAATCAAGAATATTCTGACGCGGATAAAAGAAGAAAAGCAAAAAAGTTATGCGACGGTGTGAAAGAAATGGAAACATTTGAAAAATCTGATAAATTCCGAATCGAAACGTTTTACGCGATCATCGATAAACTTGTAAGTGAACTACAGAAACGGAGCGAAGCTTATAGCCAAATAACAGGGTTGTTTGGCTTTCTCACAAAACTATTAATTATTAGCCTTGATGAGATGCAAGTAAGTGCTAAAAACCTTATAAAAGTTTATTCTCAAGACTTGGAAGAACAATTGATTCATGAATTGGAACAATTCATATTGCTGCTAAAACTACAACCTAAAGGTTTTTTTTCAAATCAATATGGAAAAAGTAACAATCTATTAAATCCCTTAAAAGTTTTGAATTGGATAATTAATAGCGGTATGGTCGATGTTTTCCCAAATGTTTGCATTGCATATAGATTATTTTTGACTACTCCCGTCGCAAATTGTGAGGCCGAAAGGTCATTTTCAGTTTTAAAAAGAATAAAAAATGTGTATAGATCAACAATGCTTGATAGCCGTCTATCATCTTTGACGAGATTAGCTATCGAAACCGAATTGTTGAGAACTTTGGATTTCGACGACATTATTAAAGAGTTCGCGGAAAAAAAATGTCGAAAGAAACATTTTTAAATAAACAAAATGTAATTAAAATTAGATTTTTTATTAGATTTTTATTTTATTGTTAGCATTTATTTGTATAAAAACTTTATGAAAAAAAATAATTTGTATATCTTTTCTATAAAATCCCTCCCCCCTCCGCTTTTTCGTCAAAGGGCCTCCATGAAGTCAATAGTCTCGGGCCTCAAAATACCTTAATCCGGCCCTGACAGTAAGACAATTTACCTAATATAATAGTTTTTTCTTAGGGGCGCACATACACACACTTGGCGCCTTTTTTACCTTTTTTAAAAAAAACGTAATTTTGTTCGGTACATACATACTTAATATGTATATATACGTACATACGTATATACATGTAAATATAAGTACATACACAATAAGTATTACACAATATTATTCCCTTCTCTTCCTCTCTTTCTCTCTTTCTCTTTCTCTCTCAATTTGACAATAACGCTCTTTCTAGCATACATAATTAATTATAATTTATTTACATGTGTAACAAAATTTACTTTATTTTCGCTTTTTCTTACTCTTCCTTTTTATTTTTCCCTTAATTGGTGATTATTTTTTCCTTTGATAAACGAAGGTGGGCGGTATGTTTAATTAAGTGCCGCGTTTTCGGAAAAGTCTATGTCCCCCTCGCAGATGATCTTTTTCTCTCTCTCTTTTTACTCACCCAAACTATTCTTCCTCTAGTTCTAATACTTCAAGTAAAGTATTTCTTTCTCTTTTTTTTTTAATAACTAAAAATAAAACATGACACACGTACTGACTTATCTCAGAATACTTATTTTCTTTAAAAAATGAAAGTGTAATATACTTATCTAATTCTACAAAGTATTCGAATTCTACGCACAGTACGTTAACCAATCTCCAAATTCGGCACAGCCGTATTTTCCTTTGCAATATAATACGCGTACAGAAATACAAATAATTCGCCATTAACCTCGCGCGCGTCATTAACTACAAACTGTCACATTATCGCCGTAAAACTCGTCGCGGATTCGACCGTCAATCACTTATGTGGAAAAGCGATGACAAAACGTGCACTTCTCGGATCTACACGACTTTTCTTATAAGAGATTATTATTATTAATCGCACGATTTATAGACATATTACTTAATATTTATTTATTTTTTACTCTTGCAAAGCAAATAACAGCAATTTATCATCATATCAATATATAGTATACATCAACATTTTATAAGAAGTCTTACACAGGTAGAGTTCCTCTAAGAAGAGTTAGGACAATCTGTCGCCATATACAGTCAAATTTATATTGGTCACTCTGATTTTATCATCTTTAGATTGGTGACACATCGTGATGAAGATTGCAGCAATGCGCACTAATATATGCGCATTAATATATTTATCAATATCATGATTTATTAATTAATAAATTATCATTTATTTACTTAAATATACATATATAACATTGTTAGATATATACAAAATATAGTGCTAAATCTATACAGGTTGTATAGCACTTTTGTCTTATATATTATTTCTTTTTATAAATATTTTTTTAAAATTTGCGGTCGGTTGGCTGTTACATATGGCGGATAAAGGCAACCAATCGTTACCACATTGTCCTAACTCTTCTTATAGGAACTCTATACACAGGTAAATTTTAATGCAGTCTAGTGTTGAATTCATGTACTGGACATCAACGGCAATGACGTATCTTAAATAAAAAATTTAAAATTTGGTCTTTGCGTCAAAATATCTCCACTCGTAGGACACGTAGAGTAAAAATAAAAAGTTTTTTTTATACAAATCAAACCCAAACTTTCGATTGAACCTAATTAGAACTCGGTTCAGTCGTTATTGAGATCTGATAATCTCAGGTGCTTGCAAGTCGCGTACTCGCGTACACGGAAAGAATTTTCTCTTAAAAATTACCCTGAAAATTGTGGTAATTGTGGGATAACGTAAACCTTGAAGAATTTTACTATACTTTTGACAAAATTTACTAAAATTTTAATAAAATTTGGCAAAATTTTGTAAATTTTAATATACTTCTAACATTAATATACTTCTAACAAAATTTACTAAAACTTTGCCCAATTTTATTAAAATTTTAGTAAATTTTAGTAAATTTTGTTAAAAGTATGGTAAAATTCTTCAAGGTTTACGTTGTCTCATAATTACCACGATTTTCAGGATAATTTTTAAGAGAAAATTCTCTCCGTGTATAATACACGGGGCGGTTTCGCGCTGCGCGTTCACTTGGCGCGAGACACTACCGTGTCTCTTGATATTTAAAATAAAAACATATAATTTAAAAATAAAAGTCAATCATGATGCTCTGGATTCGGAATGTCCGACATATAAGAGTTATCGAAGAGGAGAACAGGAGAGGTGGATGGGAAGCCAAAAAATAGCAATTACAGAAAGAAGAGGGACAAATAATATATGTATATATTAGTGTTACGCGCGTTGCCCGGTATACTTTCCGTCCGCGAGTCGGCTGTCGAATCGGCGATATCGATCGGCGGCGGCGGTCAGCTGTCTGGAGCCGGGGCAACGGGATAAATTTTTATTAATAAACAATTGGGAAGTAACCGCAAGCCTGTTAAGACGTGTATCGAAAACGCCTATAATAAAGCTGCTTTGTTTGAAAGAGTGTCTCTTCATTTCCGCGGCCGCGCACGTTACAATACAAATGCGCAAAGTTTAATGGCACACAAAGACGAAATACAGCAGATTATGAAGAAATTAAATCCTGCAGTCATAGTATTGTCGGAGTCGAGACTGATTGCGGAAATCGAAGACAGTGAAATAAGTGTACC
The DNA here is from genome assembly GCF_013373865.1 of Monomorium pharaonis. NCBI lineage: Eukaryota > Metazoa > Arthropoda > Insecta > Hymenoptera > Formicidae > Monomorium > Monomorium pharaonis. The sequence goes on from NC_050471.1 coordinate 21,024,044, forward strand.
GGGGTATAGTGTGGTTAGATGCGACGTGGAAAAGAGGAATACAGGGTGGGGGGGGGTGGGGGATTGCTCTGTATGTAAGAGATATCAAGTATGAAATAGTAGTATCGAAAAAATGATAAAGAATTGTTTGGTGCAATGCGTTGCAATAGAAGTAAAAAAGAAATTGTTTAAAGGAGTGTTAATGGTAATATTTCATTCACCGAGTGCGTCACATGGAAAGTTTATAGGATTCTTAGAGGAGATAGTAGAAGAATTAAAGATAAAAGAAGAGTGTATAATATTAGGAGACTTTAATATAGATTGTATGACAGACTCTTATTATACAAATAAACTACTAACGACTATGCAAAGTCTAGGTATAAAGCAATTGATAAACTAACGAGAGTTACCGAAAATAGTAAAACAATTATAGATCTAGTTTTTGCGAATAAAGAAATAAATGTAGAAGTCAATTACGAACCTAAGATAACGGATCATGCGTGGATAAAAGTCATGATAAATACGAACAAGATTGTAAATAAATATAGAGAATTCAGTGGCAAGGATTATAATAGATATAATGCGGATGAGTTTGTTAAGCTAGTGGAGAGTAACCTAGAAAAAGAATATGATTTAGATATTAATGTAAGAGCAAGGAAATTAATTAATAGTATGGTAGATGTGCTAGACATCTCGATACCTAAGAAAATTTTTAGAATATGGGAAGGGAAAAATGGTATTCAAAGGAAATAGAAAAGCTAGCGATTAGAAGAGATGAGGCATATAGAAAAGCACTGTACGATAGCACGGAACAAAACTGAGAACAATTTAAAATTGAAAAAAATGCAGTAATTAATTTAATTAGAACAAAGAAAAAAGAATATTATGAAAACATGATTGATCGTAATAGTAACAATCCCACGACTATGTGGAAAACATTAAAAGAAATTATTAGAGGAGGATCAATAGGCGCGAAAGTTGTAGAAAATATAGATTTTGAGATATTAGACAATAATATAGAGTGCGGTATAGCTGATAAATTTAACTTATATTATATACAGAATATTAAAGACATAATAAAATCTATAGATAAGAATTATACAACGAGCACAAATAAGAGAACTATTTACTGTATTAAAAAAAAGGGAGAGTTAGAAAAATTTGAATCAATTATGACAGAACAGTTAAAAATAATCATTAGAGAATTACTAAAAAAGAAAGGTACAGAAGAAGAAATAACTAGCGATATATTAAAAACAGTTTTTTGTGTCATAGGAAAAGAATATTGTGATATAATAAATAAGTCATTGAGTGAGGGTTGTTTTTTGAAAGAGTGGAAAACATTCACGATAATTCCAATACTAAAAGTAGAGAAGCCTAAGAAGACAAGTGATTATAGGCCTATTAATATACTACCAATATATGAGAAGGTATTAGAGATAGTTAAAAAACAAATTGAAGTTTACCTAGAAAATAATAATATCATAATGGAACATCAGTCGGGCTTTAGAAAAAATTACTCGTGTGAAACAGCAATTTAAACAGTTATAGATGAATGGAAGTTGATTATTAGTGAAAGACAAATTGTAGGAGTTATCTTTGTAGATCTTAAACGAGCATTCGAGACAATTGATAGAGGAAGATTATTAGAAAAATTATATCAGTACGGTATTACAGGAACAGTCCTAGAATGGTTTAGGTCGTACTTAAAAGATAGAAAATGCAACAAGTTCAGTTTAATGATGGATGGTCTAAGATACTGACAACAGAATACGGAGTACTACAGGGTTCGGTATTGAGTCCATTGTTGTATATAATATATATGAATGATATTGTTAATGTTTGCTCAGATGTGTAGTATAAAAATGTTTGTGGACAATACCTTAATATATGTAACAGGTGAGAGTAGTGCAGAGGTAGAGAGGAAATTGAATATTGCATTTAACGTAGTGGAGGAATGGGTGAATACTAATAAACTGAAGATGAATTCGGGGAAAACAAAATATATGTTAGTTAGAGGGATAAGAAAAGAATTGAGAGGCAATATTATTGTGAGATGTTTGGATGGAAATGAGATTGAGCGCGTAGAAAATACTAAAGTACTTAGGTGTAATTATTGATGGCTGCGTTCTGATATTCACTGCAAGTACTGAATATCTATAGTTAACGTCACATACACTATAGAATTTCGGTACTGGTAGTGAATATCGGAAGCAGCCGATGATAGACTTAAATTCAGCGGTCACTGCGATTACATGCTAAAGAAAATAGGGAAGAAAATAAGTTTTTTAAATAGAATAGAGAACTATATCTCGGCTTACACTAGATGTACAATATATAAGACAATTATAGCACCTCACTTTGAGTATTGTGCGACGCTACTAATTGATATGGAAGATACACAGCTAAGTAGGCTCCAAAAAGCGCAAAATAGAGCTATAAGAGTCTAACAAGGGAACAGACAGAACTGTCCCTCACCGATTTTAATGAGCTTCGGATATGTTGTAGAACATAAGAAAATATTAGACCCATACTTTTTTTTATCTGCGTATCTCGACGTTTAGGGGTTGAAACCATCCCTCGAAAATAACGCATTTTTTCGTTTTTGCAAATATCTTTGAAAATATAAGGTTTATGAAAAAATGTTCTATACGAAAGTTTTATGGTATTTTATACTCTTTACAATAGTATATTTATATTTTTTAAAAATTTAAAATTTTTTAATTTATCCCACCCTCACCTTTTTTTTCAACATTTTAAAAATTTTGTAAGAACAAAAATTAAAGAGCATTAAAAGCCGAATCCACCCATATATAATAACATATGGGTTCCATCATTCTCAATTATTAGCAAAACGAAATAGTAATCTCGCACTATAGGTGCCGCGCTAGAAGTAGTGTTGCGTTATTTCTTTAGTCGCGTCACACTCAATAACTGCCTCTTCTGCGTATATTTTTATATTAAAACATAATAATGGATTAATCTTAATTATATAATACGCAACGTATTACACGATATAAAGCATGAATGCATATATGTATATATAATAGGTATAAGGACAATTTTTCATAAGGTTTGTTTTTTATTCCTGCACTGCTGCACTGGTGCAATAAGTTAAAATAAGACAAATATATTATTTCTTGTTTTAACTTATTGCACTAATGCAGCAGTGCAGGAATAAAAAACAAACCTATACTTAGCTTTTTTAAGAAAAGCAATGTAAAAATTATTTTTTCAATTAGTTTCTATCTTTTTTGCATGACTCTCATTTTTTTATATCAAACAGAAATTTTATAAAAGAAAAAACTAATGTAAACATATATAGATATATTATATATATTTTATATGAAACATTTATTCTCGGGTATACAGAAATACTGCGTAGCAATTGACAAATGACATTACTTATGTCATTTAAACTAATATAAAGTTTTTTTTGTTTTACTGTTCTTTTACTATTAAATAACTATTTAGATGTATTATAGTTTTTCTATTCATTGTTCTACACAATAGTGTATACAAAATTCTATATAATAACTACGAAAAAATCCTTATGTTTTGATTAACCTAAAGAATTTTACTGGTTAATTAATAAACAACTGATGTAACTGTCCAACAGCCAATCAAAAGTTGCACTAAATTTTTACGAGAGTAAATGCGTAAAAACTATATAATCAAATTACGAATGATAAAATTTTACCTATTTTCCATCGACCATGATTTGGTCTAACAAGATCGATTTTATTAAATAGATTTTCTCGTAACTGATTCATGTTGTCTGAATCTGGAAATCTTCCACTAATACCAGAAATAACGATATCTTCGGGGTTAATACTGTCCAACAATTTATGTGTTTTTTTATCATCCATGATTAATTATTGTTTTAATCTAAAAAAAAGTATATATTATATACTAATTTGCTTTACTTTAAAGTTTACAGTAAAACTATGGATACTCACAATGTGTCACCGTGATTTTGTTTAAGTCATATGCAAAAACAAACTGGCGTTATTTTTCCAAGCCTCTGTTTTATATATACCAGTGCTCGGAATTAGTTGCACATTTCGCCTCGATTCCTGAGGCACCGCCTGCTATACCCCCACTACCGCTCTAGGCTCGACGGCCGAGCCGCCGGCCGATCGCGCGCTTGGCCTTGTGTCTCAGGAGCGTTCTACGATAGATATGCCTGATCCATTCGCGTGATTAAAAAATTCTCTTGCGCTGTGAATAATTTTTTTTATTTTTACAAACAATTAAAGTTATTAATATTATTTTTCCTCCTGGGTGATGTGGAAAGCTATTAACAAAATTGCAATTATTACATTGTGTTATATTATACTCATTATATGTATATACAAATATGTTTATAAACGTAAAAATAATATTAATAACTTTAATTGTCTGTAAAAATAAAAAAATTATTCATAGCGCAAGAAAATTTTTTAATCACGCGAATGGACCAGGCATATCTATTGTAGAACGCTCCTGAAATACAAGGCCACGCGCGCGATCGGCGGCTCGGCCGTCGAGCCTACAGCGGTAGTGGGGGCATAGCAGGCGGTGCCTCAGGAATCGAGGCGAAATGTGCAACTAATTCCAAGCACTGGTCTAAGTGATAAAAATATTTAAATTTGTTACTATCTAGTGCAATCTCAGTGACAAAGAAACTTAATTTTTTAATTTAATATAGTTTACTGCAAGTATTAAAAGTACCAAATTGTTGTTTTTACTATTATGTTTATTATAAATATATTGCAAATAAAGGCTTCCTACAATAGTCATAAGTTACTCGAGATTTGCGACAACTAATAAATTGACTATAGCAAATCGTAACTGACAGCTTGCAATTATTGTAGGATGTAAATTGTTTTTGTTTTTATTATTATGTTTATTGCAAATAGTGAGTAAAAGTTAATACCTGATTTATTTTTTTTTTTTATCGTAACTGGCAACTTGTGATTATTGTAGGCTGTCTCCTATAATTCTAAGAAATATTAATTTTTTATTTACAATTTATTTTAATAACAAAAAAATATTTAGTTATATATTAATACTTAAATATAATTATTCAAATATGTATTATTAAATTTCAATTATGTTTATTTAAAAAGTTACACATTCAAAGCATATAATGTTTTTGTAACAATTATATAATTTTTGTTTGAAACAATTTTTTGTTATTAATGTCATTATACTAATAGTGCATTTAATAAAAACATTTATACCATTAAAGTGTATTTAAATTTTTTCCTATAAAATCTGTATGTATATATGTATATTAATTTGTAAATACTACAAAATGCACGATATCCAAACCAAATTACCTTTTAAAGGTAAAAAAAGCGCGCCAAGTGTATAATATTTCTTTAAGGAAAAAAAATTACAAAATTCAAAATAATACTTTTGATCATATCAAATTCAACTTAAGTAATATATAATTTATAAATACTATAAAATGCATAATATATCCAAACCAAATTACCTTTTTAAGTCGCTTTGGCCACAATTTTAAATCTGAAGTCGCAAACCCTTGTGGTAAAGTACAAGCGTGGACATCGTTTTCTCCTATAAGCAAAGGGGAGGAGGAGGTGAACTTCGCTACACGTGGAAAGTCGCAAATCCATGTGATGTACTCCTATACTGAATAACCCAGATAGCACAAAATATTCATAAAATATTTATAAAATATTTACAAAAAAGAAAAATATTTATAATAAATATTTTGTACATATTTTTATGTCCAAGTTTGTCAGGTATAAAAAAAATTATGATAAACATTTATGAAAATATTTAAAATAAATATTTGTACCATTATTATCAAAGAATATAAAAAAATATTTCGAGTTCATATACCACAAATATTTTTTAGTACATTTTAAAAATATATTCTATATATTATTGTTGATAATAATTTTTGCACCATTTCTAAATGGTTTATGAAAATAATTATATAATCTTTAAAAAATATTTATCGAAAAAAAATTTGTAAAATATTTATAAATATTTATGATAATATTTTGTGCTATCTAGGAATTACGACATGTGTGGTATTTATGAAAATTTTTTTGTTAATAAATTTTTAACGAATCACGAGCGACAGCTCGTGATTCGTTAAAATCTTTTGAAGTTCACTCACAAGGGTGACCTTAATAACAAATGTCAAAGTCAAGGTCATCGAAGCTGCCTCCCCTAAATAATTACCCAAAAATTTAAATAAAGAATCACTCGGTTTTTGAAATAATTGTGAAATATTAATACTTTAAGTTTAGATTTGTATAATTATAAACAAATATAATTTAAAAATTTTATTTAAAAAAAACTGTTGCGTTGTGGTATATCATCTATTATTGTAATCATTTGAAATTCTTATCACTTTGTTAGGCTATTATAATGCAATATTTGCCTTTTGACGGAAGAAAAGGTTAATTAGTAGTGAATTGGCAACTGTAATATTCCATTCCATTTTTAAAGAACGATAGGAAAATTACCAGATTGTGGAGTCGGATCCGCTATATGTTCGTTGATCTTTTGATCGTTGATCTTTTGAGGTTATGATAAAAGTGGATCAGCTGCAATTCAAATGCGATTAATTTTCTTATTGATATTCTTTGACAATAACGTTTAATTTCGATTTAGCACATACAAAAATACAAAGAAACGTGCATAAAAAAAGTTACATTTTTGGGACCAAAATTTAATAATTTTATCTTTTATGTTCATTTTATGTATATTATAAGTCTATATTATACAGGGTGTTTGGTAAAGATTTATGCAATTTTTATAAGCAGGTAGAGCGCATTAAGCTGAACATAAAATCCTCATCGTTTTTCCATTTTCGCAATAGTTAACGAGTTATAGACTTGTAAAATTTTCTATATTAGCCCGGCCTACCGGCAAATGCAAGCACGCCGAGCGCCCGACCGCGGCGGCCGCCCCTCCCTAGCGCTTGAACCTTGAGATTGCTAGGTGCGCGGGGGGAGTTGTTACAACAAGCGGCAATGGCTACGCACAATGTGTACGTGTACATACATATGTACAAAAAAATATCAGTTCTAATGCTTAAAGAAGCAATTACTAAATTTATTTTTTTTAATAAATAATGATTATTTTTAATAAAAAATTTTTTTTGGTGATAGTCTTAAATGTCGTAAACTGTCATAAATTTTAAAAGAAGCTGTTATCATGTGCTCAAAAACAAATTTATCCTTCTTTAAACAACATTAGAAAATTTTTATCGGTTAAAATGGAAATAACAACCAAATAAAATGTTTGTTTCAACTTTATATTCTTAATTAAAAATTAAATAACGAGGATATTTATATTTTTAATAAAATTAATTCTTGTGATAGACTTATAACACACGGAAAAAACTTTGTGGTAAAAATTACTTATGGTAAGTAATAAACGCGTGCTAAGGAAAAATTATGAAAATTTTATTATGTTCTTCATCAAATTACGATAATATTTACACTAGTTATATGATATAAATCTCTGAAATTTCTTCTTACAGTTCGTGGTTACTATCATAAATAATAAATCATACATAATTTTACTATAAAATTTTCTCCGTGTAGATTTACGAATATATGAATTTATTAAATGTTTGAAAACTTATAAACAATATTTATTTAATTCAAGAAAATTTAGTATGTAATGTGTGTGTGTGTGTGTGTGTGTGTGTGTGTGTGTACATACACAAAAATGTTAAACATTATTTGTTTTGTGTAAAGTGAAGTGTTTATTATCAATAGAATATTCTTTTCAACCATTAAAAATAAGATAATTATTAAAAAAGAATAAAATTAAAAATTAATAATTGATTTTCTTAAAACTAGAATCATATTTTTCTACGTGTGCGTATTGTATAGTAATCAGCATGAATATTAATAGTGATATAAAATCGCGAACTAAGGAATGATGATTCATTTTCCTGTCACAAAGTGATTATTCTTTTCTCGCGTATGTACGTACATACACCACACACACACACACACACACACACACACACACACACACACACACACACACACACACACACACACACACACACACACACACACACATTACATACTAAATTTTCTTGAATTAAATAAATATTATTTATAAGTTTTCAAACATTTAATAAATTCATATATTCGTAAATCTACACGGAGAAAATTTTATAGTAAAATTATGTATGATTTATTATTTATGATAGTAACCACGAACTGTAAAAAGAAATTTCAGAGATTTATATCATATAACTAGTGTAAATATTATCGTAATTTCATGAAGAACATAATAAAATTTTCATAATTTTTCCTTAGCACGCGTTTATTACTTACCATAGTAATTTTTACCACAAAGTTTTTTCCGTGTGTTATAAGTCTATCACAAGAATTAATTTTATTAAAAATATAAATATCCTCGTTATTTAATTTTTAATTAAGAATATAAAGTTGAAACAAACATTTTATTTGGTTGTTATTTCCATTTTAATCGATAAAAATTTTCTAATGTTGTTTAAAGAAGGATAAATTTGTTTTTGAGCACATGATAACAGCTTCTTTTAAAATTTATGACAGTTTACGACATTTAAGACTATCACCAAAAAAAATTTTTTATTAAAAATAATTATTATTTATTAAAAAAAAATAAATTTAGTAATTGCTTCTTTAAGCATTAAAACTGATATTTTTTTGTACATATGTATGTACACGTACACGCACCGGCAGAAATGGTGTCCCGCGACGTTCAGCGCGCGGCGATCACCCACACACGCGAAGCGCCGTACGTGTTACTGGGCGCACGGAGGAGCCGGGGAGATGGGAGAGGAGCGAAAAAAGTGGGGATCGCGCCGGTGTTGCATCCTTCACTAACGTCGCACGTTGAAGAAGGATAGAGCTAAGATGAGTGAGAAGACGTGATACCGACTCGATGGTGTCCCAATATCCGTTTCACTCGCACTCGATACTAATATCGTCTCTCGCTCGCCAATACCGATGCGTCGTGCTTTCCTTTTTCTTTGAGAGGCGGCTATCCGAATGCACGAAGCGTCGACATTTATTCTATTAGCATGTCATTCATTACTTTATATTATGTAAAGTGATAAAATTTAATTTAAAAAAACACAAATTTTTATTGAAATATTAATTATGTTATACATAGAAAGAAAAAAATTCACGTTTATCCCAATTAATTATTGATTCACTTATGATTGCGTAATAATGCTTCTTTTTCATCCCGTAACAAATTTTTGTGTGAAATTATAACCATCGTTACGGATAATTTTCAGACTATAAGAGTTTCTCATCCATTTACAAATTTAGAGTATAAGATTACTTTCTTGTATTGTAAGTAAGCTTGCAAAATTGAATTTACAATTAAATGTAAGTGTATAAAAATAGTGATAGTGATAAAAGATTATAAAGTTTTAAACTTATCTTATCATTTTGTTTAAATTAAAATATATATTTTGTTAATGTTGCAAGGAAAAGGAACAGGCAACAAACGATAATCAAATATTTAAAATATTGTCTAAATTTATTTAATTGAATTGATAAACATATCGCATTATTTCTGTCATGTATTCTGGAATTAGTTTGATAAAATTGTCAGTTTTTGAACAGATATAACTGGGATTTGGTAAGTTTATGTATTTTTTAACTGAATCGAGTAAATAGCATATAAAATTTAATTATGTTAAATGTTAGATGAACAAAAAATTAACTTACAATCTATCTTACAAACTACAATTAACTTACAAACTATCAACATTAAATAAATGTTAAAATAAAATTTTTATTATCTTTTAAAATTATTATTTACATATAATTAAAGTTTCTAATTAAAAAAAACATTATTAAACAAAACAGTTATCGTATGAGTTATTAAATAAATTTTAATAGTTTTTCATTCCAGCTTATGTGTCTCACTCACACGGTGAACCATATGTATCGTTCTTTTTTCTTCTTTTGCTTGTTGTTTTGTTACTAGGAGACCGCATATTTCAAATGTTTGTTACTATTTTTGCTTATTAAATTATTTATCGTGGTGTCATAGCACTGAGCGGACGTAATTCTGCAATTGTGATAACGATGCCTAAAAACTTGTGTCCGGAGATGCGAGGTCGTATTGTTGGGCAGTGGCAGACCGGAAGATCAGTAGCTGAAATTGCTGCTGAAATTTCGTGTTCTGTGAAAACTGTCCGACGATGGATACAGCGTTTTACGGATGGCGGTGATCATGCTTTGCATGATCATCGTCGAAATAATCGGGCTCCCCGAAAGACTCAACCAGAAGAAGTTGAGGCTATCGTTGCCGCAGTTGCTGATCAACCCTTTGGCACCATCCAAGAGGTGATCAACGCAACGAACGTCGAAGTATCCGATAGGACCGTCCGGCGACGTCTCAACGAAGCTGGATATCACTGTTACCGTCCAGCCCGCAAAATTCCGCTGACTCCCTTTCATCGGGAGCAGCGCATCGCGTTTGCTTTGGAAAACCTGGTGACGAGCCATGAGGAATGGGAGGCAACGTTCTTTACGGATGAGAAATCTTTCGTATCGTCTGCCGACCGCATACCTCACGTATGGCGACCACGAGATCAACGGTTGCATCCGAACCATGTTGTGCCTCTTTACAGAAGTGGGAGGATTTCATGCTCATTGTGGGGCTGGATTAATGGCACTACAATCGGAGAGCTGGTGGAGACTCCTCCAAGAATGACCTCTGCAGATTACATTCGCATACTGGAAGATGTTTTTCTTCCATCAGTACGCGCAATTTATTCTGTAGAGGACATGCCAGTTATTCGATTAGTGCAGGATAATTCTGGAGTCCACACTTCGCGTGAAACGCAGGCATAGTTTCGGAATCATCCGGAGATCAAGTTGGTTAACTGGCCTGCTCGTTCACCAGATCTAAATTTGATCGAAAATGTCTGGGCACAAATGGTTCGACGATGGGAACCAAGAAGGGAGAGGACGGTAGCAGCGTTAGTCAATCACGCAAAAGAAATCTGGGAAGAACTTCGGTTCCGACCAGACTTTCTTGCAAACTTGATTAATTCGATGCCTAATCGACTCAATCAAGTTATTGACCGGTCTGGATACTGGACGGATTATTAATGCTTCCGCAGCTAACACCACAATCGGTCCTTTTCAGGGCCAATAAAATTTTCACATCGCAAATAGAGACGGCTGTCTCACGTGTTAGAAAGCCGGCTGGTCGGCATTTTCCGGCCAGTAGGCTGGTTAAAACATCGACGAGAGATTATTTACTAATAGTCTCTCGTCGGTGGTAAAAGTAACACGTTAATTGTAATTTCATTACAAGTAACACAATTATGTTTTAATTTATTATTAGTATATTTTTATATTTAATTGTAACTTTAATTCTACAAATTTTATTAGTAACAAGAAATATTAATTTTATATTGCAAATTTGGAAGCGCAAGAAAAACTATTAAAATTTATTTAATAACTCATACGATAACTGTTTTGTTTAATAATGTTTTTTTTAATTAGAAACTTTAATTATATGTAAATAATAATTTTAAAAGATAATAAAAATTTTATTTTAACATTTATTTAATGTTGATAGTTTGTAAGTTAATTGTAGTTTGTAAGATAGATTGTAAGTTAATTTTTTGTTCATCTAACATTTAACATAATTAAATTTTATATGCTATTTACTCGATTCAGTTAAAAAATACATAAACTTACCAAATCCCAGTTATATCTGTTCAAAAACTGACAATTTTATCAAACTAATTCCAGAATACATGACAGAAATAATGCGATATGTTTATCAATTCAATTAAATAAATTTAGACAATATTTTAAATATTTGATTATCGTTTGTTGCCTGTTCCTTTTCCTTGCAACATTAACAAAATATATATTTTAATTTAAACAAAATGATAAGATAAGTTTAAAACTTTATAATCTTTTATCACTATCACTATTTTTATACACTTACATTTAATTGTAAATTCAATTTTGCAAGCTTACTTACAATACAAGAAAGTAATCTTATACTCTAAATTTGTAAATGGATGAGAAACTCTTATAGTCTGAAAATTATCCGTAACGATGGTTATAATTTCACACAAAAATTTGTTACGGGATGAAAAAGAAGCATTATTACGCAATCATAAGTGAATCAATAATTAATTGGGATAAACGTGAATTTTTTTCTTTCTATGTATAACATAATTAATATTTCAATAAAAATTTGTGTTTTTTTAAATTAAATTTTATCACTTTACATAATATAAAGTAATGAATGACATGCTAATAGAATAAATGTCGACGCTTCGTGCATTCGGATAGCCGCCTCTCAAAGAAAAAGGAAAGCACGACGCATCGGTATTGGCGAGCGAGAGACGATATTAGTATCGAGTGCGAGTGAAACGGATATTGGGACACCATCGAGTCGGTATCACGTCTTCTCACTCATCTTAGCTCTATCCTTCTTCAACGTGCGACGTTAGTGAAGGATGCAACACCGGCGCGATCCCCACTTTTTTCGCTCCTCTCCCATCTCCCCGGCTCCTCCGTGCGCCCAGTAACACGTACGGCGCTTCGCGTGTGTGGGTGATCGCCGCGCGCTGAACGTCGCGGGACACCATTTCTGCCGGTGCGTGTACACATTGTGCGTAGCCATTGCCGCTTGTTGTAACAACTCCCCCCGCGCACCTAGCAATCTCAAGGTTCAAGCGCTAGGGAGGGGCGGCCGCCGCGGTCGGGCGCTCGGCGTGCTTGCATTTGCCGGTAGGCCGGGCTAATACAGAAAATTTTACAAGTCTATAACTCGTTAACTATTGCGAAAATGGAAAAACGATGAGGATTTTATGTTCAGCTTAATGCGCTCTACCTGCTTATAAAAATTGCATAAATCTTTACCAAACACCCTGTATATATTACATATAGGTGTATCACTTGTACATTGATATATGAAAACAAATGTCCCATGTATATATCTTTAATTAATTAATTTTATATATTTGTATTATTTTTATCGTCGCATGAGAATAAAATTTTCTAATGAAATTTGATCAAAAATTTTGTGTAAAAATATTTCTCTTCTCTTTTCTTTTTTCTCTTTTTTTTCTTACTTATTAACCCTTATGTACACACTCAGCGTTTACCACGTTGTTGTTACACACCGAGGGTACCCGGGTCCTCACCATTAGTTTTTCTTAATTCCTGTGTTTATATGTGAACGTTTAGAATCAATTTACTTTATTAAATAAACATCAATAGAAACTATCTAAGCTATTTCCAAGTCCCCCAGTCTGTTAAAGTTTTCATGAAAAAAATAAAAGTAGGCTCTCCGAGCGCTGCTCAGGTAGCGCGCGGTCAGTTTTGACGAAATGTCGATTGATATCAAACCCAAGTAGCAAGGTGTCGTCTAATTGACGTCATTTTTTGGTCATTTTATGACAAAGCAGACGTCACTAATTGACGTCTTAATGACATTAAAATGACGGTTTAATGTCACAGACCGTTGACGTCACAATAAAGACGACATTTTAACGTCATTTTTATGACTATCCCAGGTAGTAAAAGTCGCCGTTATTTTGACGTTTTAGAAAATATTTCGGGTATATGTTCGAAATTTCGACAAAGTGAACACCCAGGTGTGCACATATATTAACTCACTTTTCTAAACAGATATATTTTGAATTTAGTTATAAAAACAGAAACTTGAAGAAATAAAATAGATTTTGCACAGCATGTTCGGAAATATTTTGTTGAAATGGTTACATTTTCTGTTCAATTTGTGCAATGGTTAAGAAATGTACGTATAAAATTGTTATTAAAATCAAAAATATATGAGGAGCAGGTATCGCCAATTAAAGGTATATAAAATTTATCTATGATTTTTTAGTACTGAAAACTTTAAACGCGTTTTTCTCGAAACTACATCTTTCAAGTCGGCCGGACTCATAATTCGAACAAATCTTCACCGATTGACTTGAAATTTTAACTGTATATTCAAAATTACATTTTTTACAGAAGTACGTAGGATTTTTTCATTGTATTTCATAGTTTTTTCTGTTATAAACAATTTTCTGGCAATTTTGGGGGGAATTTTTAAACTTTTTTTTAACGCGCTATCCTTGCAAAAATCGATATATCAAAAAAATCCTACGTACTTCTGTAGATAGTCTTATATATAATTAAAAAAAATTTGTTTTTCATTAACTTAAAAATCGCAAGTGCCGCTGGTCCGGCCGCTCACCCTTAAAAAAAGGCTTCATCGAAGAAAAGCTGTATAGCCGTCATTTTGTTTTGTATCAATTTGAAAAAAATAATTTTTACAGTTTATTAGTTGTACAATGAAGGACCTTTTTCAGCATTTTGATTTATTTCATTGTTTCACTGAAAAAAATTCCCCAAATTTGCTTATTTTTTTCGTCGCTAGAGTGGCCTAATCCCTTAAGATAATACTTTTTTTTATTTTATATTAAGATGAAAAACATTCAAAAAGTGCTTAATTATTATTGATTATAAAGCTTAAAACGACCACAGTTGTAAAATTTTCTCTTATAGATTATTAAAATAGAGTTGTAAATCAGAGATGAACAAAAAGTTGTAATAATTTGGTATTCTTTAATTAATAGAGTCTATTACAAACATAGTAGACTTATTGTTAGACATACATTTTAACAGCATCATTGAAAAACACTTTTTCAGCGGTTTTATTTCAAATAGTCCCTGCGCTGCGTTGTCCCTACCCGAAAAAAATGGATATTAATATGATCAGATGCAAATATACATAATTAGATACGAAAAGATCTAATAATATATGATCATATATAATCAAATAAAAAAATTGGCGCAATATGATAATATATAATCATAAAAATATATAATTAGATATAAAAACATATATTATTAATTTACGTTTATTATTTCCGCATATATCTGCATAGAGAAATAGTTTTGCATAATATATAAAAATTGTAAGAACTAATTTTCCATTACAAGAAATATGCTGTTGCGACGCTGTTCGTACGCTGTGAATTATTCTGCCTAATGTGATATCTTTTGTTTTATAAAATAATAACTAATTGTTAATTGTCAATTGCTTTACCGCACAAAATCATAGAACAGATTCCAACACAACTAACATATGCGCAAACACATTTGCGTTAAGTTTAATGAATAAGTATGCAGCTGAAAAACCTGTAGATGTCGATTCAATTATTTCTACACATAATTATCGATTTTATTTGGAGTATATGCTCTAGATATTAACTACTCGATAACTTTCCCAGGCAGCAAGGTGACGTCCACTGGACGTTAATAATTCGTCATTTAAGGTCGCGGACGTCATGTTACCAAATTAAGACGTAATAGTAACGTAATTTTTTGACCTATTAATTACGTCAGTCATTTATCCATCCTACAACGTATTTTTGACGTCATATTCTTGACTAATTAATAACGTCAGTTAATTGATATTTTATAAATATTGCGTGCTGTCTAGAGTATAATTTAGTTTTATTAAAAGAACAGAGCAAAAATTTTTATAAGTTTTTCCACATGTTATTTCGCATATGTAAAAATCAGAAAAAAAACTGTAAATTTATATTTATTTATAAAAATATTAGTTAACTACAAGTTTCATGTTCCTGACTATTGAACTGATCTATAACAAATATGTATTCATGAGCATTAAGTGTTCACGGATCATCACGAGGTGCCAGGTTGCGTATCTTCGAAGTCAAGCAACGTCGACGGCGATTCAAAGTTGGATGGGTGACCGCGGAAGTTAGACAATCCCAGATGTGGCTATGGTGTGGTGGGTAACGATGCTTGTTGAGAAACGACGTAAATTTTTTTTTTTACATTATAATTATGTTATTTCAATATTTTCACAATGCAAGTACTGCATATATAGAACATATACCCGAAATATTTTCTAAAACGTCAAAATAACGGCGACTTTTACTACCTGGGATAGTCATAAAAATGACGTTAAAATGTCGTCTTTATTGTGACGTCAACGGTCTGTGACATTAAACCGTCATTTTAATGTCATTAAGACGTCAATTAGTGACGTCTGCTTTGTCATAGAATGACCAAAAAATGACGTCAATTAGACGACACCTTGCTACTTGGGTTTGATATCAATCGACATTTCGTCAAAACTGACCGCGCGCTACCTGAGCAGCGCTCGGAGAGCCTACTTTTATTTTTTTCATGAAAACTTTAACAGACTGGGGGACTTGGAAATAGCTTAGATAGTTTCTATTGATGTTTATTTAATAAAGTAAATTGATTCTAAACGTTCACATATAAACACAGGAATTAAGAAAAACTAATGGTGAGGACCCGGGTACCCTCGGTGTGTAACAACAACGTGGTAAACGCTGAGTGTGTACATAAGGGTTAATAAGTAAGAAAAAAAAGAGAAAAAAGAAAAGAGAAGAGAAATATTTTTACACAAAATTTTTGATCAAATTTCATTAGAAAATTTTATTCTCATGCGACGATAAAAATAATACAAATATATAAAATTAATTAATTAAAGATATATACATGGGACATTTGTTTTCATATATCAATGTATGTACATGTGTACAAAAAAATATCAGTTCTAATGCTTAAAGAAACAATTACTAAATTTATTTTTTTTTTATAAATAATTATTTTTAATAAAAAATTTTTTTGTGATAGTCTTAAATGTCGTAAACTGTCATAAATTTTAAAAGAAGCTATTATCATGTGCTCAAAAACAAATTTATCCTTCTTTAAACAACATTAGAAAATTTTATCGATTAAAATGGAAATAACAACCGAATAAAATGTTTGTTTTAACTTTATATTCTTAATTAAAAATTAAATAACGAGGATATTTATATTTTTAATAAAATTGTTGTAAATAGCGGAAGTCGTTGCCGATCCGAAGGAAATAACTGACAATGAGTCGATTTATAGGAACTAATTATTGATACTTTATTAAAAGAGCGAGCGCACGTGGCACGTGTACAGCGTTATATATTCGACGGATAAGGGTAGATCAAAAATGCCAAACGGATGCGGTGTCAACAAAAGGAACTAGTGAAAGATTTAGACAATCGATAATGAAGGCGAACAGATTACAGTCGGTAATAAAAACCACAATTTATGACACCTTCCCTTAATCTGAACGCATTCTAAAAGCAAAAGGCAATTCAAATGAAATCAATATTTAATAAACTTAAACAGGTTTCATGTTTTGTCCGCGGTAGTCCCTTTGTAAGTATGTCAGCGGGCATCTCCTCGGTCGCCAAATATTGAAGTTCGACTTGTTCACTCCTTATGGCCTTTCGGACGAAATGATGACAAATGTCAATGTGTTTAGTCCGTGAATGGAATGACGGATTTTTGGCCAGTCTTTGAGCTCCTTGGTTATCGTTGAAGATCGATACTGGATCTTTTCCTCGAACTCCTATTTCTGTCAGGAATCTCTGAATGTGTATAGCTTCCTTCGTTGCTTCCGTCAAAGCCATATATTCAGATTCAGTGGTTGACAGTGCCACTGTCCGTTGTTTCTTGGATTCCCAAGAAATTGGCCCGTTAGCCAATGTAAATACAAAGCCAGAATACGAGCGACGATCTTCCACGCAGGATCCCCAATCTGGATCCACGAAACCTTGCAAGTCGAGGTTTTCTCTCTCAAATTGTATACCCAGATTAGTTGTACCTTTTAGGTAACGGAGAACCTTTTTAGCTGCAATCCAGTGATCATCGTCGTAACAATTATTAAATTGGCTCAATGAACTGACGGCAAAGGATATATCTGGTCTCGTGCAAACAGCCAAATACATTAAAGACCCAATAAGCTCCTGATATGGATAACGTCTCATGCTTGCTTCTGTGGCATGGGCTGGTTTGACAAGTTTCGTCGATGAATCGCAGGGCGTCGTAACTGGTTTAGCGTTTTCCATTCCAAATCGCTTCAGTATCTCTTGAATGTAGCGACTCTGTGACATTGCAATTCCTTCATTGGTTTCAGTGAATTCTATGCCAAGGCATTGTTTAATTTTGCCAAGGTCTCTCATTTCAAATGTAGACATTAATTTTCTTTTTATCTCAGCAATACGGACTTGATTTCTCGATGCGATAATAATATCGTCAACATATATAGCTACTAACGTCAAGTAGTTATCTTTCTTATCAAAATAAATGCAAGGGTCCGCATTCGTGCGAATCAATCCTAGTTTGCGGATTTCCTCATCGAATCGTAAATTCCACTGTCGACCCGATTGTCGCAGTCCATAGATGGCTTTCTTGAGTAGACAAATCTTGTTTCCTTGATGGATTTTGCGTAACATCTCCTGAGCCTTCATACGTAGTTGATTTTCTTCGTTAGTTGTACTCTCCGAGATAATCTGCTTTAAGATTTCTTTGGATAATTCTGGTAATTCCATATATACTTTGTCTTCAATGCTACCATTTAAATATGCTGTTGATACATCTAACTGATGCATTTTTAGACCCAAATGTGCTGAAAGTGCAGTCAGAATTCTAATCGAACTCATTCGAGCTACAGGTGCGTAAGTCTCATTAAATTCAATTCCATAACGTTGAGCGAATCCTCGAGCGACCAATCGCGCTTTTCTCCTTTCCAGAGTACCATTTTCCTTCATCTTGTTTCGCAAAACAAATTTGCATCCGATGATGTTTTTTCCAAGCGGTCGATCAATTATCTCCCATGTTTCGTTTTTGATAAGAGCTTTAAACTCCTCTTTGATGGCTATCATCCATTCCGTAGCTTCGGATCCCGATAATGCATCCTTGAGAGAAATTTCGGCTAGATTGGCTTCTTCTTCAACGTTAATTTCTTCATCGTCTTCTTGATGATCTTCATTGTTAGGATCTTCTATCCTTTCGTCGTTTGCTTCGATGTTT
Source organism: Monomorium pharaonis (assembly GCF_013373865.1). NCBI lineage: Eukaryota > Metazoa > Arthropoda > Insecta > Hymenoptera > Formicidae > Monomorium > Monomorium pharaonis. The sequence goes on from NC_050471.1 coordinate 21,042,913, forward strand.
ACGACATTATAGACTTTTCGCGGTCGTCCTCTTTGCCCACTGCGAACGATGCGGGGTCTGCCTGCTCCCCTTCGAATCTCTATGACGGGTGCTTGGTTGTCGTTTTCACGTTGATGATTTTCATCTTCTCTTGCTTCTATAATATTTGGATTTTCTTCAAGATCTTCATTCGTCCTCTCAATCGTTTCTCCATTGATTTCGATGTCGACTTCCTTGCGCTGATTTTTCTCTTGCTCATCCAGGTTTGCGTTTGTTTTCTTCATATTGTTTTGTTCAAAGAACTCCTCGAATTTTCCGTCTTTTAAAAACTCAGGCAAGAATCTTACATCTCGCGACACCTCTACCTTTTTCTTTTCAGGTATCCAGACTCGATACGCTTTGGACTCTTGAGAATATCCTATAAAGATGCCTTCCCTTGAACGAGGATCAAATTTGCCTTTTCCGGGTGCTTTATTTAGGACAAACACTTTGCTTCCAAATATTCTGAGATGACAAAGATTTGGACATCTTTTGTACCATTTCTCAAATGATGTTTTGTTACTAAGCGGTCTTGACGGACATCGATTTCGTAGATAATTTGCAGTAGCTATCGCCTCTGCCCAGAATGAGGGCGGCAATCCCGATTGTATCATTAGACATCGGCCCATTTCTACTAAAGTGCGATTTCGTCTCTCGGCAATTCCGTTTTGTTCAGGGGTATGTGGAACAGTTAATCTTCTTTTAATTCCGCGTTCTTTTAAATATTGATCAAAGTTTTCGTTACAGTACTCTTTTCCGTTGTCTGACTGTATACACTTAATCCGTTTTCCGGTTTGATTTTCCATTAATTGTTTAACTTCTCGAAAAGCGTTCAAAACGTCATTTTTCCTTTTTAGAAATCTTACCTCGCACCAGCGTGTGCTATCGTCGACGAAGACAGCGAAATATCTGGATCCGCCCATCGAATCGACGCGCATCGGGCCACATACATCTGTGTGTATTATTTCCAAAATTTCCGTTTTTCTTAGAGATTCTTTGAACGGTGTTTGTGTGAGTTTTCCCTTTAAACAAACTTCACACGGTTGCAATTTCTCGTTGTCGGCTATCTGGATTCCAATTGCAGCTTCTTCTCGTGCTAGTTTACGAAGACTTCCCTCGTTTAAGTGTCCGAGTCTTAAGTGCCATTTCGTGATGTTCGACATACTGATATTGGCTTCGGCTTTCGCAGCGAATTCATTTTGCTGGTTTATGTAATACAATCCGTTGCGCCGTTCGGCCGTTAACTTGACTTTTGCTTCCTTGTCTATAATTAAAGCCGAATTTCGATCAAAAATTACTTTGTATCCTTTCGACGTAATTTTGGGTACAGATATCAAATTTGTTCTCAAGTCAGGTACGTTTAGAACATTTTCTAGACTTACCACTGTGTTGTCTGCTCCGTTTAGTGTGATTAGTTTTACAGTACCTTCGCCTTTAATTACAGTTGATGCATGACTCGCCAAGTTTACTGATCGGTGTTCCGTTCCTTTTAAATCTAGAAATTTGCGTTGATCATTGCACATATGTGACGTGCAGCCGCTATCGAGGCACCACTCGGCTGTGCGCTCAATTTCTTCGACTTGAAAAGCTGAACTCGGTGCATCTGTTTTCTCGGTAATAAGTAGACTGACTTCCTTTTCTTCGATGTTTTTAGCCTTTTCAGAAGATTTCTTCTTACAGTCCACTGCTTTATGTCCGGTCCTGTGACAGCGAAAACATTTAAATTCAAATTGTGTCTTTGAGTTATCTTTTCTTTCATGCTTCCAATCAGATTTCTTCGGAATATTTTTCGAATTCCTTTTATATCTTCCACTGGCGATCATTGCATTTTCCGAATGTCCACTTGTCTCCTCGTGTGCATCGCTCTCTTCGAGAATCTTGATTTTTAGAGTGTCAAGATCGGGCAGTTTATCACGAGTTTCTATCGCACACCTGAAAACTTCAAATTTGTCAGGTAAACTGTAGAGAAGCATAATGCTGAGTTGCTCCGGATCAAATATTACGTCCATCTCTTGTAATTTCTCGACCGTTTCGATAAATGTACTTATGTGATCACGGATATTGTCCGTTTCGCGCATTTTTAATAGTGTTAATTTCTTAAATAAATGAGCTTTCTTAGCAGGACCTTTAGATTGATAAATACCTTCTAATTTCTGCCATAGTTCGCGCGAAGTAGTACACGACTTTACTTGTTTTACCTCAGATGGACTTATCGCCAAAATTAGCTTCGACATGGCCTTTTGATCTGCCTTGTCCCACGCCGCAATTTTTGTCACGTCTGCATTTGGTCGCGCTGTTGTACCGCTCACGTATTCCCACAAATCATTTTCGACTAGCAAGGCCTTCGCTTGAATTTTCCAACTATCGTAGTTATCTTTTCCAAGCAGCTCAATCCGATGGGTATTCATGACGAATTTTCTCGAATATGATGAATCGACTGAACACAGTTAACCTTACTTTCGTTGCGCAAAGATTTTTGCTTAATCGTTCGACAACATGGGTCCTGGGCCCATAACCTGTTGTAAATAGCGGAAGTCGTTGCCGATCCGAAGGAAATAACTGACAATGAGTCGATTTATAGGAACTAATTATTGATACTTTATTAAAAGAGCGAGCGCACGTGGCACGTGTACAGCGTTATATATTCGACGGATAAGGGTAGATCAAAAATGCCAAACGGATGCGGTGTCAACAAAAGGAACTAGTGAAAGATTTAGACAATCGATAATGAAGGCGAACAGATTACAGTCGGTAATAAAAACCACAATTTATGACAAAAATTAATCCTTGTAATAGACTTATAATACACGGAAAAAATTTTATGGTAAAAATTACTCTGGTAAGTAATAAACGCGTGACAAGGAGAAATTATGAAAATTTTTATTACGTTTTTGATCAAATTACGATAATATTTACATTACTTATATGATATAATTCTCTGAAATTTCTTCTTACAGTTCGTGGTTACTATCATAAATAATAAATCATACATAATTTTACTTAAAAATTTTCTCCGTGTAGATTTACAAATATATGAATTTATTAAATGTTTGAAAACTTATAAACAATATTTATTTAATTCAAGAAAATTTAGTATGTAATGTGTGTGTATTTGGTGTGTGTGTGTGTGTGTGTGTGTGTGTGTGTGTGTGTGTGTGGTGTATGTACGTACATACGCGAGAAAAGAATAATCACTTTGTGACAGTAAAATGAATAATCATTCCTTAGTCCGCGATTTATATCACTATTATTATTCATGCTGATTACTATACAATACACGCACACGTAGAAAAATATGATTCTAGTTTTAAGAAAATCAATTATTCATTTTTAATTCTATTCTTTTTTAATAATTATCTTATTTTTAATGGTTGAAAAGAATATTCTATTGATAATAAACATCTCACTTTACACAAAACAAATAATGTTTAACATTTTTGTGTATGTATCACACACACACACACACACACACACACACACATTACATACTAAAATTTTCTTAAATTAAATAAATATTGTTTATAAGTTTTCAAACATTTAATAAATTCATATATTTGTAAATCTACACGGAGAAAATTTTATAGTAAAATTATATATGATTTATTATTTATGACAGTAACCACAAACTGTAAGAAGAAATTTCAGAGAATTATATCATATAAGTAGTGTAAATATTATCGTAATTTGATGAAGAACATAATAAAAATTTTCATAATTCCTCCTTAGCACGCGTTTACTACTTACCATAGTAATTTTTACCACAAAGTTTTTTCCGTGTATTATAAGTCTATCACAAGGATTAATTTTATTAAAAATATAAATATCCTCGTTATTTAATTTTTAATTAAGAATTTAAAGTTAAAACAAACATTTTATTTGGTTGTTATTTCCATTTTAATCAATACAATTTTCTAATGTTGTTTAAAGAAGGATAAATTTGTTTTTGAGCACATGATAATAGCTTCTTTTAAAATTTATGACAGTTTACGACATTTAAGACTATCACCAAAAAAAATTTTTTATTGAAAATAATCATTATTTATTAAAAAAAATAAATTTAGTAATTGCTTCTTTAAGCATTAGAACTGATATTTTTTGTACACATGTATGTACACGTACACATTGTGCGTAGCCATTGCCGCTTGTTGTAACAACTCCCCCCGCGCGCCTAGCAATCTCATGGTTCAAGCGCTAGGGAGGGGCGACCGCCGCGGTCGGGCGCTCGGCGTGCTTGCATTTGCTGGTAGGCCGGGCTAATACAGAAAATTTTACAAGTCTATAACTCGTTAACTATTGCGAAAATGGAAAAACGATGAGGATTTTATATTCAGCTTAATGCGCTCTACCTGCTTATAAAAATTGCATAAATCTTTACCAAACACCCTGTATATTATGATATCTGGCGCAATTTCAGGGGCCAGTGACCGGGCGTCGGTAGCTTCCGCGAGGCTAAGCGTTTCGATATCGGAACGCGGTAGCCTTGCGGTTTGATTTTGCAGCGTAGAGCTTATTTCTAGGGCAATGCGGACTGCTTCCAAGCGCGCTGTTGTAATCTCACGGAAATTACTTGGGACTTCCGTGAGCGCGGCGGATTCTTGTGCGTCTTTCAAAAGAGGTGCTTCTTGCAACGTCTTTCAAAAGATGCGTGTCGCAATTATGATAGATATGGTTGTAATTGGCTTACAACAAAGTATACACTTATTTATTGTGTGTTATATCCAAATGTTGAGAGTATACTTTTAAATATTTAGTATTTAAATCCAAACTTTAGTATGATCACACAATCATTGGGTGTACACACTCAATGTTCGAGTATAAACACTCAACCTTTAGTGTAAATACTCAAGATTTGAGCGAATACACCTAAATTTGGGAGTAAACTCCCAAAATCGAATATTAACCATATATGTAATAAGACTATATTGCTAACGTCGGACTTATCCCATAGGAGGAATGGGTGAGATCAAAGAGAGATAGACGTAGTGAAATTTATGTACTTGCGTTGTTGTGCGCAAGCGTGGCACATGGTTAGCAGGCACGCGCGGGGCGCGCGGTAGCGGGAGCGACATTTAGGCGTGCGCAAAACTGTAAAGATTGAGTGTTTATACTCGAACATTGAGTGTGTACACCCAATGATTGAGTGTTCATACCAAAGTTTGGACTTAAATATTGAATATTTGAAAGTATACTCTCAACATTTGGATATGACACTCAATAAATAAGTGTATACTTCCACCATAAAGTATGAACACTGAAACGTTGGGGATATACACTCAAAATCTATCGGTTGAAGGTATACACTTAATATTGAGTGTGCACTCTCAAACATTGGATTAGAAAATGTTAAATAAAAACAAAAGCAAGAAAAGCAAGTTTAACCGAAACATTCAGCTATAGAGTATTCAGCTGGCTTTGAGTATTAATTTGAGTAATACTTTCAACTTGGATGTTTACCATCTAATTGAGTGTTAATTTCAGTGTTGTTCTTAAATTTAGGATTAACATTGAAATTAACACTCAATTAGATGGCGAACATTCAAGTTGAGAGTAATAACTCTAATTAAAAGTAAATTAAAGAGCGAACACTCAAGTTGAGTGTTTACACTAAATTGAGTGTTTACCTCTTGTCCCAAATTATACTCAACTTGAGTATTTTTTCAAGTGTTATTTTTAGTGTTTTTTTCGTAAGGGGAGCGTCACCAAAATATTGTAAAGCCACCGATTTCGTGATCGGGCGATTCGCGAAAAGATCGTGGGCTCGCTACGACTTCTCCAGCGTCAGAATAGAGTCACGTATTTGTCACGATATCTTTGTCTAGCCCGATCGCAACCGCCCGCGTGAATTCGCCGATTGCTGTTCGTGTCGTATTATAATTGTGTTGCGTGTGCGTCCCGATCCGCAGCCGAGTCATTTGTATCTTCGTTCTGTAATCGTATCGCGAGTTATTGCCATTAACCGCGCCATGAATCGTCGCGCATTTATAACTTAGTGAAATCTGATTTACTCTGTCGCATCGGTATCGCGAATCTCTGGTAATTGCGCTTTCGTCCGATTAAAGATAATTGTCGTTTCCCGCCTCGTTGGCGAGCTCAAGAGAATTATCGCGTATATTGTTCGTGGGATAGTATAAGGCGTGGAAGGGCACGAGTTCGTCGCATGTCGCGCGGATTTCGAGCTGCGGTTCGTCCCAATCGCCCTTGATGATACCGCTACTCTACCGGGAGTTCGGCTTCTTCCAGCGACGCAGGATAAGACCTGGACAAGTCGGAGAATTTTCGCGTGTAAAATAACTCGTTCCATATCTGTCCCCCGTTTGTCAAACTTAATTCCGAGCGATCATCCGCTTGTGTTACGCGCGAATTACCATTGCCGCTCAACGAAGCCTTATAATTTTGTATCACTTGTTATTAAACATATTTGTTAATTTCCTTGTTAAATTCGTGTTGTCTCGATAGTTTTCTCGCCTTCCCAATTCCATCCGCCCGCGTCGAACCTCCCCCTCTACCATTTTTTTGGGGCTAAGTAGCTGGCTATTGGAGCCGCCGACGCCCGGTCGCCTACGAGGCTTACTTTTTTTCGCCACTTAGTCAATTTGAGCGTAATCCCCCGTGGATTGCGGGAAGAGTGGTACGCTCAACGTATCTGGCGCCCAATCGAATATCCTGTAGAAAATTTACGAGAAAACGATCGCCCCGACACCCGGGCGACCCGGGCCGAGGCGAAGTTGGTCGTCGCTCGCGAGCGCGGTTACAGTAAATATTGATTTTATAGTAATAAGTTGGATTTAAAGTTAGTTATAAGGAAATAAAGCATCCCTGGAAAAAATAAGGCAAGGGAACAAAGTACACAAGGGTGACACTCGAAAGTGCACTCCGTTCGATACGCTATAACGCCTTATTTCTTCACTTCCCGATAAAGTTATCCGAAGGATGAATATCAAGTTTAACCAATCACGTGCATGGATCTGCTAGTTTATCTCCTGGATAATTTTAACCGCAAGATAACTGGTCGTGGAGAAATCGGGCATAAGTTTGCATAACATCTCCAGTTCCGCAAATCGACATTTTTTAGTGCCTCAACGCACTTTTCAGTGCGAAACTAAGGCCAGTATTCATAGGCGGGTCTTACATTTAAGATCATCTTAAGTACTGTCTTAAGATGCCATCAATCAATCACAGAGCCGTATTAGCATCTTAAGATTGCTTGAGACGATCTTGAAATAAGATTTGACTATGAATACTGGCCTAAGAGCTTATCACACAAGCAACGGGATTGGCCGATCAACCAGTGGAGGGGCAGGGAGAACAACGAGCACCGCCTCGAACGCTGATTGCGTTCACAGTCAGCCGCAGCAAGCAGAAGAAACCGAGACAATACCGAGAGCGACCGCGCACGCTGATTGGACGGAATCCGGGTAGAGAGACAGCGCGAACGCTGATTGGCGCAAGCGGCGAAATTGTACACGGCTCGACGCCATATAAAACCGAGGCATTTTGTTGTCTCGGGAGCTTTAGTATCTCAGCCATCGAAAGGCTAGGATTTCCGCGTTGTTATATTCGCGCTTAGAATCGAGATCGTTTTAAAGTTCCGCGGAATACGCGACCGCGTAAAATGAGTGACGCAGCAAAACGCCGAATGCGAATAGGCGTCTTCCGGAATTATTTTCCAAATTCGATTTTGATAGTAAATCGTTTTAAACCAAAACGTTTGTGAATAAACGACGCGTTCGGGACTTTGTAAAAAAAATTAACAGAGATTGTGAGAAGAGTGAAGAGAACGTACACGAATGTGAAAAAGCGTCGCGTACGGGAGTTTTGTTATTTTGATTTATTTGACGTTACTAATAAATTCTACATTGTGTTTTGAAAACAAAAAGGTCAAAGTGTTTTACATCTAACTATACCTGCTACGTACCTCCATGAGATCCAACGACGACGAATCCTGGGGAAACCTGAAAATAAGATATCCTAATAAAATCTTGGAGCGAGGGTGAAGCCGAACAAGCGTAAAACTTACCTGAACGCATTCCTGGAGGGACGAAGCGATCCTGGGCAGTCCGAGCGATCCGACGGCAGCTGCAGTACCTGAAAATAAAAGAGAAAACTAATAAATTAATAGTGACTCGTTCGTGTGGGTGATAAATAATAACATTGAATAATAATTGACACTTATCTCACCCGACGGAGACGCGACGGCGATTCGACGGCAAACTGAGGGAAGAAAGGAAGCCGGCCGAGACAAGGATACCTTGCTTTTTAACAGGTTAAAGAACCTGGCGACCTAGCAGCGACCGAAAAGCTGTAACATCGTAAAGGTTTGTCAAACGTTCGATAATAGGTTAAGCATTTCGTTCAATATTCCGGTGACAACCTAATCTACAATTTGAAATTTGTCTAAAAACATTTACTAAAAGATGACTTTAAGGTGACTAATTTTAGACATCTTTCATTTGTCTTAAAGATGACTAAGGCTGTATGAGGATCCAGGGTTAAAGATGTCTAAAATTGATCACCTTAAAGTCATCTTTTGGACAAGGCTTAAAAGTCGACTTAAAGGAATAAGTCCCAGATGCGCACAATAATAAACGGACACAGCAGGCTGAGTAAAACGGACACAGTAACAAACGGACACAGATCAAACGGACACAGTAACAAACGGACACAGTGCGAAACGGACACAGACCAAATGCGCACAGACCAAACGGACACAGACCAAATGCGCATAGTGTGAAACGGACAGTCGCAAACCCATGTGGTGCAGAAAATGTTTTGCACACACACACACACACACACACACACACACACACACACACACACACACACACACATCTACGGGGGATGCAAGGGGGGCTTCGCCTCCTCTCCCGCACACATCCCGTCGGTAAAGGTGCCCTGAAAAGTCGCAACCCATGTGGTTAGTTCGTGCGCATTTGATCCGTGCGCATTTGGTCCGTTCGCATTTGGTCCGTGCATTTGGTCTGTGTCCATTTATTACTGTGTCCGTTTATTACTGTGTCCGTTTGGTCTGTGCGCATTTGGTCTATGTCCGTTTGTTACAATGTCCGTTTATTACTGTGTCCGTTTGTTACTGTGTCCGTTTGTTAGTGTGTTGGTTTGTTACTGTGTCAGTTTGGTCTGTGTCCCTTTGTTACTGTGTCCGTTTCACTCAGCCTGCTGTGTCAGTTTATTACTGTGCGTATCTGGGATGCTCCCACTTAAAGCGAGTCATGAATCGACTTTTAGTCGTTTTTTAGTTGACTATACGCTCTGACTAAAAGATGTCTTCGACTAAAATATGACCAGTTTTAGTGATCCTTTTAGACGACTTGGTGCTGTCTGGGAAGCATAGCGACCAATAACAGTGTCAGAGCGTGAGCGTTGCGATGTAGCTTTCCTTTGGGAATCGCCAGGTCCGACGGGCTACGACCAATTAACGATAATAATCTCTATAACAGTTCGCGTGTAACGCTCCCTCGCGAAATCGGTAACGTTTGAAAACGGTAGCTCGCTTGAACGGTAGCTCCGCAATGCTCTATATTTCTGGGCGCCAGGCGCGGATTTCCGCGCCACACTACAATTAACTGTAAGTCGGTAGCCGGATAGGAAGCGTTACTAATGCCGGTGGCTCTTTTTTCGAAGCGGTAGAGGGACGTGATTCTTTAGTAACCAGGGGGGAGGGTGGAGAGCTCGGATCGAGGCAGGTCGTAGAAGAGAATCGGTACACAATTGTCAATTAAATATCAAATATCAAAATATATTTCTTTAATGATTAATGAGTACGGTGTCAACGAAAATCATGGATCTTACTCCACTTAACAAAACGTCATGATTTCGCAGAGATACGTGGTTAAGATAGAAGCCAGAAGTCAACACAAAGAGAATGCGGAAACTTTAGATTTACTCTTCGAGGTGGGAGGCCGTCGAGGCTCTCCGCTCGCCAACCACAACAATTATAATGTCCGAAAACAGTATTCGCGGTAATAAAGAACGCATTATCAACTACAAAATGACTGTCGGTGCCGGCTTTGTCCGAGAGAGACATACTTAATAACTAAATATTCGGGCCGGTCGGTCCAATCTCTCGTGCGGCCACAAGACTCTACTTTGTATTTCGAGTTTCTCAACACTAAGGAACAAACAACAGCAAAAACGGTATCAGATTCGGGATCACCGGGAACACGACAAGAAACGGTATCCCTTATCCGGTCCCGCACGAAAGTCGACCGCCTTACCGAATCTTACTGAATCCCACCTGGCTGAGGAGTGATGGCCTTACAAAATTCACAATCCTCGTCCGCCGAAGTCGATAACACGGGGCTGGTCCTCGGTGATACGTCGTATCGCCCGGCTTGCCGAACAGTGAGGAGTCCCGGTCCTGCGCCAGTCGGCTCTAGCCGCCGCGCATGCGCGGGCGCTCTTCGATTCCTGATAGGATCCGCCCGACTCGCGTGATCCTCGATCCCGTGCCGCGCTCCTTCATCTCTCAAAGTGTCCATGATCGGCACGTGCTCCACAGGTGGGATCCCTTGTGCCGTGCCGTTTCGGCTGGTTCGGCTGGCCAGGTCGCGACCGAACCGATCTTGCGGCTGGCGGTTGACCTGGCTGTGGTAGCTCTTCCGGTCTGCAGCCCGGTGGCGTGACTCTTGCAGGGGTCGTCGTGTTGCAGCGCTGTAATTCGGCGCGGTCGGTACCCTTGGCTCAGGATCGGCAACGTGCGGTGGGGCCCGACGCACGGCTCGGCGAGGAAACTCCCTGCGGGTGCTCCTTCCACTGTCGATCGCTTGCAACAGAATTCCCACGACGGCCGCTCCTCCGTCGCCGTTGACACACCTTTCAGATGAGCCCTCACTCGGCGCCTTAACTTTAAATGATTGGCACTACAAATAGAAAGCGGTATCGCGGAAACTAAAAATCCAAAAGAAAATAAAATAACAGAACCGCATCCCCCTCGGCTCAGCGAGGGGTCGCCCCTGACCGACCCCCTCGGTCGGACTTATGCCCTTGTGACGCGCGCGGCCGGCCGCGCCACGTCACACAGGAAATGCGAGAACGATTGAAAATGATATCATTTCTTTAAATTTGTTTTTTTTTATTTAGAGAAGTGATGAATTATGAAATAGAAATCAATGAGATTCTAGATGACAGTCAAACTAGCCGCACGGCAACCAGCCGCATCAGGGGCAAATAGCCTCTGCGTGGCCCAGGCGCAAAAAATTTAGAATTCTGAATTTAAATTAATAAAAACTCTACAAATCAGTTACAGAAAGAATAAACATTATGACAAAATTTATTTTTAGTACATCTGAGCACGCTAAGTAAAGAAATTTGCGATTCTTCTAGCAATTTTCGTAACCCGTCCAGAGATTCGCGACATATATTCCAAGTATTAATTTTCTATGGTTTTGTGCCACATTTATATCGATTGGAGATTGTTGTGCGGACAACAAACAATAGGAAAAAATTTATTTCAAGTTCGTCTGAGCATGCAGAGCAGACTTCTGCGATTTTATAAGCATTTTTCGTAGCGCGTCCAGAGATTCGCGACATATATTCCAAGTAATAATTTTCTATGGTGTTGTGCCACTTCCATATCGGTTACAAATTGTTATATAGACAATAAACAATACGAAAAAATTTATTTCAAGTATATCCGAGCATGCAGAGCAAAGACTTTCTGCGATTTTATAAGCATTTTTCGTAGTGCGTCCAGAGATTCGCGACATATATTCGAAATATTAACTTTCTATGGTTCTGTGCCACTTTCATATCAGTTGTAGGTTGTTATACGGACAATAAACAATAGGAAAAACATTTCAGGTGTGTTCACGATTCTATTGCTCACTCGAGCCGCTGCGATCAGCTGTTTCTTGACACGCGAGAGACGCGTGTCTTGAGCACGCTCGAGCCAGCGTTTCCCGGGTGCGACACGTGAAACGCTGTCTCCTAATCGAATTTTGGCCAATGGGCTTGGAACGCGATCCCGCCGGTTCGTCGGATTTTCGTGTAAGCGTTCGCCCGCATGTCAGTCGTGCGCTACTGCCTCCATCGAGCACCCGCATACTCAAAGTATTCTCGCAAACAGTAGACCGTACTGCTTCGCTGTAACTGGGTGACCTCCTTTTGGACACGTAACGATTGGACACCGCTCGATTGGACACGCACGATTGGACACGGCTCGATTGGACACCGCACGATTGGACACCACACGATTGGACACCGCACGATTGGACACCGCACGATTGGACACCGCATTATTGGACACCGCACGATTGGACACCGCATTATTGGACACCGCACGATTGGACACCGCATTATTGGACACCGCATTATTGGACACCGCACGATTGGACACAGCACGATTGGACACCGCATTATTGGACACCGCAGTCTTCTAGTGAATAACATTTATATATCATATGACAGATTATCTAAGCTTAGAAATATCTGGCAGAAAAAAGCTTCGATTTGCCAGAAAAAAAATTGAATTTTAAATATCTATATACGTATTTTTAGGAGCATCTCGTTTTGCGTGGAAAGTTTCAAACCTATGTGGTGCAGAAAATGCTCGCACGCACACACACACACACACACACACACACGGGGGGGTGCAAGGGGGGCCTTCGGCCCCCCCTCCCGCACCCACCCCGTCCAAGTCGCTAACCCATGCAAACTGTATTAGAAATCTGCATACACACACGTAAATGTGTGTGTGGGTCCAATTGTACGGTGTCCAATAATGCGGTGTCCAATAATGCGGTGTCCAATAATGCGGTGTCCAATAATGCGGTGTCCAATCGTGCGGTGTCCAATAATGCGGTGTCCAATAATGCGGTGTCCAATCGTGCGGTGTCCAATCGTGCGGTGTCCAATAGTGCGGTGTCCAATCGTGCGGTGTCCAATCGTGCGGTGTCCAATCGTGCGGTGTCCAATCGTGCGGTGTCCAATCGTGCGTGTCCAATCGTGCGTGTCCAATCGAGCGGTGTCCAATCGTTACGTGTCCAAACGGGATACTCCCGCTGTAACTTCGTGCATTTATCTCTATCAATCGGACGCCGTGCTGCACTGCGTGCGAACCGCTTCCGATTCGAACTAATTAGTTGGTGATAATTCAAGATTTGTTCATAGTGTTGGTGACGCGCGTGATAGCGGTGGATCGCGGTCGCGACACCCTCTTGCGATCCGCGTCATCGTTTTAATACGCGCACAAGATCTCCGCTCCGGAAGGGTGTGCATATCACACTCGGCAAGATTTCCGTCGCGTCGATCTATCGCATTTACGGGGGTTCAAGATATCCGTTCGTTCGGCACCCCGCTATTTCGTTCTATCCAAGTGCATGTAAAGTTTTGGTGAATTAAAGGAATAGTGCAAGGTATAATTGTTTTTAATGGTGTGATTTCCCTGCTCAACATCCTCCCGCACTTCCATCTCGCGACGCTCAGCGCTGGGCGATTCCGGCGTCATATGTTCTGCGCGTGATCAGTCCAAGTGAGTAGTCACGCGCAAACAAGGTGCGTCTGAACATGCAGAGTAAAGAATTTTGCGATTTTTTATCTTGGGAATCAGTGACTTATGTCGCATAGTCAAAACATTTATTTTTGTTTTCTTTGACTTTTTTGGGGGTACAATTACTATATTAAAGATTTTATTTATAATGAAATGATGAATTTAAAATGATAGTTATGTTGTAGCCGGACGAGGCACTCGCGTTCTCGCGTTCCCCGTAAATATCACTTATAAACGCTTATTCGAATCGTTAGCTTACCGTTACGCTCCTACGTAACGTATAATCCGTGTTGCAGTGATGCGTAGTCCATGTGGTCGCCAGGTCGGTTTGGCCGATGATTACCGCCAAGGTCAGTCACAGCGTCCGCCCGCCTGGTCGTCCTTCGGTTCGCCTCGGTCGGGTCGTCTGGATCGCCGTCGATTACGTTGCGTGGGAGAGGTGGTGCAGAATGAACACAAGTGCGTTTCACAACACTAGAATATTTATTTAAACACTTGGTTACACTGGGCCCTCAGCGCCCTTACGCGCCCTCAATGGTACGCTCGCCTCGCACTCACACATTCACTCATCCACGTCTTAGCACACTCGCGCGCGTGTCGGCGGAAACGCTCGCGTTGACCTACGCGATGGTCAGTCGCGCGCAAACAATGTTGCCGCGTCGCGTGATCGGTTCGAGACGTTTCGATACAACGCCCGGGTCACTCGCGCGTGGCCTCGAGCAATCGCGCCCGCGTCGCGTTAATCAAGAAAAGGAGTCGTCCGTGACTCTAGAGGTGTCGGTTGTATCGCGTCGTTAATTATCACGAACGCCCGAGTCACTCTCACTTTCGTTGGAAGTACCGGTTGTTATCGCGTCATTGTATATCCGTATCGTACGAACGCCCAGAACCTTCTTCTTTCCGTTCCGTCGCTCTCGGTTGCCAGCGACCGCTTCCACCATCGGCCGAGTCGTCTCGCGCACGCGTCGCCACGCCCCGTTGTTCCGGAGGGGATACGCGCCGTATCTCGCCGTATTAACGGTCACTGTACCGTTCCGTCGGTCTGTCTTCGTCTGTACGGTCCGTTTACCGTTTCGTCGGTCTGTCTCCGTCCCTACGGTTCGTTTACCGTGTATTCTCTTTTGCTACGGTCGGTTTACCGTCTGTCTCCGTGTATGGTCGTTGTCACGGTCGGTTCACCGTCTATTACCGTGCGTCGTCATTGTTACGGTCTGTTCGCCGTTTGTCGTGTTCCGTCATCGTTACGGTTGGTTTCTTGGTCTGTCACCGAGCGGCCAATTGGCGGTTGGTCGCAATGTTACATTATAAGAATTTAATATTTTATTAAAAAATTTTTTTAATGTTGGGCTACGTATAAAAATTATTAAATATAATAATTTAAATTTAATAACTATTTAACATTAAATAATGTCAAAAATTAATTATTATTTACTGATACGGGTTTCAATATATTAATATATGGGCATCATTGACCTTCGGCGTCACGTAGCAGGATTGGGTAGTAACTAGTTAAAAAGTTGAAAGTTAATAATAAAGTTAAAAAGTTAATAACTTCTAATGTAATTTAGTTAATTTTAAATAATTTAATTTTTAATTTTAACTTATTTTTGAAACGTATAACCTTTAACGTATTAACTTTTTTCCTAAGTTATAAATTTTATTTGAGCGAAAAAGAAAAATTATAAAATAAGATGCATTTGTACATAAAAATATTTTTTCTATTATTTCATACAATTAATATTATAATTTAATTTACAAATAAAATATTAAATATATTTGAGGATTGATACTAAAATTGTGTTGGTAATTTAACTTAAATAAATTATGGCTTTTATTTTAATATAAATAAAGCTTTTCAAAATTAACTTTTACTTTAACTTGAATTTAATTAATCTTAAATAACTTTAACTGAATTAGTTTTTTATTTACGTAACTCTTTTAACTTAACTGAATTAATTTTATAATCTATTAACTTTAATTTAGTTAAAAAAATATATTAAGTTAATATATAAGTTAAATATACTAAAAATATATTAAATATATATAAGTTAAAAAATATTATACTAACTTATCCAACCCTGAGACATAGTATATCTAGACTAGACCGAGAATTGTCCCAAATTTCGGAAGTGAAAGCACAGCTTACGTACGATATAAGATGTGTATCCTTCTTTCTCAAACACGCTGCGAGAGGGATATATACATCTTATATCGTCCGTTCCTTTTCAACGTCCGTCCTTTTCTACATGTACCTATCCTATATTCCCACTCCTGAGACGCGTCACGTGTTTGATCGGCGCGGCGGCTCGGCCGCCTAGCTTGAGCTATAGTGGGGGCACGGGACTAGTGGCATCGCTTCAAAGGTCCTACAGCAAAGGCAACGCCGCGTGCTGTTCTAAGCAGACGAGCCTTGTGAGACTATTTAGGTTGAACAGTTTTTCATTAAAAGTGGGCAAATTTGATTCCAGCAGAATTTTGTCTACCCAGCAAACACAAAGTTACATGTAACTTGGTGTTTGGTGGGTATGTTACGAATGTAACACGATAGGTGGCTACGCTTATAAATTCTGATGTTACAGCAAAAAAAAGCTTCAGACATTTTATAAGTCGCGATAAAAAGCATGAAATCTTATTAAATAGATTTCTATCTGTTTACGTGTTTTTTCTTAAAATAATATATGTAAAGTATTGTTTTCTTTACATGAAAAATCTTACTCCTTTGTATAAAATTGTACTATAAGTACAGTTTAAATTTTTTGATAATATTTTGTTTTGTTTAATTATTTCGTATTCATATGTGTAAAATTTAGTATTTAATAAAGTAGTATATAAGTAACTTTTAAATATTTTTAAAAAAATTAAATGTCATAATAGTATTATTATATAAGTGTTACACTTTTTTTTAACTTGCTGATATTAATACAAATAATATATTAGTGTTTTAGTTAATAAGTACAGTTTTAAATTTATCTGTAATATTTTATTCTGTTTAATTATTTCTTATTCATACGTGTAAAATTCAGTGTTTAATAAAGTAGTTTATAAGTACCTTTTAAATATTTTTTTAAAAATTAAATATCATAATAATATTATTATATAAGTGTTACACTTTTTTTTTAACTTACTGATATTAATACAAATAATATATTAGTGTTTTAGTTAATAGGTACAGTTTTAAATTTATCTGCAATATTTTATTCTGTTTAATTACTTCTTATTCATACGTGTAAAATTTAGTATTTAATAAAGTAGTATATAAGTAACTTTTAAATATTTTTAAAAAAATTAAATGTCATAATAGTATTATTATATAAATGTTACACTTTTTTTTTAACTTGCTGATATTAATACAAATAATATATTAGTGTTTTAGGTAATAAGTACAGTTTGAAATTTATTTATAATATTTTATTCTGTTTAATTATTTCTTATTCATACGTGTAAAATTTAGTGTTTAATAAAGTAGTATATAAGTACCTTTTAAACATTAAAAAAAAATTAAATATTATAATAGTATTATTATAGTATTATTATATAAATTACAAATTTTTTTAAACTTGCGGATGTTAATAAAAATAATATATTAGTGTTTTAGTCGATAA
This sequence comes from Monomorium pharaonis, assembly GCF_013373865.1. Classification (NCBI taxonomy): domain Eukaryota; kingdom Metazoa; phylum Arthropoda; class Insecta; order Hymenoptera; family Formicidae; genus Monomorium; species Monomorium pharaonis. The sequence goes on from NC_050471.1 coordinate 21,060,037, forward strand.
TTTTACTTTTCGTTTATAAAGTATTTGTAAGTCTTATTTTTGTTTACAAAATATTTATTGATTATTATTTATTACATATATAATAACACAAGTTTTTTTGCAATTAACCTGTGATTAAATACTAAATGTTTACATAAAGAATAAAAATTGAAGTTTAATTAAAGAAATATCTATTGCTAAATAGATTATATTAATATATAGTCATTGATAATTAAATACTAAATAAAATAGATATTTAATCTTATATTGTTTTTCATTTGTTTTCACCATGACTAATAAAAGTGACGAAAATATTGCTTTAGCTATTTCTATAACATGTCCTGTAACTAAAGATGTACAAGATTATTCCGATGAGCTTGTGCAACAAGGCTACTCTACTAAAGAATGGAGACATGTAGTTAGTACCTTACACAATACCACCGAAGACCGTGTAATTAAGAAATATATTAAAAGAGAATTTATGACATATTCTCGGCATAAAAATAATATAAAACAAATTTTAACAAAAATAATTCAGAATAAATATTCAAGAGCATGACACTAAATCTTCTAGCAATAAAAATATAATTTCTTATATGAATACTGAGGAAGAAGATACCTTCAATAATATTCCATTAAATGTAAGAATTTTTCCGAAAATAAATGTTGAAATACCGACGATTTCAACTATTGAAGCAATAAGCAGTGACGCTTCAACTGCTGATGCAATAAACGGTAACGCTTCAACTGCTGAAGCAATATCCAGTGATGCTTCAAATGAATCTATTGAATCTAGACAGACTATAATTGAAACGTCAATTAATAAAGCATATATTTGTAATGACTTAGAAGAAAACATGCTTATTAATTCAGCTAATATTTCATCTCATACTAATACGTTACAGATAAAGACTAAAGACTATCCGTTATCAAAATCGACTGGTTTTCCAATAAAAGGAGAACCTTTTATACTTTCAAAAGCTTTTTGGGAAAAGAACTGGACGCAGACAAAGGCAATGCGTAGAAATTGGACCGATAATTTTAATGACGCGTTTCAGAAACAGTATCCTTATTGTGTATTGTCTTTTAAACGACATTGGTGTAGAGTTCAAGTAGGAAATGCAGAACTTAATAAAAATAGTACTTGGTTTACAGCTAACGCAAAATGCTTGCATACTACATGTGGTACATATAAATTCATAGTTAGTGCTAAAAATATTATGCCATTTCAAGATTTGGAGGTTACAGTTTTGAAAAACGCTAAATTTTGTCATAAAGGAGAAAGACACAGAAGATTTTATAAGGGCGAAAAAAGAAACTCTGTTAAAGCTGATCTAAAATTATATCATCCGTGTGTAAAACATTACAAAATGTTACAGCAAGTATCGGATGAAGTTTTAGATCACGGAAATTTAAATGGAGTACCTGGTAAGCAAATTTTAAGGCAAATGGCTTATGAAAATAAGGCAAAAAAAGATCTTCACAAGGATCCAAGAGAGTTCTTGAGACTTTTGAGAGAGTAATATACTCAAAAGTGGGTAGAGGTGTATTTTTCGGGATTTATACAAATGCATTGTGAATTCCCATTTTATATTTTATTAATGGCAGAGAAAATTGTGAAATATGTTGCTCAATTAAAAATAAGACCGCTCTTTCTCTATTTGGATGCAACTGGATCAATTGTAAAGGTTTCGACAGGTATTAAACCACCTGTTTACGTCTACGCGCTTGTTTTACCAGGTACTCGAAATTGCGGCCCTCTAGAAGTAGCAACATGGATTGCTTCTAACGACGGCATTCCGGATTTTATTATCTGTGCTGAAAAAATTGCATATGCATTTCAACTTTTTTCAAATCGTCAACCGGTTGTGGATAAAATCGAGATTGATTTTAGTTTAGATTTGTTGCAATGTATTCCGAAAGCATTTAATGGCATTAAATTATCAGTTTATTTGTAACAAATTTACGACGAAATTATTGGGATTCGACCAAAAGGTGCATTAACTGTGCTCCACATCTGTTCCTCACACTTAATAAAAACTGCCTTAAGAAAAATTAAAACTTATTTTGAGAATGAAAACACTGTCAGATTAGCTGGTCTAGCAGTAACAAAACTGATCCATGCCCAAACTTTAAATGAAGCTGGGAACATTTTTCAACAATTAATTATCGTTTTTGGCTTAAGATTTCGTTTGAAGAGTTTTACGAAATCTGCCAAATATTTATTAGGAAACAATGAAAATGACGATGACGAAAAAGAATTTATTCTATATGATTTCGACAATGCAATTCACAACGATTGTAAAAAGGATTCACCGTTCTTCAAATATTTTGATGAAATTAAAGAAATGACTATAAAAAATACGGACGTAACTACGCAGAAAAACAGTCAGTTTTCTGAAGATTTTATTAAATATTTATTAAAAACGCTTCTTCCTTATTTTCCATTGTGGTCTGCATTACAAATAAAAAAATTCGGTATCATCAGAGATACAAATGCAACGGTAGAAAATTGGTGGAAAATAGAAAAACATTATAATTTAGATAGCGCTAAAAAAATCCTGGCATCTAGATATATTCAAGCCAAAAAAGAAATGTTGGAAGATCGTTTACAAGAAAGAAAATTTGACTTAACTACTACAAGGCAGGAGTGCAAAAAAAAGGTAGTTACAAATAAGGTTCAAAAAATAATAACTAAAAATAGCTAGATTAATACACAAAAGGAAATTTAACAAAAAAAAAAAATTAAAGTAAATATTAGTGTGGACCAAGCGAAGAAGTTGTGCACAGAAAAATTTCCTCACGAAATCTGGAAACGAACAAAAAAAATGTTTATTTTGAAACCTCTCGTTATCTTACAATTAGGCAAAAAGATAATATAAAATCCGTTGTTGAAGATAATGAAAAGTAAAATAATATTTATAATGTAAGTGATACTGAAATAAATGACGCATACGAAGGTTTTCAAAATAATTATTCTTATGGCGTTCAATTAATCGAAAAATTCTGGAACAATTTCTTTTCTCGTGATATAGATTACCCAGAAGGTTTTCCTAATATTAAACGTTCATTTGATGGATTAAACATAAATAAACAGGTTTTGGAAACTTTAAATCATAATGCCTACCTTGAAGATAATGTCATAAATGCCTTTTTCAAAATTGCCGCCAATAATTCTAAACAGATTTCTACTATAGCATTCGATCTTTATCTCACTGACGGAATAATACGCGAAAGACAATTATCGGTTGGATTTCATAATTATGTATCTTCAATAGATTTTGCAAAATACAAAGTTATCTTGGTTCCACTTTATTTAATTACATTGGCACACTATGCATTATTAATCATTGTTCCACAATTAAAAATATTTGTATACCTAGATTCATTGCACCGCATGCCACCCGATAATTTCATAAACACAATGTGTAGTTTTTATGATGTATATGCGACCACAAATAGAAAAACATCAAAAAATCCTGAAAATTCTCTCAGTGTATCTCTTTATGTTCTTGACAATATACCGAAACAAATAGATAAAGCTGAGAATATAAGTGGCAACTGTGGTGTACATATATGTACTTGGGCATACATATTATGCAGTGGAAATTATAAATTATTTTTAGCTGATGACATGACTTACTTCCGAAAAATTATTGCAAACCTCATAGCTTACATAAACTCAGACTTCATGCAAGTAAAAGTTAATAAAGACTGCAATGTAGCTCATAGAAGTTTTAGTGGACAATATAAAAAAATGATATATCAAAGACATCCACCAATTATGAACTTTGATTCAACATTAGAATTTCTAGCATTCTTACAGATAATTTTAGCCTTTCAGTAACAAAAAATATGTTTATTGATGTAGCAATATTTTCTTTCCTTTTTTTTCCTGACATAGTATTTTTCTTTAACGGTTAATATTAACCATTATAAGAATTTAAAATATTTTAATTCAAATTATCTAAAGATTATAAAATACTATTTAGTTAGAATATATGTCGCAAATACACAGTAAAAATTTTTGAATTTTGTTGTTAAAAAATCTTCGCATTTTTCATCGCATCTTATACATAGTAAAAAAATTGTGTAAAATTTAACAGATATGGCCTGCTCCAAACGGTTTTTATTAAAAATATTTTAAATTCTTATAATATGTTATTATTAATCAAAGAAAAATACTATTGTCAGTAAGAAAAGGAAAGGAAAGAAAAGGAAAATAAACATATTGATGTAGCAATATTTTCTTTTGTTATGATGTATATGCGACCATAAAAAAAAATACATCAAAACTACTGACAGTCTAGAATTACCTGTAATGATGCTAGAAATTCTAATGTTGAATCAAAGTTTATAATCGGTGGGTGTCTTTGGTAGATCATTTTTTTATTTTTTCCACTAAGGCTTCTATGAGCTACATTGCAGTCTTTATTAACTTTTACTTGCATGAAGTCTGAGTTTGTATAAGCTATGAGGTTTGCAATAATTTTTCGGATGTAAGTCATGTCATCATCTGAAAATAATTTATAATGTTCACTGCATAATATATATGTCCAAGTACATATATGTACACCACAATTGCCACTTATATTCCCAGCTTTATCTTTGTTTCGGTATATCGTCAAGAACATAAAGAGTCCATTGAGACCAATCTTCAGGATTTTTTGATGTTTTTCTTTTTGTGGTCGCATATACATCATAAAAACTACACATTGTGTCTATGAAATTGTCGGGTGGTATGCGATGCAACGAATCTAGGTATATAAATATTTTTAATTGTGGAACAATGATTAATAATGTATAGTGTGCCAATGTAATTAAATGAAGTGGAACCAAGATAACTTTGTATTTTGCAAAATTTATTGAAGATACATAATTATGAAATCCAACCGATAATTGTCTTTCGCGTATTATTCCGTCAGTGAGATAAAGGTCGAATGCTATAGTAGAAATCTGTTTAGAATTATTGGCGGCAATTTTGAAAAAGGCATTTATGACATTATCTTCAAGGTAGGCATTATGATTTAAAGTTTCCAAAACCTGTTTATTTATGTTTAATCCATCAAATGAACGTTTAATATTAGGAAAACCTTCTGGGTAATCTATATCACGAGAAAAGAAATTGTTCCAGAATTTTTCGATTGATTGAACACCATAAGAATAATTATTTTGAAAACCTTCGTATGCGTCATTTATTTCAGTATCACTTACATCATAAATATTATTTTGCTTTTCATTATCTTCAACAACGGATTTTATATTATCTTTTTGCCTAGTTGTAAGATAACGAAAGGTTTCAAAATAATTTTTTTTTTTTTGTTCGTTTCCAGATTTCTTGAGGAAATTTTTCTGTGTACAACTTCTTCGCTTGGTCCACACTGCTAATATTCACTTTAATTTTTTGGGGGTTAAATTTCCTCTTGTGTATTAATCTGTTTTTAGTTATTATTTTTTGAACGTTATTTGTAACTTTTTTTTGCACTCCTACCTTGTAGTAGTTAAGTCAAATTTTTTTTCTCGTAAACAATCTTTCAACATTTCTTCTTTGGCTTGAATATATTTAAATGCCAGGATTTTTTTAGCACCATCTAAATTATAATGTTTTTTTATTTTCCACCAATTTTTTACCGTTGCATTTGTATCTCTGATGATACCGAATTTCTTTATTTGTAATGCAGACCACAATGGAAAATAAGGAAGAAGCGTGTTTAATAAATATTTAATAAAATCTTCAGAAAACTGACTGTTTTTCTGCGTAGTTACGTCCGTATTTTTTATAGTCGTTTCTTTATTTTCATAAAATATTTGAAGAACGGTGAATCCTTTTTACAATCGTTGTGAATTGCATTGTCGAAATCATATAGAATAAATTTTTTTTGAATTTCGTCATAATTTTCATTGTTTCTTAACAAAATCGCACAAGTCTTTACTCTGCATGCTCAAACACACTTGAAATAATTTTTTTCCTATTGCTTATTGTCCACACAACAATCTCCAATCGATATAAATGTGGCACAACATAGAAAATTAATACTTGGAATATATGTCGCAAATCTCTGAACGCACTACGGAAAATGCTTATAAAAACGCAGAAGTTTTTGCTCTGTATGCTCAGACGAACTTGAAATAAATTTTTTCTTATTGTTTGTTGTCCGCACAACAATCTCCAATTGATATAAATGTGGCACAAAACTATAGAAAATTAATACTTGGGATATATGTCGCGAATCTCTGGACGGGTTACGAAAAATGCTAGAAGAATCGTAAATTTCTTTACTTAGCGTGCTCAGATGTACTAAAAATAAATTTTGTCGTAATGTTTATTCTTTCTGTAACTGATTTGTAGAGTTTTTATTAATTTAAATTCAGAATTCTAAATTTTTTGCGCCTGGGCCCCGCAGAGGCTATTCGCCCTTGATGCGGCCTGGTTGCCGTGCGGCTAGTTTGACTGTCATAGATTCTAGTGTTTCTATTTTAAATAAATCACTGAAAATCTATCGTAATTAATAATGCAATTAAAGATAGAAAAAAACTCTAAGTTTTCTATCGTCATGAAAGAAAACCCTTTGTTGTATAGTATTAACAATACATGATATTGAACGTTAAGCTCTAAGCATAATTATCGTAGAAGACGCATCGCACCTAATCTATTGTTAAAAGTGATAATATTTATTGTATTTGTGTACGTAATACTTGAGAGGAAAAGGGAGAGAAAGAGGAAGAGACAGAGAGAGAGAGAGATTGATTGATTGATAACAGTATATTTAGCCGTAGGGTATAATCCTATGCGGCTCTCAAATACAACATGGTGATAACACGATTTATACTAGTAGTACAAATGAAAAGAATACAGAAAATCGGTAAGATCATAAAGCGTAATGAAATGATATAAAACAGAAGTTAACTACAATTAACTACAAAGCAACATAAGGATGATGCAAAAGTAAAAATGAAATGAAAATAAGATAAAATAAAAGTAAACTAACAAGGGGACCTTACGGGTCATGGAACACCGATTTTTTTTATACTTATAGGATTTGAAGATCAGTACCCGGACTTCAATTTCCTAAAGCAGTACGACGCGCTTCTCAAAAATACTCGAGAAAATCGATTTTGAAGATTTCCGATATCTGTAAGTACAGAAAATTTTAACCTATTGTCAGAGCCGCTCGTAGCCGAGCGCACAGAGCTCTAGTTTCGTAAGCGCGGAGTCGCTGGTTCGATTCTCGCTCTGGCCTCAATTTTTTTTTCATAAGTTAATAAAGTTTTTTTTTTAATCCTATATCTTAACATTTATCAAATTGAAATGCTAATTAATTATTAAATATTTATTCGTTATTTTTTAAATAAAAATTAAATTGGCTCATGTAATACTGACGAGTAATGTCAAATGTATTTATTATTAATATATTTTATAACATACATGAATTAATAACTCATAAAAATTAAACAACCATTTTTATAAATATTATTTTTGTTTTTTATATTATTTTTGTATTTACTCGTAATCTCTTAAAAAGTATTTCATTTTCTTTAATGTTTTCCATTTTTTGTACCAAATTTTAATTTATTATAAATATTCGCATTTTCAATCAAGTAGTAATTAAAAATAAAAAAATGTTAATTTTTATTTAAAAAATAACAAATAAATATTTAATAATTAATTAGCATTTCAATTTTATAAATGTTAAGATATAGGATTAAAAAAAAAACTTTATTAACTTATGAAAAAAAAATTGAGGCCAGAGCGAGAATCGAACCAGCGACTCCGCGCTTACGAAACTAGAGCTCTGTGCGCTCGGCTACGAGCGGCTCTGACAATAGGTTAAAATTTTCTGTACTTACAGATATCGGAAATCTTCAAAATCGATTTTCTCGAGTATTTTTGAGAAGCGCGTCGTACTGCTTTAGGAAATTGAAGTCCGGGTACTGATCTTCAAATCCTATAAGTATAAAAAAAATCGGTGTTCCATGACCCGTAAGGTCTCCTTGTAAGATAAAATAAGCGTGCAAATCAAGCACAGTAAGTTAACTAAGTAAGTACGGAAATGCTCGTTGGTGCAATAAGACTTCCACCCGGTAAGCCCAAGCGGCACTGTCCCGTTCAAGGAGAAAAGAGAGGAGACTAGTCTTGAAGGCGGGTAAAGAGAGTAAGAAGGAATTAGAGGAGTAAGGACGGTAGTCAGCAGGATCAAAAAGAATATCCTGGATGGAGTTTAAGAGGATAGTGAACTGGATAAAGAATAAATTTTGCACAGCTGCAGTTCGGGGGGTAAGGTAGGGTAGGTGAAAAGGCGAGGGGGAAGACGCTGTGAGGAGCGCACCACCGAGGAAGAGGCAACGAACTGATATACCTGGGAGATATGCGAAAGACATCGTCGCAGCAACGCAAAGTTCGCCTAGATCCCAACAAAATACTCCCGGCTAGAGGAAACAAACAACTAGCCGATGGCGAGACGATAAGACGTAATATGTGATCTACGAGAAAGACTGCCATAGACAAATCTGACGCAAGCATTTTGCGCCCGCTGAAGTTTCAATGTTAAGGTCTTATTAAGTGTAGAGTACACAGCACAAGTATAATCAAGATACGGAAACATCAAGGTTTCCAAAAGTTTTTTTCGTAATTGGAAATTAAGGGAGTGCCTATAGAAACGCAGTTTGCGCAGAGCAAAATGCATGCGTTTGATGGACTGATTGACCTGGAGGGTCCAGTCCAAGGTGGGAGTAAAGTAGGGGGGGGGAAGAGAGAGAGAGAGAGAGAGAGAGAGAGTTGTCGTACTAAAATGCGCGAAATACTTATCCGAAATACTTACTAATTACGATAGATTTTCAGTGATTTATTTAAAAAAAAAACACGAGAATCTAATCGTTTTATATTTCACAATCCATCATTTCTCTGAATCAAAAAGAAAAAATTTCAAGAAATGATATCATTTTCTATCGTTCTCTCATTTCCTGTTAGTTAGGTATGTTTCATTGTTGCAGTATGAAAAAATATCTATGAAGACATCGTGTAAGAGAAAAAGATAACGATGAGAGAACTCGATGTGGCAAATATTATAATACACGTATAAAAAAACTCAATTTGAGAATCAATCGTGAATTTTAGGATAATTTTTTATCAATGTTTTCGTTATCAAAGATTTAACAGTACGATACAATTCGATAAGAAACAAAGTTAGAATTGTATGATACTGTAAATAAGATATTTAAGAAAAAGAAAGAATCTCTCTTGAATGTACCAAAAATTTTAATTAATTTACTATATTCATAATTATGTCATTTGTCATGAATGTGTGTAACGACGCGAGTCTTGGCGCGGTGCGGTGGGACGCGAGAGCGGCCATTGATGCGAGTCTAGACGCGGTGCGGTGGGACGTGGGAGCAGCGAAGCACAGAGCGGCGCGACTCTCCCTCTTCCTCCCGGCCGCCGGCGCCAATACTCGAGACAGTGGGCCGTGCTACGGCTCGAGCGGCTCGAGCTCTTCCTTCCGCGCGCTCTCATTCGCACAATTAAAAAAATTAATATCTCGATTATTGGTGGACCAAACCCAAACAATATTGGGTATTTATGTTTGTCTCGATCCCTTCTACCTCTTTACAAGCATTGGCGTGGGTGCTTAGGGACACCCTGTATAAAGTAAAAGTATATAAAAGTGTTAACACTTGCGTATTTCTAATGTAATTTCAAAAATAATTTTTTTTTTGTTTAAAAGAAAATAGGTAAATGAATCAGAAATGCCTAATAGTTGCTGCGCCGGTTATTGCACTAATACGAATAAAAAAGATTATCAAATGTGTCGATTTCCAAAAGATTTGGAAAGAAAAAAAGTATGGATCCAGAATATAAACCGTACAGATTGGATTCCAACTTCAGATGCAAGATTATGTGATGTAAGTTATAATCAAAAGCAAACTGTTATACCAAATTGTTTTCATTTTTGCTGAAATAAGTTTTGTCAAAATATTTTAAATAAAAAAAAAAGTTTAAATATACTAAATCGAGACTAAGTTGACTCTGAATATGATGAGAAAAATATAATTGCACATTCAAAAAGTTATATATATTTTCTGTGCTGGTCCATTTTGCCTCTGATATGTGGATGACAAGAAAAGATGGCTCACGCAGATTGAAATCTGATGCAATATCAACAATATTCGGTGAAAATTTGCCAAGAAATTCAATTTTATCTTTATAAATAGGATACTAGACACAACTGCAATTAAAATGACAAATTTGGGCCTCGGACAATCAGATCAACACAATATACATATTTTTAATCAAGTTATATATTATACAAAATTGTACATAAGTAAATAGAAACGACAAGAAATAAATAATAAACAATTGTATATAAAAATTACGTTCAAAAGTTAATTAGAAATAAACGAAATTATTCACATATTTTTTATGAATATTATTGCAATACTCTATAATTTGCACATATTTTTCTACGAGTCTAAATACAATGCTTAAATTATATTTATAATACATAATGTGTATATAAACATAATATGTATTTATATATAATAATATATAATTTCTTAATAATCAATTTATATTACCTAACCTTACATGGGAAAATTAATGAAATATGTGTGTAAACCTTTTTTTTAAATATATTGTGTTTTAATATTTATTTTGTTCACGATTATTAAATATCAATAACTACAAATAAAAATATATATATATTGTATTCTTGCATTTACAATCAAAATAAACCGCTATCGAAAACGTTATGTCCGATATCCGGTTTTATCCCAAGACGACACATCCGCGAATCTCTGTTATAATATCTCTAAGTTGACCCTCCAACTCGTCGGTCGGTGTTTCTTCCTCTTCGGTGTCGGTATCTCCCTCGGCTCTTTCCTCCTTGTCCATCGGATCAGGTTTCAGGTCTTGCACGTGGATCCGGCGGTGCCATTCCCCTGGCGGTCCTTTAGGTCCATGATCACGGGCGAGAGGATGCGTCGCATTTCCATCGGTCCGTCGTATTTTGGAGCTAGCTTCGCGTTGATGGCGTCGCTTTTGCTCGACAATGTTCGATCGCATTTCCATACTAGGTCCCCTATCTGAGGACGCCATGCGCGCCGGCTCATATCGTATTGTCGCTCCTGCTTCTGGAATGCTTGTGTCAGGTGGATTCAGGCAAGTTCATAGGCCTCCTCTAATGCTTGCCTGCGTTCTTCCGGGGCCATTCCCTCTGTGGGTCGCCGATCCTCAGGGTATGGCCGCGCCAATTCTCTACCGTGGACCAGGAAGGCGGGAGAGTACCCGGTTGCCGCATGGTTTGCGGTGTTGATTGCGAACTGTAGGGCCTCCAGGTGCTGGTCCCATTTGCGGTAGCGGTTCCCCACATATTGCGCAATCATTGTCTTGATGGTCCGGTTAGCTCGTTCTACCGGGTTGCAATGAGGGGCATATACTGGACTTTTGCGGTGTTCTATACCAAACTCTGCCAGGAGCCGTCGGAACTGTCGCGAGGTGAACTGGGTTCCGTTGTCGGAAACGAGTTGCTGGGGGCATATGATGAGCCTGGTGACTTCTCGGGCCAGGACCGCAGCCGTTGCGCGGCGGAGGGGCACCAGCTCGACCCACTTGCTGAATCGATCCTGCGCGGTTAGCAGCCAAGTGTGCCCTCCACTGGAACGAGGAAGGGGGCCGACTAGGTCTACGGAGACTTGCTATCACGTCGCGGGTGTGGCGTGCATATGACCGGCTGGTTTGTGCTGGGGTACTTTATAGGCCAGGCAGGTAGGGCAGCGGCGCACATACCGCGCGATTTCTCGGGACATTCCCGGCCAATAATATAGGCGTGCTATGTGCGCCATCATCTTGGCTACGCCTAGGTGTCCGGCGGATGGCTTGTCATGGAATCGTCGGAACACCCCTGTTCGTCGACTTCGCGGCAGACACTCCTTCCATTGTTCACTAGCCGGCGTCTCAATGAACTCCAGGTCATGGAGAAAGTGTCGATACAGCTTGCCGTGCCGTATTTCGTAGTCTGGGAACCTGTCCGGGTGTCTTCGGACGTTGGCCATGGTGCGTTCGTGCCAGCGGTTGATGGTTGCGTTGACGGATCCTACCTGTGGCTCTCGGAAAAGGGCGTCCGCCACGTGGTTTTGTTTTCCCCGGCGATATCAGATCTCAAAGTCATACTGCTGGAGGTCAAAGAGCCAGCGACCTAGTCGCCCCGTAGGGGCCTCCAGTTGTTGTAGCCATTTGAGGGCCTGGTGGTCAGTCAGTACAGTGAATCCGTAGCCCTCCAGGTAATCGCGCAGGCGTTTGATCCCCCAGACCACCGCCAGGCACTCAAGCTCTGTTGCGCTATAGTTGCACTCGGCCTTGTTGAGCGTTCGGCTGGCGTAGGCAATGACCTTCTTTCCTTGTCCGTGATCCTGGGTCAACACGGCCCCCAGCCCCTGGGTGCTCGCGTCGGTTTGCAGCAGGAAGGGCCTGCTGAAGTCCGGGCATGCTAGCACCGAGGCGGAAGTCAAGGCTTCCTTTAGAAGCCTGAATGCCCGTTCCTCCGCTGTTCCCCACGTCCAGCGTGCGTTCTTCTTGGTGAGCGCCGTGAGCGGGGCCGCCAAGGTGGAAAAGTCAGGGATGAACCTCTGGTACCAGGATGCCATCTCGAGGAATTAACGTACCTTGCGGAGGGTAGTTAGTGCTGGCCATCCGGTGATGGCACTCACTTTCTCGGGGTCTGTGTGCACTCCCCTTCGGTCTATAATATGTCCCAGGTACCGTAGGTCGCGGCAGAAGCAGCATTTGTCGGGGTTCAGCCGCAGCCTGGCCTCTCGGAGCCGGCGGAAGACTTCGGCCAGGTGCTGCAGGTGCTCCTCGAAGGTAGCACTGGCGACGATAATGTCGTCGAGATAGACTAGGACGTTAGGCTCCAGCTCTGGCCTCAGTACGGTGTCCAATAGCCTTTGAAAGGTGGCGGGTGCGGAGTGTAGCCCAAAAGGCGTGACCTTAAATTGGAATAATCCCCTCCCGGGTACTGTGAATGCGGTGGCCGGGCGGCTTGCCGGGGTGAGCGGGATCTGCCAATATCCGCTTTTCAGATCCAGCGTCGAGAAGTACCTAGCTCCGCGAAGCTTATCTAGCGTGGCGGTGTTGTGAGGGAGCGGGTAGACGTCCTTTTCGAATACGGCATTAAGCCGTCGGATGCAGAACCGGTGGTTCCCGTCCTTCTTGACGAGCACCACGGGCGAGCTCCAAGGGTTGCGTGAGGGCTTGATGACCCCTCCGCCAGAATCTTGTCAACCTCCTGGTTGATCACGCTTTGCATGGCCGGGTTGCGTGGCCGGTACCGTTGTTTAATTCTAACTCCGGGCTTGAGCCTGATATGGTGCTCCACTTTAGAGATTGGTCCGTGTATCGTTTCGAAGCGAGGGAACTCCGTGGCCAAAAAGTCGCGGAGTTGCGCCATTTCGCCACCGGTCTGTTGGCGAAGAGCTCCAGCGGTCAATCTCCTAGTAGTGCATCCTTTCCTGGTGCCAGGCGGGGGCGGCGTGAGTGTCAGCCATAGTTTGCTCCAGAGATCGACTCTGATCAAGACCTGGCTTTCTAAGCGCGGTAGTATGACGAACCGGTGCCGGTATGTCCTTCCCTGGACGCGTAGTGGTAGGCAGAAAACTCCGGTAATGGGCAGCGTTGTCCCATCGGCAAGGTGTACATGCTTCTCTCCTGGTCCTGGACGAACCCGGTATTGAGAGAGCGGTTTGGCTGTTTCGTCGCTTATGTACGACATCTCCGAGCCGGAATCCAGGAACACCTGCAGGGTGCGACCGGCCATGCGTACAGGTAGGTGCGGTCGAGGGTTGTACGTTACTGGGTGACGAGTTCGGTGACGGCTGCTACGTCGCCGGCCCTCCGCTCGTTTCCCGGTGGGTGACAATCCCTGGTCAGGATTCCGTCTTTCCCGCACCGGTAGCAAAATTTCTTCGGCGGACGTTTACAGTCGAGCCGCGTGTGGCCGCGTTGTTTGCAGCGCCAGCAGCATTCTTTTTGGCTATACGTCGTAGTGGTTGCGGCGGTCCCTTGGGCGGGTCTAGACTCGGTGGAGCGGGCTTTACGTCGCTGGTTGATCTCCTTGTATTGGGAGACCCAGGCGGTTAGCTCAGGTAGTGTAGTATGGTCGGTGAGCTGTATGTATAGTTGACACTCTGGGTCCATGTTTCCATAGAGCTGCTCTAACCGTTCTCGTTCGGAGTATCCTCCGGCCCGGCGCATTAGGGTGATTAATGCGGTGGAGTAGGCACGGAAGGTTTCGCCCGGTCGTTGACGGCGGTCTTGTACCTCTGCTTTTATCCGGCGCTGGTATCCTGGTGGAAGGCCGCGCGTAGCCTCTCGTCCCACGTAGCCCATTGCCCGGTGTTGTTCCTATGCCATAAGAGGGCGTCACCTCGTAACAATTCTGGCAATCCCAATAGGAGGTGTTCCGTTTTTAGTCTGTAGCTGAGCCGCAGTTCTTCGGTCCGCTCTAGGAACGTGAGGGAGTCTTTTCCATCAAAGTGATGGCCCTACTTCCGGATTTGATTAATGATCTTAATCCGTTCTATTGGTCCGGGTGTCACCCTTGGGGTTTCCAGACAGGCAGCTCCTTCCTGCATCATCGGGTTAGTTACTGGTGCGGTGTTTGGTCGGTCTGGCATGTTGTCGTCGGTTAGATCGATATGGATCTCTGGAACGTCGGCGGTCTGAAGGACACCGGGGTTGGCGGTGTGAAATTGTCGTAGCTTCTTCCGGAGAATGTCTAGCGGAGCGGCGGTGTCTATTCCGTGCTGCTGCGCGAGCTGTAAGGCCTGTTTTTTGGAGAGGTTATGAATCCACGAACTCATTCGATATGGGCGCAAGCTGGGTTCCCACTAGACTGGTCCCTGTTCGGGTGCCATGTAACGGTTCGCCTTTCCCGAACGCCTCGGACAGGCTCGCCGGGTACCAGGATTTGAGAGAAGGGGGGAAACCAACTTGCGCACACCGATATTAAATCAATAAGCCTTTATTAGAAATCTTAGCCTAACTTATACATTGCTTATGCTACCTTATATACTACTTAGTCTACGGGGATATATACAAAAATATACAGCTTAGCTTAGTAACGCGCTAGTGCGCAGCACCTTAGAACGCGGTCGCGATGCGTGGTCGCCGGCGAGAACCGGCGGGCAGGGCGGCCAGGTAACCTGCCCCGTTGGGGACGACAAGGACAGCCGAATGTCGGCAAGAACCGGGCGGTAGAACGGCTAGGTGGCCTGCTCCGTCGGCAGACACAAGGATAGCCGAACGCCGGCGAGAACCGGGCGGCAGGGCGGCCACATGGCCTGCCTCGTCGGTAGAGACAAGGATAGCCGAACACCGACAAGAACCGGGCGGCAGAACGGCCAGGTGGCCTGCTCCGTCGGCGGACACAAGGATAGTCGAATGCCGGCGAGAACCGGGCGTCGGAGCGGTCCGGAGACCTACTCAGTCAACAGGACGGGACTGGTGTCAGGTCTAGATCGCACCCGGCTTATATACCCGCCGGGGCGATCCCCACGCGCTCTCAGCTGCGTGGTGGGAATGGTTTCCCGTGAGGGAACTCTAGACTTTCGGGGAGGGCGTCCGTAGACGCTGAGTCCCGTGGTAAGGCGGATGGTCGGCCCGAGACTTAGTGACGTATCGTCACAACTTATTGCACCAGTGTGCACTAGTTCGTCAGTTCAAGAACAGAAAACAAGCTTTTTGTATCATTGTTTTTGTTTTTTATTTATTGTCCACAGAAGTGATATGTCATCTGCGAAGGAGAGCCTGTAAATAGATTTTTTCTGTTATAATAAAATTATTATTCAGCAAAAAAGTAATATTTTATTTTAATAGTTATTTATACTCCCAAAATGTCCTAATTTACTCACACTCAATCAAATATAAACTTCTAAAATTATTGTATTGTGCTTAAATTAAAACAACAAAGCTGTTTTACAATTTTTTCCAAAAAGTATCTTCTTTTGCGCAATAAAAATTAATAATTTTTTAGTTTAACTTAATTAAATTAATCATGTAACAATAATCTTTACATTTTTGTAAATACATATAGATTTTTAACTATTTCACTATCTTTTTTGTTTTAATTTGTCGTACATTTGATGGATTTTAATAATTGCATATTAATTTCGGCGTTAAAATTTATGTTAAACATTAAAAACGATCATCTTAGAAAAAGTTAATCACGTTAAAAATGTTTTTCTTTAATAGTTGTAAGCTAAATTCAAATAAATAATATGACAACAAATTTTTAATCTTATATTTAAAGATTTATAATATAAGGGAATGTTTGTTCAGATTACAAATAAGAGATTTAGAATAAGCCAGACTAATTTAATAAAATTGATTCTTTTAAAAGTAGAAAATAAATTTATTACAATTATATTTTTTATATAAATGTCAATTACAAAAATAATTATTGGCGTTCTCTTTGCCAAGGTACAGCACCTTCCTGTAAAAAATAATTTTTAAATTCGTCGCGAATATTTGCGAAATAACGGGAATGTGTTTGACCTCCTGCACGGCCTATTTTTTGGAATGCAGAACAAAGTTCGCTTTGTTGCGATTGCTCTTCAATACTTTCTTTATTTTGGGATATTGAATCGCATAACAAAGTACAGTATTGAGGCTCTTTCAAGAGGAAATTGTGAAGCACCACAATCGCTTTTATTATTTTTTCCGCAGTTTTAAAAGATGTTATGGGCTTTTAGCAAATTCGAAATCTTGCAATCATGATGCCAAATGCATTTTCGACAACTAGTTTGGCTCGGCTCAGACGGTAATTAAATATTTTCTGCTCTTCAGTTATGTTTCTTCCGGGATATGGCCTTAGAGTAAATTTATTGAGCTGAAATGCCTCGTCAGCCACAAGCATATATGGCAAAGGTGGTCTAGACATAAAGCACACTGATGGAAGCGGCACATCCAATTTTTCCCGATGGAACTTTTGACCCATTGTAGAATTTATAAAAATTCCACCATCACTATGTCGACCTTGTGCATCGATATCGACTAACATGAATCTATATGATGCGGAAACAACAGCCATGAGCACGATACTGTGAAAGCCTTTGTAATTATAAAAGGCAGAACCAGCGTGATCTGGACACAACAAAATTTCATTATTATAGATAAATTAGCATGTAAAAACTGTGATGTCGTTTAGTTCATAATTTACCTTGATTGCAACATGTTTACCATCGATTGCGCCAATGCAGTGGGGAAAATTCCACTATTCTTCAAATTCAGTAGCAATTTTTTTCCAATTCACGCTTGAAGGTTCAAATAATTCATCCTGTAATACGTTCCATAGCACTTTGCAGGTTTCAGCTGTAATCATTGAGACGGTACTCCGTTCCACTCTATAAGCATAAGCCATGGACGCTCCTGATGATAAAAACCTACCAATGACAAATAGAGTAAATCAATATAATTGATTAACATATATAATATATAAAGTTACTTTAATATCAAACATTGATTTACCGAAAAGTTAAATATAATCGATCCCTTGCAGAAATTGGTTCTCTGTAATTAGTCGCTTGCTTTTCAATTAGCGGTTGCACTTGTTGCAATAAAAAATCAAATTTTTCCACACTCATGCAACAATATTGAAAATGTGCATCTTGATCACCAAGACGTATTTCATTTATAAGGCGATGACTATCACCTTGTTGAGTTCGTTCACGGATTATAGGTCTTATCCAATAACGCTTTTTTTTCGAGCTTGCCGTTTACGACGGATATATAATAACGCTAATAAAATTAATTTTCTTCGGTGATGCGATAGCTCTACATTATTCATTTTGACTGATATGTGGTTATGTTATTTGACCTAACGCTTGCCGCTGTCGCGTTTGGTGTGAATGGTGACGATGCTCATAGGCTAGCATTTGGCGCTTGCTGCTTGACGCTTGACGCGTTTTGTCTAAATCCGGCTTGAGTGAGATGTATGATACAATATATTATGTGATTCGCGCATGGTGCTTCGAAGCATGCGGACGTGCGTCTGCTTGCTACTGCATTATTCCTGTGTTCAGACCGAAATTTCGTGTAAACGAGTCTGTTTATTGACGACGATTAACAATGTAAATAGTAAATTCTTCACGTGCGCGGACCTAAATAAACTAAGACGAGTGGTGCTACCATTGCAGGACAAGGGGCTTGACCCCGCTCGCCGCGGTCGGCATGCTTCCGGCTACCCCCTACCCTCCCCCCAATCTCTCACACAATACTCCGAGGAAATCCCCCTCTGCCCCATCACCCTCCTGATCCCCCGAGCAGCTCTAGAACAATCGCTCTAACCTCAAACGACTCTCTCTGAGTGTCTAAAGCTCATTTTGAAGTCTTCGAGTCAACTTTCAACAACCTAACCGCAATACAAAAGGCACAAAACATGGACGATTTACATAAGATTAATCCATCCCCGCCAACGAAGCAACAGACCAACCACAACTCAAACGAAGAAGAAATGGAAATCTCCCCGACACCGCCAACACAAGGAAAAGAACACGACAAGACGCAGTGCCCGACACTTCCTCAACCGCTAGCAATCCCAAAAAAGCAGTCAAATCTCTTAAAACTGCCTTGATTGATGACATCCTCAAGGACAGTACAGTAACTCAAACACCTAACAAAGGTAATGCGAACACTCTTAATAATAAAAACAATTCTAATTCAACTACAATTCCAGCCACCACGCACACCCCACTTAAAGGGAAAAAAGAAAAAACGAACCTCTGCTACAAAAAAGAGGATAAAACCCCATATATAGTTTACGTCTACGCAGAAGAAAACTCTGCCAAAGAATACACACACCCTCTAGCAGTCAGCAAACTCATAGCCAATGTCACAGACAACAACGTAATTGAATCACAAACAATTGGTAAAGGGAAAATCATGGTCACACTCAAATTAGCCCTAGCAGCTAATAACCTAATTAACTCCACGTTTATTAAAATGCACAAACTCTGTGCCTTTATTCCAGCATACCGCATATACAAAGAAGGCATTATAAAAGATATTCCTCTGAGCCTAGATGAAGAATCCATTCAACTTAGACTAGAATCTCCATTTGAAGTTATTGAAGTCAGAAGACTCAATAAAAGAACGAAAATCAATGGCGACATAAAATACACTCCGTCAATCATTTGTGTCAAATTTGCTGGACAATGCATGCCAAACTATGTCTTCCTTTACAAAATCAGACACGAGGTATCCCCATATATACCCAAAACTAAAATATGCTACAACTGTTACAGAACAGGCCACACTGCGTCTACAAGCAAGAGCATGGCAAGATGCTTATACTGTGGCAACAATAGACATACCCCAGAAAACAATCTTTGTCCCAAAAAATCCACTCCTAATAAATGTATCAACTGTCAAGGCAACCACCTGGCCATATGCATGGAGTGCCCCATCATCACCAAACAAAAGGCAATTATCGCTGTTCGGGATTCGACCTCCCTTCGAAATTTTCCCGAATCAATCATTAATTGCTCTGATTCTCCGCCGATGACACATCGTGTCAACAAATTTGGCAGTGAGGGAACGGGAAAACAATAGCATCACGCCGGCCGTCTTGAGCCTAGATCTCAGAGTTTCACGCACCTCGGTGGAGGACCGCGTGATCCTCCGCAGATCAGCTGCGTGATGGGTGATCGCCACGCGTTATCTGCGTTTAATTGGATGGTGATGAGGTGTTCGACTTTCCGGAGTAGCGAACGTCCACCAGTCAGTCTTGCGCCTGCTACTGCCCGCCAAGCACTCGTTTCTTGCTTTGCGAAATTCGGCGTCTTTGTTAACGCTCTTCGTACTCGCGCCTTCGCGCCTCATTTTGTCTCACGAGAGTCGGTGATGTCCGATTGCTCGTGTCGCGATCTCGCTTAATTCTTGCTATTCAACTAATTCGAGCTGCCTAGCTTAAGTTTTTTTGTTTTTTACTGTGTATTGTAAAATTCAAAGCATTATTCTCGCGAGTGATACTGGTGAGAGCGCCCTGCGAGTGGTTCGTCGGTGTTACCGCCGATTCTCGCGATCGCGTCTGCACTCCTACTTTGCGACAAGATCTCTGTCGTTCGTGCGCTCAAGAAATTCGTTCGGTATCCCGCGCAGTTCGGCGCGGTTGAGGCAAAATTTCCGTCGCGGACCACCCTGGCAGACATCAAAAATGCAGAAAAGAAGATCTCCGATCGTGCTCATGTTATCTATTCCGCTCTCAGTAGTCTCTCGCGCTTCTTCGTGATCGCCATCACTCGCGAAACTGACCAGTGTTTTAAGCAATAAATTTGATGTCAATAACTGTGTGTTTTGAATCTTTTTCGGCCTCCTCTTTTCTGCTTGTTCCTCCAGTGAATCTTCGGCTTCACGTTACGCACCCTCCGCGCTCAGCGCTGGGCGGTTCCGGCGTTTCGAGACATTTTCTCATCGGCGCGCTCGTTTGCATTCAATCGCTCTCGCCGCCCTTGAAAACATTCCGTATGCAAAAGCCAAAACTAAATTAAGACACTCACCGCCATCCTCTATCAGAAATATCACCACACCAACCACCCATAATCTCAAGCCCAATCAAATAAATTTCCCTCCCCTATCTTCCACCCCCAACTATTACTCTACCTCTTCCTCTAACATAAATACTAACTCTAGCTCTAATTTCAGCAACTGCTCTCCTCTGCCCCATCGAGAACCTGACTTATTCAAGGACAACACTTCCTCATGCAGCTTCTCTCCTTCCTACGCCAAGGTAATTTCCGGACAACCCAAGCCTACAAGAAAAAGAACAATTCTCATCAACGGGAGCGTCCCAGATGCGCACAGTAATAAACGGACACAGCAGGCTGAGTGAAACGGACACAGTAACAAACGGACACAGACCAAACGCACACAGTAATAAACGGACACATTTGGTCCGTGCGCATTTGGTTTGTGTCCGTTTCGCAGTGTGTCCGTTTCGCTCTGTGCGCATTTGGTCTGTGTCCGTTTGTTACTGTGTCCGTTTCGCTCTGTGCGCATTTGGTCTGTGTCCGTTTGTTACTGTGTCCGTTTCACTTAGCTTGCTGTGTCCGTTTATTACTGTGCGCATCTGGGACTCACTCTCATCCAATATGAGCACTCCCCCTTTACACAACAAACAATCTTCATTCAAGCCACACAGCATAGAAATAGATACAGAATCAACGGACGAATTATATCACCACCACCATCCTTACGTCAACAATAGCACACATCACAACAATCTAAATGATCACAGCTACACCAGCCCACCAGTATACCAAAACACCGACAAATCTTTCTCAACGTCCTCAAACTTCATACCCAAGTTGACCAATTTCTTCACACAAACGATTCTCCCCCTCCTTATTATGGGAGACCTAAAAACAGCTCTAAAAGAATGCTTCAACTTTATCTGCTACTTACTCAACTCCACTCTATCAAATTTACTTCCAACCTTATCGCGATTAATACAAGGTATCATCTCTACATTCCTCAATCATCAACCACATAACCAACCAGACGATGGCTAACTCTTCCGCCTCCCTCTACACACATTATTGGGCGGGCCTCCGGGTAGTTTAATGGAACTGCCAGGGCGCCCGCAGCAAACTCACAACCCTGCAAAAAATAGCCGCCGACTTCGACATCATTACATTACAGGAAACCCTACTCAAACCTGACTCGCTATTCTTCCTTTACAATTTCAACTCCATAAGAAAAGATATCACAAAACCAGGAGAGCGAGGGCTATGCATCCTAATTAAAAAACATTTAAAATATAACCTCGTTAACACCGACCACCTCGTTCACCTCTCTAGTGAACTAAACGGAATTCTCATTCATTTGAAAAAACACCTTCTCATCCTCATTAACATCTATCGCCATCCCAACACACGCACTTCTCCTTCTTTTTATAACAACATATTTAACTTCCTACACGCTTACTCACACTACTGCATGATGGGAGACTTTAACGCTCATCATCATCTTTGGTACAAATCTTTTTCGGACAGCCCTGGCAACGTTCTTGCCCATGCTACGGACTCACACAACTCAATTATTCTTAATGACAACTAACCAACACTTTTCACACCATACTCAAAGAACCAGTTCATTATTGATTTAACAATCACCTCTCCAAAACATAGTTTTTCCAAAACCGAAACAGACTGCTGGGACAGCGATCACTTTCACATCAAAACTGACTTTTTTGTCGAACCAATAACTACTTCACCTATAAAATTCCAACTTCGCCTAAACAACTAGTAAACGTCAACGCAATACTAAGCAAACATCCCATTACAGATGACTGAACTCACACACTGGCATAGACAACTACCAGTCTCTAACCCTGTCCGTAAAAAACGCTCTAAAAAACTCACTCCCCAAAGGTCTATCAAAACCTGCTTCTAAATCATTCCACTCACCACGCGCTCTTCTCCCTTCCCCGTGGTAGAACGAGAAATGCTCAAAAGCAATTGAAAAAAAAAGGGAAGCTTTATTACATTTCCAAAAACATCCGACAAGTAACAACTTAAAACACTACTGCCAAGCAAAAAATAAATGCAACAAGATCCTCAAAAAAGAAAAATCCGAAGGGTGGAAAACCTTTTGCACTTCATTAAGTCCCAGAACTCCAATCAGCAAAATCTGGTCCTTTGTCAAAAAATACAAAAACCGCCGCACTAACACTTCTCCAAAACTATCCAATCCCGACCGCCTGGAGGCACAAAACATCGCTATTTGCAAAATAATCCCTCCCATGTGCTCAGAACCTTTTCTATATGACATAAACACTCTCGACCATGCAGACCAACACAAACATAACACAATACAAACAATCGACGCTCCCATCTCTGTCAGTGAAATCGAACAAGCCATTGAAACCTCCAAAAAACATTCTGCACCCGGTATAGATCAAATTGATTATAAAATCATCTCAGCATTACCTCCACCTACATACATGCTCTCTCAACCATCTTTAATAAACTCTTGCGAGAAGGCAATGTCCCGGATGGACTAACTCTTTTATTATTTTTATACCCAAGCCAAAAAACAGGAGTTAGACCCATATCCCTCTTATCATGCTATCAAAAAACCCTAGAAAGAATCATATACTGGAGAATTCAGTGGTAGATAGAGTCAAGACACATCCTCCCCGACTTCCAGTCAGGATTCAGACTCCACAAATCCTGCATAGACAACCTCGTTGCTTTAACAAGCTTCATACACAAAGAATTCATACGCAACGAAATAGTAATATGTGCCTTCATCGATATAGCCGGAGCCTTCGATAATGTTATTCCTTCCATCCTTATCTCAGACTTAGAAAATATCGGCATCCCAGCAAAAACCCGAGCTTTTATAGCAAAATTAATCTTCGAAAGAAACACATACTTCATTGTAGTAGGCACCCTGACTGGTCCCTACGTGTCCCGCAAAGGCATCCCACAAGGCTTTATACTAAACTCTCTCCTTTTCAACATATATCTCAGGAACATACACACTTATAACTCGGAGGGCTCCCACATTCTTCAATACGCAGACGATTTAATCACCTTTGCATCCGCCTCAAACATCTCCTCGGCCATAAGTAAAGTACAGGATACACTCAATACAATCTACAAATTCTTACTAGACAGAGGCCTTGAAATTTCCCCAGACAAATCACATTACATAATCTTCCACAAAAACCCCAACACATTAAAGAAAGATTCAACTCCTTAAAGAACACTCCTAATCGCCAACTCAATCATACCCAGAGTCAGATCCATCAAATTCCTAGGTGTATACCTTAATGAAAAACTATCAGGTAAAACTCACTTATTAAATATCATACACAAAGGAAAGAAAATCTCCGACATCATCTCGTCCCTAGCTAGAGTGTCATGGGACTCCCCCTACTACAATGCTCTGCTTCTATAAAGCCATTTTCAGAAGCGTAATGGAATATGGAAGCCACATCTTCCACCTTAGTAAACACAAAAATCTCTTCTTAAAACTTAAACGCCTTCAATACAAAATCATCAGAACCGCTCTAGGATTCAGGCAATCCACACCTATAAACGTAATGCTATACGAAGCTAACGAACCCAACCTCAACACAAGATTCGCATACATCTTACATAGGTATCTTATTAAGGGGTTACATACACCCAGAGACGTAAAAAATAGGCCTTTTTCTCGATTCTTTTTTTTCGAAACCTAATGTATGTAATTAATCCTAGTTTTCTTTACTTTAAAATACCTTCTTAGAACATGTTTCAGAATAAAATTGAACTGAAAATATTTAAAAATGGCGGAGATATTGTCCTCGTCGCAAGACCTTGTTGAAAAAAGGTGCTTTGCGGTGTCAATTGCAGCTCGTACAGAACTTATCTGAAACAGACCAGCCTAGAATTTTTTTAAACTAAATGATATTATCTAGTCTTTATCGTAGCCGATTTTTAAAATATTGATTTTTGGCAAAATGGCGGCCGTTTAAAGAAAAAAAGCGATTTTTTAAAATAAAAAACGGTCGTTTTTTTAACTTAAAAAAAAGTAAGGGCTCTAAAAAAACCGCTACGATAAAGACTGTCTTTTTTTGTGTAGATTAAGCCCTCCAAATTTCAAGTAAATCGGTCCAGCCAATAACTATGCTATTCCACCAATAACTATGATTTATTCAAGAAAACGGAATAATCAAAATTGATTAACTCGATTGATTAACTTGCGGTCGACCTACACCGTGAGTAGCGTATCTACCACATGTATGTTCATTCACACCGATAATCACGCTCACTGATGTATCCTAGCGGCGCGTAAGGCGATAACTCGTTGGAGCTACCCGAGCATCTTGGGCGCCAATTGTTAACCGAATTGGAACCACCCCTATACAAAATCTAAAATGTAATTCACATAAAATATATAACCGAAAATTAATCGATAGATTAATAACTAAATTTAATTATAAATTTAGATTATGCATCCCTAAAATTAAGATTTTTACCGTTTAAATTACACCATGTAAATTTTCGATCGACTTAGATCGCGAATCCTGTTGGATCGCCATCAGGGATGACCTATTTTTACTCCATATGACGAGGTCAGTTGTCACGTACACTTCAAAGAAAAGCCGCATTATGCATCCGACTAGCTAAGATAGTCATGGAGGGGTAAGGGAGGCTCGATCTATGTATGTGCATCTAAGGGTATATAAACCCTGCAATTAAGACCGACACGCTTTTATGCCGTTTTGATTTGTGCGTGTACTTCGTGTGCATAGTCGTCTTGCAGAACAAAGTCTTAGAGCGAACCTGAAAGAACAACTTCGATCTTGAACCACCCTTGTTTCTCACTGCTATCTTGGTAAGTCCATTAACACCGAATTATTGTACTACACCTCTCTTCTGCTTTTGTTCATGTAGCCTTATTATAATACCCTGTAACCCTATTTTATACATATAAAAGTATAATTACTAATACAATAAATAAATCTTGAAACTATAATTAATGATAATTATTTATCGTTCTGAGAAGCCTACATAATGTCCTTAAACCATATACTAAGCGAGGCGCAGAGTCAAATTATAAAGTAGTCCTTTTGAGTTACCATAATAATTCCGCGTGTTTGCAACTCACAAGGGAACCTCGCGAACCCGAAAATTCTGATTTTAATGAAACTTGGCATAAATGTAGAAGGGGTAAATACATAAATTTAGAAATTAAAAGTTGGTGCTTATAAACGGTTTAAAGGGTTAAAACCACCCTTAAAAAATGTTGAGTTTTTGTCTTTTCTCGATATATCTCGTAAACTAAACAAAGTATTAAAAAATGTTTCATACAAAAGTATTACAGTATAAATATCTCTATTTAACTATGTTATTTATTAAAAAAAAAAATTTTTTTTAAACAAATTTTTTTTCTTTAAAAAAAAATTTTTTTTTTTTAATTAATAGCATAGTTAAATAGAGGTATTTATGCCGTAAAACTTTTGTATGAAACATTTTTTTATATTTTGTTTAGAAGATATATCAAGAAAATGCAAAAATGTCTCAACTTTGAAGTGTGGTTTCACCCCTTCAAACCGTTTTTGAACCAAAATAAAACATTTCTAAATTAATATATTTATTCCCTTTACATTTATGCCAAGTTTCATTAAAATTAGAAAATTTTTCGTTTAGGCTTATAAATGGTTTGAAGGAGTGAAATTACCCTTTAAAAGTTGAGATATTTTTACCTTTTTTCGCTATATTTCGTAAACTAAACAAAATATAAAAAAATGTTTTATACAAAAGTTTTACAGCCTAAATACCTTCGTTTAACTATGCTGTTCATTTTTCAAAGAAAATTTTTTTTTTAATTAAAATAAATTTTCAATAAAATTGACTTTTATGTATATAGCATTTATAAAATAATTATACTATCTTATACTACGTTTTATTTATATCATCTATGTGTATATTATGTATGTTATATATTATCTATGTTATAATACTATACATTTATATTATCTGCATCCCTATATGTATTAGTTTTCATCTAACAGTTGCGCAATATTAGAGTAGTCACGTTGCTTTCACACAGTTTATTCTCTTTACGTCACATATTTCACATTCAAGTTTTATATTCGTCATATCACGGTATATATCATATATGAAATGGAAATTACGTATTAAAGTTTGATATTTTTATTAATGATGCTACGCGTCATTTTCACATCTGTATCAAGTCTAACGTGTGCTTGATCAGTATATCAGTATCACATCTAACGTGTGCTTGATTTTTCTGTTAGATTATTTAATTAAGCGAAGCATAATATTACACGTAAATGTTGCGAATGTTCTTAATATGTTAATTATTTTATTTCAAATTATACATATTCTACCTATAAATGAAAGAGAAATACAATTACGTGATGTGATAGAGAATATTGTAACAAATGATATTATAACAGTGAATGTGATTTATCATTTGATGTACACACTGATACTGCTTTAGAATTTTAAAATTATTGGGAAGTGGATTTACCTGACATAGAATATGTAACAAATGATGAAGAAGCATTTTTTTTTTAATGATAATTGTGGTAGGGGCTTCACCTTTCTGAAGCGACGTTGCACTCCTAAAAGAGAGTGTCGGCCTTTTATCACTTCTCCAATATTCGACGGCTTTCCTTTTATAGCTACTATTTAAAATTTTGTCTTCTGGTTCGCAATTATATTCATTATCAAGTTCATAATCAACATTATCATTTTCTAAAAATTCTTCCACTTTATCTGTTACATATTCTATGTCAGGTAAATCCACTTCCAAATAATTTTGAAATTTTAAAGCAAAATGAGTGTGTACATCAAATGATAAGTTATTCACTGCATTTGTTATAATATTCTTTATCACATCACGTAATTGTATTTCTCTTTTATTTATAGGCGTTGGTAGAATATGTGTAATTTGAAATAAAATAATTAACATATTAAGAACATTCGCAACATTTATGTGTAACATTATGCTTCGCTTAATTAAAAACAATCTAACAAGAAAAATCAAGCACATGTTAGATGTGATACTGATGTACTGATCAAACACACGTTAGACTTGACACTGATGTGAAAATGACGCGTAACACCATTAATAAAGATACCAAACTTTTATTAATACGTGATTTCATATATGATACATACCGTGACATGACGAATATAAAACTTGAATGTGAAATATGTGACGTAGAGAGAATGAACACTGTGTGAAAGCAACGTGACTACTAATATTGCGCAACTGTTAGATAAAAACTAATACATACAAGGATGCAGATAATATAAATGTATAGTATTATAACGTACATAATATATAACATATATAATATACACATAGATGATATAAATAAAACGTATTATAAAATAGTATAATTACTTTATAAATGCTATATACATAAAAGTCAATTTTATTGAAAATTTATCATAATTAAAAAAAAACTTTTTCGAAAAATAAACAGCGTAGTTAAATGGAGGTATTTATGCTGTAAAACTTTTGTATAAAACATTTTTTTATATTTTGTTTAGTTTACGAGATATATCGAGAAAAGGTAGAAATATCTCAACCTTTGAAGGGTAGTTTCACTCCTTCAAACCGTTTATAAGACCAAACAGAAATTTTCTGATTTTAATGAAACTTGGCATAAATGTAGAAGGGGTAAATACATTAATTAAAAAATGTTTTATTTTGGTTCAAAAACGGCTTGAAGGGGTGAAAGCACGCTTCAAAGTTGAGACATTTTTGCATTTTCTCGATATATCTCGTAAACTAAACAAAATATTAAAAAATGTTTTATACAAAAGTTTTACGGCATGAATACCTCTATTCAACTATCATATTTATTTTTTCCAAAAAATTTAAAAAAAAATTGTTTTTGAAAAAAAAAATTTATTTTTAAATAAATAACATAATTAAATAGAGGTATTTATACTGTAAAACTTTTGTATGAAACATTTTTTAATATTTTGTTTAGTTTACGAGATATATCGAGAAAAGGCAAAAACTCAAAATTTTTGAAAGGTGGTTTCAACCTTTTAAACCGTTTATAAGCACCAACTTTTAATTTTTAAATTCATGTATTAACCCCCTCTACATTTATGCCAAGTTTCATTAAAATCAGAATTTTCGGGTTCGCGAGGTTCCCTTGTCAGCCAGAGGTTTTTCCATCGAACCCTCTTTCATTAGGCCAATAGATCTCTCCCTTTCTCTGTCTCTCTTTCCCTCTCCTTTTTTCTAAAGCTCACTATCGACATTCTTGCATTTAAATCCTTAATTTTAAGAATTATCTTTAAGATTTCATATTCTATTTCTGGTGCGATAGTGGGTGAGCAAGCGCTCATCTGCCGACGGCGAGGCTCCGCCACGCCCGAATATCGCCGCTTCGTTTCTCGTTTTAAGAATTATTTTAAGATTTCATATTCTATCTCTGGTGCGATAGTAAATAAGCAAGCGTTCATTTACCAACTGCGAGGTTCTACCAAGCACGAAAGTCGTTGTTCCACATTAACTTTAAGAAATTACTAGTCAAGGCGCTCAATATTGATCTTAAGGCCATAACTTTCTTTCTCCCGCTTCCTTCTGTTTTTATCTCCTCTTTGCCCAAATGAATAAAAATGAAATAAAACAAGATAGTTGCAAACACCATTTCCCCCAGATTTAATTTTCGAGCCGATACTCATAATTGTTTCCCTCTTTTCCTCATCAATGTAGATCGAATGGCTACAACATCTTTTAATTCGTCCAGGCCATTGACGCGAAGCGTCGCCAAGTAAGGACTTAACTAATTAAGTTCCGAGAATATCAAAATATTTTCTTTCTTTCCTCAACAAAAAGGGTTGATGAAATTCATTCCTCTCAGTAGGCGCGCAGCAAACCGCGTATCATCAAGGTCCTTAACAAGGAAAGAGCTTAAAGATTTCGACCGAGAAATCCAAGAGTTCCTCAATTTGGAATTGCCTCCTCCGCCAAATGAAGAGGTTGAAGAATCTCACACCCCGCCCCCTCCCACTAAACGATTGAAGCTTACTAATACGCCCGAATTCATACCTACGGATATTTACAGTTTTGAAGACAGTTTTTTCCCAAATTTAGATGAAATCCCTGATATAGAAGATCCGACCGTTCCTATAAACTTTTTGATATCCCCTATAAACAACCATTCCCGACCCTTAGACAATTCACCCCCAGCTAACTCTACCAAACCCCGAACACTAACATACCCCTTCAACCCTCAAATTTTTACCTTGGAAGAAATAGATGAGTACATCGAGGAACAACTGCTCGACGAAGAAGTGGAGAACATCTTGAGGAACGCGCCTCCACCAGGAAAATTCATATTCAGATAATCATTATTCGTCATCTTCGGTTGCAACTCCTAGAACCGCCATTATATTAAAAGTCATATTATTAATTCATAATCTGGCCTTATTAGGGTTACATAATTGTCAATCTCTTGTTATAATTATTGTTATCCAATCATTACCACCTAATTATTGGTATCTATGATTCTCTACTAAAGCCACCATAATTGCTGATTTTGTTACGATTATCATTATTATTATTACTATTATTGTTTTTTTTCTAATGAACTCTCTTGTTATCATCACTATTTACTATTTCTCTAAATTCTTGCAATTGCTAATTTCGTTACTATTATCATTACTGCTGTTCAATTATTATCTTATTATTATTATAGATTTACAATCTTTATTATTATAGATACTAACTTGCGGTTACCATTATTATTATTATTCAATTATCAAACAGTTATCTTATTGACATTATTATTGCTAGTTCTGTTGCAAGTATTATCATAACCATTTAATTGCAATATTATTATTATTATTATTGATTTACATTATTATTATTGAATTATTGTTATTGAAGTTACCAACTTTCAGTTATTATTATTATTATTGCTATTTGATTATTATCTTATTACTATTGTTGATTTATAATCTTTATTACTATAGTTGTCGACTTTTAGTTACAACCATTATTGTTCGACTACCAACCAGCTATTTTACTGCCACTATTATTTATGATTTTACGGAACTCTTGTAGTCGCTAATTTTGTCGCGATTATCAGTATTATTTAATTACCATCTTATTATTACCATTGATTTACAATCTTTATTATTTAAGTTATCAACTTTCAGCTATTATTATGATTATTATTCAACTATTAATTAATTATTTAATTGTCATTATTATGTGTACGATCTTACTAAACTCTTGTAATTGCTAATTTTGTTGCGACTATCTTTATTATTATCCAACCACCAATCAATTTATCTCGTCGTCATTACTAGTTACAATTTTATTGAGCTCTCACAATTGCCAACTTCGCTATTATTATTATTATTATTATCGCTATTCAACTGTTATCTTATTACTATTACTGCCTTATAATCTTTACCGTTGGAGTTACCAATTTTCAATTATCATTATTATTATTCAACTATTAAACAGTTATCCTACTAATATTATCATTTATAATTTCACTAAGACTTTGTAATTGCTAATTTATTACAATTATTCTTATTATTATTATTATTATTATTACTCAATTATCAGCTTATTGTCATGATTATTTTATAATCTTTATTATAAGGTTATCATATTGTTGCCAGAATTATCCATATTTGCTACTACCTTACTATTATTCTGATTTTATCGCCCTTATTACCGTTCTTGTTACCCGTAAGTCATTGTCACTCTTACTACTATAGAGTAAGCCTACCCAAGACCTTTGAGTAAGAACTCCTCATAGAGGAGTAAACTCAGTTATTTTGTCCAAATGTCTTACAACCCAGCTAATAATTGAATCAACCCTAGCTCTCATATCCCAGGGTATTGCCGGCCCAGCAGGTAGCCCAAAAAGAGAGAGAGCGCCCCTTTATCTACTGCCGAGGTAAGTAGAATAAAGGAAGGTCCGTCGTCCAGGACGTAACACCGTTTATTACTGTATCCGTTTGGTCTGTGCGCATTTGGTCTATGCGCATTTGGACTGTATCCGTTTGTTATTGTATCCGTTTATTACTGTGTCTGTTTATTACTGTGTCCGTTTGTTACTGTGTCCGTTTGTTACTGTGTCCGTTTGTTACTGTGTCCGTTTGTTACTGTGTCCGTTTATTACTGTGTCCGTTTGTTACTGTGTCCGTTTTACTCAGCCTGCTGTGTCCGTTTATTACTGTGCGAATCTGGGACGCTCCCCTTAATTTGTGGTTCATTACCGAATCAGATGCGGAAAAATACATCATCGGAAGGGATTGCTGTCGCCAAGAAAGATCTCGTCAGTTAGTCAGTCGCAGTGAATACTTTCTCACGTCCAGACGTCAGTCTGAGTTCTCGATATTTTCACGCGTACGACAATATATCTTGCGATTTAGGGTACAAAAGCTCACGAACGTCGTAAGATTATCACGACGCGCGTTATTAGCGTGTTTCGCGTTTTATTATACCTTTTGTGTTTGTGAATACTATTCGGATAGAAATTAAATAAACTATTATATATATTATAAACATTGCACTGGACTCGTTGAATATAGACCCATAATCAAAGAACTTATATGCAAAACCACCGGTGTGTGTGCGTTTAGTGTACGACACCATCGAATAGATAAAACATTTTGGTGCCTCCTACGAGGTGCGAAAACTGCATCCAATTATACGGACAATCAATCGCAAACGGAACCGGCCAAGGTAGCTTCATTCACGGGCTCGGATCGACAGCCACACAAAAAACAGTACTTATACATTTTATTATCTAGACTATCGCTAGAGCACGAATCTTTTACAATGTCGCATAAAGTTAAATTACTGATTCAGAAAAGAACCTTATTAAAGGCGCAGCTTACTAGCCTAACAAACCTCCTTGATAAAGACAATTTAGATCATACCGCATTGAAAATGCGCATGGCGCGTGTAACGGAATTATATCACGCGTTCGAGGACAATAACGATGAACTCGCGATCTTAGATTTTAACGAGGCGCATCAAGAAGAGTTCGCTAATATTCAAGAACGATTCTACACTCTAGCAAGTAAGGTCGAGAGCATCGTAAACGTGCCGGAAAATTCAAATGCGAGTGTCGGTCCGAGCGGCGAGATACGGTCCTACCACGAAGATGCGTTACCGGTCAAAAGACGACGGATTAAGCTACCCGAGGCTTCCTTCCCGACGTTCAATGGCAAATATGAGTCATGGCTATTGTTCAAAAACCAATTTCAGAATCTCATTGAGTCGCAAGAGGATTTGTCGGACATAGATAAACTAGGTTACTTACAATCCTGTCTAATCGGGGATGCAGCTAACAAAATAAAAATTTTGGTCGTAGAAGGTATGAATTATACAAAAGCGTAGGATCTGTTACAACGCGCGTATGAGGTAAAACAAATCATAGTCTCGCGGCATTTATCTTCACTTCAAAATCTACCCGTGCTAGAGAGAGAGAGATATTTATATAACAAAATTAACTAATGATAAAGAAAAATTATATCTTACTAAATATTATTAAGACTCTTACTAAAGTAAAATTACAAAAAAGTAATAAAATACAGTATTTAGTGTCCAAAAAATTAAAGAAATGACTTCAAGATAGGTGGTCGATATATCGACCACCGTGCCGCAAAGGGTTAAATAAGTTTTGGTGGATAGAAGAGATCGCGACGGATAAAGACGAGTTGCAATCGAAACATGAGTGCGAAACACATTTTACGAGTAGCGTCGAACGGAAGGCTTGCGGTCGTTACGTCGTGTGCTTACCATTCCGGAGAACGCGGCAACGTCTCAAGGAATTTCGGAACCTCGCGCTGAAACGGCTAACCGCGTTAGAGAAAAGGTTTCAAGGAAATGCTACACTAAAGACGGAATATACTCAGGCGATTGAAGAATATATACAAGCGGGTTATTTATCAGCTGTACAGGATCCTATTAATGATGGATATTACATGCCGCACCTTGCCGTCACTAAGGCGTCGAGCGAGACCACAAAAATACGCGTGGTGTTTGATGCGTCAGCTAAGACGCACCGGAATATTCTTGAACGATAATTTGTTAATCGGTGCCACTATTTAGGACAGTCTATTCGCGTATTTAATTCGATTTAGAACTTATAAATATGTAATTATAGCAGATATAAAAAAATGTATTTGCAAATACTATTGCACGAGAAGGATCGTTGCTATCAACGGATTCTCTGGAGAAGAAATCAAGAAAAGAACGCGGTAGCCTTGCGGTTTGATTGTGCAGCGTAGGGCCTATTTCTAGGACGATACGAAACTGCTTCCAAGCGCGATGTTGTAATCTCAGTTACTGGGGACTTCCGTGAGCGCGGCGAATTCCTGTGCGTCTTTCGACAGAGGTACTTCTTGCAACATCTTTTGAAAGATGCGTTTCGCAATTGTGATAGATACGGTTGTAATCGGCTTACAACATCCCTCCCCGTTAGATAAGAAAACAAGGGTGCGATGTTTGCGCCTACAGTTTTGTTCTTAGATGACAACCTGCTTGCTAGGCCTTGGTGGTTTACTAGTTTGTTTTGTATAGATTATATAAATCATGATGGCTACTATGATTAAGGCGGTAACGCTGCTGGTTGTCATTGGATATATGAATTGTTTTTTCCGGAAGAACAGCTCTTGGTCACTCTCCAGTTCCTGTTTTATCTTTACTATACTCATTTTTAGGTGTCCGAAGTCGTGTGGATTGTCGGATATTCTTTTTAAGTGCAAATTATCTGTGTGGTTATCAAAAGGAATTTTTGTGTTATTGTGATATTTACTTTAGGCATGTATGTGTCTAGGATTTTGAAACTAAGAGTTTTATGTGGTTTAATAATTAGTTCAGTTGTGATTATCTTACAGTCTTTGTTTATAGTTATTTTCCTGGTATTGTTTATCATTTCTTTACCTTTGGGGTGGTTTAAGCATTTTATACTAATTTCTTCGGGTTTTGAGGTGGAGTACAACCAAGAGTCGTGTCTTAATCCAAATTGCGCGTTCGCTTATGACATGATTTATATTACAGTGTAGGTTGCGGTTGTGTATGTACATTTGAACTTCGCAGATTGTATTCACGTTAATTTTATTTATCGTATGCGTCGTCTCACATATGTGTTCGTTGCCTATTCTATTACATTCTCACAGGTTGTTTTCGCTTACGGCTATATATATTTGTTTTTCCGCGTCTACCGCTAGATATTCTGTACTCGTTTTTACAGATGAGAAAATGTTTAGGTGGTTATGTACCGGTAACGCTATTATTCGCATAAGTTTATAGATTAGTAGGCTCGCTAGTGGAGATCTAAGTACAGTATACATGTTTTTTGCGTCGCAATAGGCGCTGATTTTAATCAATTTCTCTATTTTTAACCAGTCGTGATTTCGCATATCTGTAGGGAGGTAGAGTTAAACTAGCCTCACGGAGAGCTTCCATTATACGGTCTATATTCGCGATTTTAGGGTGAAGTATTCCCTCTTTTATATATGCTAGGTATTCGATAATTTCGGACGCGTCTCGTAGTAGGTCGTTCGTTAGGGCGTTAAGAACTGTAAAATGTTCATCTAAGTCGTATCGTCTGTTATGTATTAGGTTTTGATTTTGTATTTTCTCTAGGAGTGTCGTCAGTGCGTTTTCGTTTTCTTCGATGGTTTGTCCCAATGTTTCCACGTGAGCTATCGTGGCATTAATTATTTTTAGCTGGTTTTCTACGGCGTGTTGCATTGTCGCGTTGTTGTTCTCTAATAGCATCAGCTGTTCGTTAATCGTTTTTTCGTCGTCGGCGTCCATGGTTCCGAACAGTGTTTTGGCTATTGAGCCTACTCAGTCCGCGCCGCTTATCTGTCGGCGTCCTGTATATCATCTGTATAACGTGTATCAGATGTTTCGTTTTATTGTGTCCCTTATCTAGAATTCCATGCAGATTCTTGCATGTTTTTATGTTCGCTAGTAATGATTTGCACGTTATGTCAGTACATTCTATGCTTTTGGTTATGTGTTCTAGCCTAGATGCTAGTGATGCGATGTCCATCCTTATCTTTAGTTTCTAATGGGCTTTGACTTGGTGTAGTCGCCCGATTTCTTCGTAATAAATTCCTGGGTTGTCCTTGAATTTTACTATGTGGTACGCTGGTTAGGTTGACAGCCCGTCGCTGAGGTGCGTGCAGGTGATTATGCTGCAAGTTCAAGGTGCGTTATCGTCTCAGATGCTCAGACTTCTATCTTTAGTTTTTTATATGTCAGCGTTTTGAGTCCTCTCGTACTGTCATTTAATCGCTGTGGAGTTAGTCGTGGACTGCTTTTCTTTTGGTGTGTGTCGCGTCGTAAGAGTAGGAAGAAAAGAAAAGAAAAAAAATGCATTTTTTAGTGCTTTCTCCGCCTCCGTCGCCCCTCCCTGGCGTTATTGCCCTTGATGACTTTGCTCCCGATGAGGGGGAGATATTCGAGGTTGATTTGAAGATTTCGTGGAAAATGCGGGAGAGTTCCTCATGGATGAGAGGGAGGTTGAGGAGGAAGGTGATTTAGAAAAGGTCATTTTGCCTAGTGAGAAGGAGTCTGGTGGGGAGGATGAGCCTCCTGACTTCCCGGAAGTGGACTTGCCTGGGGCGGAGCCAAACATTGTTCTGAATCCCTATTTCTTTCGCCGTATGCTCAATGATATGGATGTATCGGATTTTGAGAATGAACCCAATGATGAGTGGGATCCCGATTTTGGGGTTCCCGTAAAGCACTATTTTGTGCGTGATGCTTCTCCTGATAGGGAGGACGAGGAGTGAAGTATAGTTTTATATATATTTTTCGTAGTTTGCTTGTAGTGCTTAAAAAATTTTTTTTTTACATAGTAGTTTTTTACTGTAGTGCTTATATCAATATAATATAATTTAACATAATTTTGCTTAGTAGTGCTATAGTAATGTAGTGTATGTTTTGTGTTTTTATTATTTTAATTGTGCCCTAGATTACCATTATGGTTTAGCTGAGGTGCGGGGCTGTTCCTGGGTAAGTCCTTTTTATTCTTCAATAAATAGCTTTAGCCGGTTCGCGTGTACGCGTAAGGTCTTTCGCCCCATTTTAATCGTATAATTTACATCGCTATTTTTCTCGATTATTTTGTACAGTCCGATCCATTTTGCGTCTAATTTTTTCGATTGGCTGCGTCTTACCGTTTCGTCGTAAAGTAGAACTTTTTCCCTGACCTTAAAAATTGCTGGCTTTGAGTTTTTGTCGTATTGTTTCTTCGCCTTTTGTTTTTCCTTTTCTGCTTTTTCTTTTGCGATTCTGCTTGAGGCTCACAATTTTTCTCGTAGCTCCTGCGCATAGTCGTCGCAGGAGTATGTCAATCTAGGCAATTGGTTTAGGGTTGTAGGTAGGGTAGCTCTATGTCCATATATTAGTTCAAAGGGGGTAAGCCCGGTTACGGTATGTGGTGTAGTATTATACGTAAACATAGCGTACGGTAGCCACTCGTCCCAATCTGTCTGATTGGTGTTTATGTAGTGGCGCAGATATTCCGCCAGAGTCCGGTGTGATCTTTCCACTGTTCCGTTGCTCTCTGGGTGATATGCGGTAGTTTGCATTTTTTCGATCTTTAGCAATTTGCATACGTTCTTGAAAATTTCACTCGTAAAATTGGTGCCTTGATCTGTGAGTAGTTTCTTCGATATTCCATGTTCAAAAATTATAGTGGCGAACGTTCGTGCCACTGTATTTGCGTCTTGATTTCCAAACGGGACTGCTTTGCTAAATTTTGTAAGGATATCTTGGAAGATCAAGATATATTTGTTGCCGTTATCGTTAATGGTCCCACAATATCCATGGCGCATTTCTCGAATGGTTTTTCGGGGGTGTCTGTTATTACCATAGGCATCTTTGTTTTTGCTCTCAACTTATTCTCCTGACAATGTTCACACTTTGCGATGTAGTCCTCTACATCTTTCGTAATACCTCCCCAATTATGGTCCAATCGTATCCTTTTTAGTGTACGTGCGATTCCTTGATGACCTCCTAGAGGAGCGTCGTGATATTCATATAATATCTGTTTCTTTTCTTTTTCCGTGTATTTCCGGTTTGCTGTTTCTTCTTCTTCTTGTCGGTTTTTATCTTCGACGGTGTTTACGTGCTCCGTATCTTCTATTACGGAGTGTCAGCTCAGTGCATTGGCATTAGTATTGCCTTTGCCTGCTTTGTGTATTATCTCGTAATCATCTTTGGCGAGCTTGAGTCTCCATCTTATCAGACGGAATCCCGGGTCCGTGACATTAAATAGCCATACGAGTGGCTTATAATTCGTAATTATCTTGAATTTTGTACCGTATACCTACGACCGAAAATGTTTCACGGCCCATACGATCGCCAATAATTCCTTTTCAGTAGTATTATAATTTTGTTCCGCTCGATTCATTATTCTGCTTGCGTAAGCGATCCGGTGGTCTTGGCCGACGGTGCCTTGAGATAACACCGCTTCTGACGCTTCGGTAGTGACGAGAAATTCTTCGCTAAAGTCCGGGTATTTTAATACCGGTGCGGTAGTTAATTTTATTTTGAGTGTGTCGAACGCATTTTGTTGCATAGTCGTCCAGGCAAATTTTTCTCCTTTTTTCGTTAGTATTGTTGTATCTTTTGTCTCCGGATACAGTGCGGGACCGCTGCCGATGACTTCTCGGGATCAGGTTTCCAAAAGATAACGCCGAGAGTTGATATTAAAAGATATATATATATTTGTTCTTTCTTTACAATTTCGTTAGCGAACCCGAAAGATGAATAACTAAGTGTAGGCTGTAGATTCGACGAGCGACGTAGACTTGTCGCTATTATTATTAATAATGAGCCCACTCGTTCTCTTTCCGCGGCCTTTATATACTCAGCTTTTCGGCTCGTTGCCAAGTGATGTCACTCGCGGTCACGGGCCTTTGGCCCGTGCACTAGCTTAGCCAGCAATTGCTAGCTAGGCGCATTCCACCGGAAATCAGGAGATTTCGGGTGGCAAAATGAGTAGTAACCGGATATGTTGCCCGGTGCGATGTCCGGTGTGAAGGCCGGTGCGATGCCCGGTAGCAAGGCCGGACGGTGTCGTCGCGCGAGGTGTCACTCGACACTCTTATCGTTATTGCGAGTAAAGTTTGTGTGAGTGTCGCGCACTCACAACATCCCTTCCCCTTATTGAAAAGAAAACGAGGGGGTCGAGTTTTCGCAACTAATAGATTACGCTATATTATCGCTTTTCGCGTAGTGCAAAACTCTATACTGACTATACTAATCGCTATTCCCTTATTGTTTTACACTAATAATTACATACCATACGTAGCTGGTATCGCTCGTTCTCAGATTCGCATACACATAGATTTAAAACTTTTCAAAACTGAACATGTTCATATCCAGGGTCTCATTTATGGCCTCTTCTTCGTCGAGGAATATCTCAATGCACTTCCGGCAGTCTCTGGCAGGGCGCACGTCCATTTGCACTTTTCCGCACTTGAAGCACTGGGTGATCGTTTCCCAATGTTCGTTAGGTGAGAGCTGCGTCCGGTATTCGTGTGCCGATGGATCTCGTATGGTGCAATGAAGCCGGTATCATTGGCGATAACAGCTTCGGCACCATCTTCTCCAAGGAAACTCTGTTTCCACTAGACATCTCTCCGTTGGTTGGAGACAGATGCTTCGTAAAAGTCTCCCGTACCTTTCTGGGTGGTCCAATGGGCGCACTCCATCGATGGGCTGACTGAGTTCGAATTCCACAGAAATTTTCATCCTGTCCTTGAAGTTGGTGTGTATGCCCTGGAAACTCTATGTCACCGGGGTAATTTGCGGGGCTGGTTCCGCCTGGCTGTTGCTGTTCTTGATCTTGAGCTTGATTTGTTTACCGTGACGACAGTATCGAGTCTTTGGGGCTCGATTGGGTCGTCAGTTTTTATAATCCCGTAAAAAACGGAATTGGTGGGGTGTAATTCCCTAAATCGGACCATATATGGTCATAGTCAATTCAGCTGTGCACATCCGGTGTGTGAGCGAAATTTGCAGAAAGAAATTTTTTTATTCTTTGGTTCCGGTGTAACGCGATATCGTGTGGTCTGATTTTGTTAATCCGAGACGTCGAGTTGTGCAAACTAATGCCACGCTTTTTCCGCGGGGGAAAATGGATCAAATTGTATATAATATATAATAATTACTATTACATATAATTATTAATTACTATTACATATACAAGGTCATTCAGAATAACATTAGGTCCGTAAAATGACGTATTCCTGACGCAATTCTAAAACGATTTTTTCTTTACCAAAATTTTATTTGAAACGTAGTTTTAGAGTTATAAGCCAAAATAGTTAACGAATTACGCGTCGAGTACAGAAGGCAGGCAGGGGCGGCACGTCACGAGCGTAACGCGGGCGCGGCTGACTATCCGCGTCAACTGACGGGTGATTACCACCGCGTAAGTCGCTATTTTATCTTATAACATAAAATTATGCTTTAAATAAAATTTTGGTAAAGAAAAGATTGTCTCGGAATTATGTTAGAAATACGTGTTTCTTAGAATTATTGTAATAATTCAAAGTTGTTCCGGATCGCCGGCCGTCGAACGCTGCAACCAGCTGATTGCTACTTACACGCGATGTGTGTGTATGCCGTGTTTCTGTAAGAGAGAGCGCGAGAGAGTGAGAGAGAGAGTGAGAGAGGGGGGGGGGGGGAGAAAAGACGTTCATACACACGCTCGCACACACTTTCTCTCTCTCTCTCTCTTTCTCTCTTCTTTACACAAGCACGGCATACATACACACATCGCGTGTAGCAATCAGCTGGTTGCAGCGTCTGACGCTCAAACACTCTCACATTTAATTACTCACACACCTATTCACTCACCTTGTAGCAGCGTAGCCAATCTTCATGCTTATGAACAATCATCAGAGATGATTGTTAAAGATGCGCGACACATCCAAACTTTCTCGCTTTTACTAATTACACTCAATTGATAATTACACAATAAAAATTACGGGTTTACTGTTTATTCACTCACTACCGATTTCCAAAAATTATTTTACTCACCGTTTTCAAAAATTACTTAAAAAGAAACGCGAATGCAAATAGCGCAGGACTCGACGCGAAGCGATGGACCGCAGAGACTGCACGACGACGACCACGAGGGTTAAGGCCATCACACAATGCCAGGCAACAGGCAATAGGAACAGGAAATAAGGAAAGAGAGAAAGAGAGAAGATGATCCTTTCTCTCTTTCACTATTGCCTGTTGCCTGGCATTGTGTTTAGGCCCTTATGTTTACAACGTGCTGCGACTGGAACCAAGAATGCCGGCGCGGCGCCGTAAACAGAGGGAGCGAGCGCGTCAGTGCGACGGCGTGGTAGGAGTCGCTGTCGCGACTGTTGCCGTCTGCGGCACCGCATCCTTGGCTGCGTGGCGCGTGATTGACGCGAGCGGCGAGATAAAACAAACGATCGGCTAAAACCTTTGTATTGCGAATGCGGTAGAAAACATGAAACGTATGACGTACTTAAAAAAATTCATTATTTATTATAATTAATAACTATTTCTAATTGTAATAAATAATTATTATTTTAAAAAGCATGTGTTATACGTTATTACGTTTTCAAAACTATTGCAGTTACGATACAAAAGTGTCAGTCATCGTAAGAATAATGTAATTAATAAATTACATTTGACAAAATTTATTTTTTTTCTGCTCGTGAGAGATGTTCCACTGTCGAAATGTATTGGTCGCTCTGAAAAGAGCGGATTGTTAAAAAAATTTTTTTAAGTAGATGCTCGAAATGCCCGCCGTCCATCCTAACGCAAGCTCTCATGCGTTTTAATAAATTTCTTTCGACGTTCTCCATTACTTCTTCGTCGATATCCCAAACAGCAAATCGTAATCTTGTCTCTAGGTCTTCGATATCTTCGGGAAGCGTTTTATAAATTACTTCCTTACAATCCCCATAAGAAGAAGACTAGAGGATTAAGATCCGGAGATCTTGCGGGCCAACGTATCGGGCCGTACCGATTCAGCGTCCGGGAAAATGTTCGTTTAAGTAATTTGTAACAATTCTGGCGTTGTGTGGCCCAGCACCGTCTTGTTGAAAGATAATCTTGTTTCTTTCAAATAATGGTACATTTTCTAGGAAATCTGGTAAATTTTCTGTTAGAAAATCAACGTAGGTTCTTCCAGTTAAAATGTCTAGGAGAATAACTGGACCAAGTATCTCAGTGCCTCTTATTCCAGCCCACACATTAAGTTTCCAACGAATTTGAAAATTTCGGAGTTGCGTGACTCTGGGATTTTCTTCACTCCAAAAGTGCATATTATGCACATTAAAAATTCCTTCTTGCGTGAATAGCAATTCATCGCTGAATATTACACGAGAGGAATAGCCGAATTGTTTCCACACCGAAGACATCCATCGGGTCAAGTCATACATACAGCAGCTCAAAGACTTCACGTTACTGGCAGTCTCCTGCCGAACAAACATGACGCTGGGAGAGATCGCAATGTTCGAAATGTACGGAACACGGAGAGAGTGTTACGTGCTTTCGAGAATAATCCTGAAACGAGTATTCGGGTAGTTGCTCGAGAACAACACTTATCTTGGTCAACCGTACAAAGGATATTAAAAGAAGAAAAGTTGCACGCGTTTCATTATACACGCGTGCAACATTTACGACCAGCAGATTACTCTGCAAGACGAATATTTTGCGAAAATTTTCTGCGAAACATCGATCGAGATCCTCGATATTCCTCTCGTGTAATATTCAGCGATGAATTGCTATTCACGCAAGAAGGAATTTTTAATGTGCATAATATGCACTTTTGGAGTGAAGAAAATCCCAGAGTCACGCAACTCCGAAATTTTCAAATTCGTTGGAAACTTAATGTGTGGGCTGGAATAAGAGGCACTGAGATACTTGGTCCAGTTATTCTCCCAGACATTTTAACTGGAAGAACCTACGTTGATTTTCTAACAGAAAATTTACCAGATTTCCTAGAAAATGTACCATTATTTGAAAGAAACAAGATTATCTTTCAACAAGACGGTGCTGGGCCACACAACGCCAGAATTGTTACAAATTACTTAAACGAACATTTTCCCGGACGCTGAATCGGTACGGCCCGATACGTTGGCCCGCAAGATCTCCGGATCTTAATCCTCTAGTCTTCTTCTTATGGGGATATTGTAAGGAAGTAATTTATAAAACGCTTCCCGAAGATATCGAAGACCTAGAGACAAGATTACGATTTGCTGTTTGGGATATCGACGAAGAAGTAATGGAGAACGTCGAAAGAAATTTATTAAAACGCATGAGAGCTTGCGTTAGGATGGACGGCGGGCATTTCGAGCATCTACTTAAAAAAATTTTTTTAACAATCCGCTCTTTTCAGAGCGACCAATACATTTCGACAGTGGAACATCTCTCACGAGCAGAAAAAAAATAAATTTTGTCAAATGTAATTTATTAATTACATTATTCTTACGATGACTGACACTTTTGTATCGTAACTGCAATAGTTTTGAAAACGTAATAACGTATAACACATGCTTTTTAAAATAATAATTATTTATTACAATTAGAAATAGTTATTAATTATAATAAATAATGAATTTTTTTAAGTACGTCATACGTTTCATGTTTTCTACCGCATTCGCAATACAAAGGTTTTAGCCGATCGTTTGTTTTATCTCGCCGCTCGCGTCAATCACGCGCCACGCAGCCAAGGATGCGGTGCCGCAGACGGCAACAGTCGCGACAGCGACTCCTACCACGCCGTCGCACTGACGCGCTCGCTCCCTCTGTTTACGGCGTCGCGCCGGCATTCTTGGTTCCAGTCGCAGCACGTTGTAAACATAAGGGCCTAAACACAATGCCAGGCAACAGGCAATAGTGAAAGAGAGAAAGGATCATCTTCTCTCTTTCTCTCTTTCCTTATTTCCTGTTCCTATTGCCTGTTGCCTGGCATTGTGTGATGGCCTTAACCCTCGTGGTCGTCGTCGTGCAGTCTCTGCGGTCCATCGCTTCGCGTCGAGTCCTGCGCTATTTGCATTCGCGTTTCTTTTTAAGTAATTTTTGAAAACGGTGAGTAAAATAATTTTTGGAAATCGGTAGTGAGTGAATAAACAGTAAACCCGTAATTTTTATTGTGTAATTATCAATTGAGTGTAATTAGTAAAAGCGAGAAAGTTTGGATGTGTCGCGCATCTTTAACAATCATCTCTGATGATTGTTCATAAGCATGAAGATTGGCTACGCTGCTACAAGGTGAGTGAATAGGTGTGTGAGTAATTAAATGAGAGAGTATTTGAGCGTCAGACGCTGCAACCAGCTGATTGCTACACGCGATGTGTGTACGTAT
This sequence comes from Monomorium pharaonis, assembly GCF_013373865.1. Classification (NCBI taxonomy): domain Eukaryota; kingdom Metazoa; phylum Arthropoda; class Insecta; order Hymenoptera; family Formicidae; genus Monomorium; species Monomorium pharaonis. Next base: position 21,103,911 of record NC_050471.1, read on the forward strand.
GCCGTGCTTGTGTAAAGAAGAGAGAAAGAGAGAGAGAGAGAGAGAAAGTGTGTGCGAGCGTGTGTATGAACGTCTTTTCTTCCCCCCCCCCCCTCTCTCACTCTCTCTCTCTCACTCTCTCGCGCTCTCTCTTACAGAAACACGGCATACACACACATCGCGTGTAAGTAGCAATCAGCTGGTTGCAGCGTTCGACGGCCGGCGATCCGGAACAACTTTGAATTATTACAATAATTCTAAGAAACACGTATTCCTAACATAATTCCGAGACAATCTTTTCTTTACCAAAATTTCATTTAAAGCATAATTTTATGTTATAAGATAAAATAGCGACTTACGCGGTGGTAATCACCCGTCAGCTGACGCGGATAGTCAGCCGCGCCCGCGTTACGCTCGTGACGCGCCGCCCCTGCCTGCCTTCTGTACTCGACGCGTAATTCGTTAACTATTTTGGTTTATAACTCTAAAACTACGCTTCAAATAAAATTTTGGTAAAGGAAAAATCGTTTTAGAATTGCGTCAGGAATACGTCATTTTACGGACCTAATGTTATTCTGAATGACCCTGTATATACCCAGTGAACACATTTTATAGCGGCAATATAACATGGAAGTTACATGTAATTTAACATTGTTATTCTTGTGATATGTAGGTGCTATATGACATGGAAATAACCTGTTACGTAATATTTGTTATGCGCAAGTGATATAGCTGTTATACATTGTTTTGGCGTTACAGTTATTCAACAAAAATTGTATAATCGTAACATAACACGTTCGTATTAATGTTATTACGGAACGATGCGTCGTAGTTGACTCAGAAATTAGACAACATTATAACATCCTAAATGACAGATCTATTTAATAATAAAAAAAATTATTATAAAGATAATGTTTCAAGACAAAAATAACGGTTTGTCTACAATTACTGCGCACAAAAAATGCACAAAATCTAAATTCATCATGTGCTGAACAAAAACAGAATAATAAATGTATACTATTCAATTTTTCTTAGAGTTATGATCTATATAGTTAACCATCTAATTAATCATTTGAACGCTTCAAAGATTAGTGCTAAATAGATCGCAATTTCCATCAAATTATTAAGGTTATGGAAAAAGATAAATTTAACAATGAAATTAATAAGTAAATAAATTAATGCTATTTATTTTTAATATGTTTTGCAAAATTTAATTGCTTTTATAAAAAATAATATAGTCGCGTCAGTTTACATATAAGTATATGTAGACAATAACAAGTACCCATATCGATGAGTCAAATTGGCGTAGCAGGTAGAGTACAAGGTTCGTAATCCTAAGGTCCCGGATTCAAACCTAGCAGCGGCAAGAATAAAATAAAAAATAACATAATTTTAATTTAATTAATTAATAAAACTTTATTCTAAATGTAGTATGTGCTGTTGATAAAAATAATTTCAAAAAAATTGAATTTTTATTTTATTTTATTTTTCTTTGTAACTGTTGTGTAATGGTTAGATAACATGTAATTATAACATGTTATATTGCTGAGTCGGAAATTGTAACTTACATGTAAGTTACGTGTAATTTCAGAGTAACGTAACCTGTTATATTCGGTTACATTGCTGTTACACTGCTACTATATTACTGTGTTCACTGGGTATATGTGTTTTTTGTGTTAGAAACGTGTGCTATTGCTTCGTTTTAGGATAGATCTCGGTATCGTATATTCTGTATCTATATCTAATGTGACCCGCTTATTGTTATTCCGCTTTTTCTTTTTCATTATAATAAATCCTATTACTACGGCTATTATTATTATTACAATTGTTGTTCCGCTTGTTGCCATTGGAAAAATAAAGTGTGGCGACTGAAAAATCGAACTTGAATCTTTATCTAGTCCGTTATCTATCTCCTCTAATTTATCCTTGGAATTTTTTAATTCCGTCGGATTTGGTATAATATTTTTTAATTTTATTTCCTTTGTGAGGCCTGTATCGTTTTCTAAGCCAGGCTTCTGTAGTAGTGAAATATTATACTGAGGCAGATATGATTCTACTCTTGTCTCATGTGACATCTTGGGTGATCTTATAATTGTATTTTCTGTCACTAACTTACAGTTATTTTTTAATGTAATTTTACCTACTTTTTCAATTGTTTCTTTTATTTTTTCGTGGTCTTTACAATGTAGAGTAATTGCTTGTTTTCGTGGTGACGAGTATAGCCACGAGTGTGAATTACTTAGCGTTATCCAAAGGCTGTGGTTCGACGTCGCATTTTTTATGTTACAATTTTTATAATAATCTTTAGTATCTAGGTACATTTTTATTTCGCAAATAGAGTCTGGATTTATTCGATATACGGGGTGATTTTCCGCGCATAGGTATTCGGTATTTATCTCTATGCATTTTCGCAAGTCGTTCTTTGCGAGTATTATGTAAGTACGCTGTTCTGTGTCTATTGCGATCAGGGGATTGTTAATTTCTACGAACGAGAAAATGTTGGTCTGACTTGGGATAGGTAGCGGAATTACGCTTAGTATTTTATATTTTGGCATCGAAATTAGAGGAAATCGCAAAATAGTGTATATATTTATTGAGTCGCAATATGCGCCTATTGTCGCAAATTTCTCTATTGTCGACCATTCATCCTCTTTTATTCTGAATAGGAAGTAGAGTTCTTCGGGCAATTGCGAGCTAGCATCTTTAAGTGATTCTATTATTATTGAAATGGGTGTTAAACGGGCTGAAATGGGAGGATGCAAAATTCCCTTTTTCAAAAACGTTAAATATTCTAGTACGTCTTCCACGTCGCGTGTTAGATCGGACAGTACCGCGTTAATCATTATAAAATTTTCGTGTAGGTTACTTTGACGTTCATCCTCTAATAATTTTGTCCTTAGTTTATCTATCGCGTCCGCGAGAGTATTCTCGTTTTGTCGAATAGTTCTTTCACTGTTATTAGTGTGGGCGATAGTGGCTTGCATTATTTTTATTTGGTTTTTTATTGCGTGTTTGTTTAATTCCTGTGAGTATAGTACCGTTAATTGTTCGTTAATTAATTTTTCGTCGTTTGCGTCCATCGTACCAAACAATGATTTTGCGACTGACCCTATCCCGTCGATTAATCCTCTTCTGTGTATTCTTGTATTGTATGTTGAGTTTATGCGTTCTATTAGTTTATTAGTTCTTCCACACCCTTTTGCAATGACACTGTGTAGATTTTCGCATGTTTCTTTACCTATGACTGCTATCATTTTGCATAAATTATCTGTTTTGCGTACGTATTTCTCTACCTGTGTGAGTCGTTTCGATAGTGACGTCACGTCTATCTTGATGACCACCTTCCAGAAGGATTCAACCTGATGTAATCCTGCTAGCTTTTCAAAATATATCCCTGGATGGTGCGTAAATTTTTCTATTTCATACGGCGCCTTCATGTCCGGGTCTTCTGCGGAACTTAGCGTCACCCAGATTATAAATCTGTAATTATTTTGTTTTATTTTAAATAAATACTTGTTTTTTTTTTGTTCGTATGTATTATATCTAATTACTATAAAAGTATTTTTATAATGTGGTCGCTGTAGGACTGTGGGAGCGGAAAAGGATTCTCAAGTTCAGATGGGAGCGGAAAAGAATTCTCCAGTTTGTATCGTTTATTATTTCGCGCTTCGAAATGTGTCATATTTTCGTTTCCGTTGCCTGTGCATCTCGTTGATTCCTCATTTTTTTTATCGTTGCTTAGCGTTGCATCCTGTTATCTATTTACACCTTCTTTCGTGTGTCTTTTCTTCTCTGGACGATATGGCCCTTTAGTCTCTTGTCGGCTATCCGTTCGTGCGTTTACTCTGAAGTTTTAATAATCATGTCTCGCCGGGAGTTTACGTTTGCTTCTTCCAGTGAGGAGAGTGCTGAAGAAAACGGTAGTAGTTTTGATGACTTCAGCGATTTAGACACTGTGGCCCTTTTGGGCGAAAGTTTTTCTTCTGTTGAGGAGGAGTGTACGGATGCCGCTGAGCCGTTGCTCGTCAGCGGGTTTGAACATTTATCAGACCCTGATAGTGCTCCTTATGGCGATTTGGATTTATTTATGGACCTTTCTCAGGAGTCCGAAATGTTTGTTCCCGCCGGTGCGGAGGGCGAGGTGGTCTCCGAGAGTTTTCCGACCGAAGAGCTTGGGGAAATTGTGATACCCGGTCCTTTGCTTGCTCGTTTTTTAACGAGCGATTTCGGTGACAATCTCGACCTCGAGTTTGAATTCGCCGTGGACCTCTATTTACGCGGGGGGAACTTGCCGCATTTGGATCTTCCGCCGGAGGATCCAGACATGGACGCGGTTGATTAATTATGTGCATGAATACTTTGTAATGGTAGTGTAGTAGTTTGTAGTGTGTAGTTTAGTTTTAGTGTATAGTTTAGTTTTAGTGTATAGTTCTTCTTTTTGCTGACTGCTGTTGGGATTATTTGGGTGGATTATGTTCCTGGTTGGCGGTTTTCGTTTTGGTGAGTCTAATTCTTTTTATTTATTTATTTTTCTCTTCTTTATTTTTGTTGTGTATGCGTGAATGTGAGCATGTTTTATCCTCTCTCTTGACCGCGGGTTAGGCTTCAATAAACGGTTTCAAACGGTTTACGTGTACGCGCGTCGTTGTCCTTTCCCGCTTTATGGTATAATTTATTTTAGAATGTTTTTCGGTTACCGTATACGGTCCGGTCCATTGCGCGTCGAGTTTCTTCGATCTTCCGCGTCGGAGCGTTTTGTCGTATAGCAATACTTTTTCGCCGACTTTGAATTTTATTTCTTTCGTCTTTTTGTCGTACTGGGTCTTGGCCTTGGCCTTTTTGTGCTTAATATTTTCGCGTGCGACATGGTTAGTAGCCCTTAACCTTTCCCGTAATTCCTGCGCGTAATCATCGTAGTTGTAGGTAGGTTTAGGCGGTTTTGTCAGCAGTTCTGCCTGTCGATCGTAAATTAACTCAAACGGTGTATACCCTGTCGCCGTGTGCGGCGTGGCATTGTATGTGTGCATCGCGTATGGGATCCATTCGTCCCAGTCGGTTTGGTCTTCTTTTATATAATGTCGCAAGTATTCGGCCAGAGTCCGATGCGATTGTTCTAGAATTCCATTACTTTCGGGGTGGTAGGCGGTCGTCTGGATTTTATTTATCTTCAGTAGTTTGCACGTGTTCTTGAATATTTCGCTCATGAAATTAGTGCCTTGATCTGTCAATACGTAGTCTGGCGTTCCGTATTCCAGGACGATTTTCGTGACGAATTCTTTGCTCACGGTGTTCGCTTCCTGGTTTAGTATAGGTATCGCCTTACTAAATTTGGTAAGATGATCCTGAAAGGTTAGTAGATACCGATTTTCATTTCTCGTTATTGTCAGTGGTCCTACTATATCAAGTGCACACTTCTCGAAGGGTCGGCTAGGTGTATCTGTGATAATGAGTGGTGCTTTTATTCTTCGAGAAAGTTTATTCTTCTGACAAAGTTCGCATTTTTTAATGTACCGCTCTGCAATGGCCGTAAACCCGCCCAATTGTGAGTCAATCGTATTCTCTTTATTGTTCTTTCAATCCCTTGATGCCCTCCCGTAGGTGCATCATGATATTCATATAAAATTTGTTTTTTCTCTTCTTCTGTGTATGCTGATTTGCATACGTTGTCCTCTTCCTTTTCATCTTCTGTAGATGCACGTGCGTGTTCGCCGTCTTTGTCTAGTGTGAGGACTTTATCAGCTGCTTTTGTAACGTGAGCTTCCCGCTTCACGTTGCGACTTAACGCGTCGGCGTTCGCGTTCGCTCGACCGGCCTTATGAATAATTTTATAATCATATTTCTTCAGTTTTAATCGCCATCGGATCAATCTTGATCCGGGGTTATTTACATTAAATAACCATATGAGGGGTTTGTGATCGGTTACGATTTTGAATCTTGTCCCATAGACATATGGCCGAAAGTGTTTTACAGCCCATACTATTGCAAGTAATTCTTTCTCTATCGTGCTGTAGTTTTGCTCTGCGCGGTTTAATATTCTGCTCGCGTAAGCAATGGGACGGTCTTTTCCTATCGGTCTCTGTGACAGTACGGCTCCTATGGCATAATCTGAGGCGTCGGTAGTCACATTAAATTCTTTTGTAAAGTCTGGATATTGAAGTACGGGCGCCGTGGTTAGTTTTTCCTTTAATGTATTGAAAGCTAATTGCTGTTCGACAGTCCACGCGAATGTTTCCGTCTTTTTTGTTAATTTCGTTAATGGTTTTGCAATCTTGGAAAAATTGCTGATAAATTTTCTGTAATATCCGGCCAGGCCTATAAATTATTGAATATTTTTGACCTTTTGTGGCTCCGGAAAATCTTTTATGGCTTGCAATTTTGCCGGGTCGGGCGATATCCCATTTTCGGAAATTACATGTCCTAGGTAATTTACTTCCTTGCGCAGGAACTCGCACTTGTCCGGTTGTAACTTTAAATTCGCTTCTCGTAGGCGTTGCAATACTTCCGTTAGACGTTTATTATGTTCGTTTAGACTCGATCCGTATATCACTATGTCATCGAGATATATTAAGCATCTGAGTCTTTGAATTCTCATGAGTACCGAGTTCATCAGCCTCTGGAATGTGGCTGGCGCATTTTTTAATCCGAAGAGCATCCGATTATATTCATAATGTCCGTATGTCGAGAACGCTGTCTTTTGTTTATCTGGCTCAGCCATCGGTATCTGATGATACCCTGACGCTAAATCTAGCGTCGAAAAATATTTGGCGTTTCCCAGTTGATCTAGTATTTCCTCAATATTGGGTAGGGGGAAAGAATCGCCAATTGTCAGATCATTAAGCTTTCGAAAATCGATCACGATTCGGAGCTTTAGTTTTCCAGACGAGTCAGCCTTTTTGGGTACCACTAGTAGTGGTGCATTCCATTGGCTCGTGCTGGCTCTGATAATGCCATCATGCAGCATTTGTTTTATCTGTGTATTCACTTCTTCCTTATGCTTTGCGGGGAGGCGATACGGCCGTACGTTGACCGGCGATGAGTCGGCTTGTGTACGTATCTCGTGTTTCACTGCTGCAGTGCATGTCAGTGGTTCTCCACTTAGGTGGAAGGTATCTTGGTATTCTTTACATATCCGTGTGAGTGCCTGTCGTTCTTCCGAATTGAGATGCTTGGTACGCAATGTTTGTCAGATCCGTTTGCTTCGTGAGAGTTTATCCGCACGTTCCGCCTTGTTGACAACCGTGTATGTTTGATGATCATTTTTGTTGGGATCCTCTATGGTCACGTGTGGCGTGCGTATCTCCACCGGCTTATCTGTGGTATTTATGATGCTAACTACGCATGCAAAATCTTTCGGCTCGACCAGGCATCGACCGATATATACTCCAGACTTAGATTCTTTTGCTTGGATTACTCCGGGCTGATTTCGGTTAGTGGTTGCTCGGACAATAGTCTCACTGCGCGGCTGTAGAATTATTTTACCGTAAGGTTTTATTTTGAAAGTGACGCCGGCTATGTTTAATTGTTGCTTGTCGTAATCGCAGATCACGCGGTGTTTTTTCATGAAGTCGAGTCCCAGTATTCCGTCGTACTCCATGGGGAAGTCGTCCTTGACCACGTACATGGTATGTTTTAATACTTGTTCGCCTAGATTAATGTGGGCCTGCATGCTTCCGATTGTATACATTTTGTGCCCCGTTATTCCCGCAAGGGTGATTTTTTCGGGGGAAATTCTAGTTTTCCCTTTTAAGTTTTTTACTTTGATGAGTGAAAGGGTTGCGCCCGAATCGAAAAGCATGTTGATTTCTCCTGAGCGCGTCTCTCGTATCGGAAGCGTGATTTGGTCTAGGCCGCTGCTCGGCTGGGCAGCTCGAGTTACTTGCGCGACCTGATACGACCGAGCGCGCTTATCTTTCTTTCCGGCTGTTTCCCTTTCTTCTTCGCTACTAGACTCGGATCCGGAATTCTTCTTTTTACGTGGTTCGATCGCTTTTCTAGGGTTGTTATTTTTAATCCTATTATTTTGTGGTCGTGGAAGGTGATATGACGTTTTGTTGCGAGATCTCCCGTTCAAGTGCCAGTACTCGGCTTGGGTGTGATCACGTTTTTTGCAATGCTTGCAGAATTTCTCTACGGCATTTATACGTGTTTTATCAGGTTGTGGTAGTGCGAACCGGTTCGAGTAACGACTGTTACGACAGTCTTTTCCGTGGTGTCCTAATTTTCCGCACTTCCGACATTGTAGCTTATTTTTGTAACTATCTGCGGCCGGCATATAATATTTTGGTTTCGGGCGGGAAACTGCCGTTCCTTTTATTCGTTCTTCTGCGGTCGCGGCGGCTATCGCATCCTGCAACGTTGCATATCCTCGTGATCTAACTACGGCTTTTGTGTCGTCGTTTAGCCCTATCTGATAATTCTGAAGCGCCTGTTGTTGTAGGATATTTAATATCGCGCGTTTATTTTCCGTTGTGTAATGTTGTCGACCCTCTATCATGGACTCGTACAAATCCATTGTTAATTTGTCGGCTCTAAGTCCGTAGGTCCGCGCACTTTCTCCGGTTTTTTGTTTGAGAGTATTAAATTTAATTTGTAAATGTGTGGTGCTCTTTTTACTCGCGTAACACGCTTCCAATTCCTGTTTTAGTTGTTCAAAATCGCGAATTTTTCGCGTTTGGAAGTCCAACATTGTGCGCCCTTTCAATTTTGTGCATAGGATAGCTCCTAACAGAGTTACCTCGTCGTTCGGATCGATGTTTTCGACCGCATACGTCATCGCGCTTAGAAACTCTTGTAGTTTACTTGCATTCCCGTCAAATTCAGGGATTATGCAGCGCGCTTCCTTTAGCGGTAGGGACCCGCGGACTCGCTGGTGACGAACGTCATCGTGACCTACGTAGGTTGTCTCTCCTGCTGGGTCGCGATGGTCGATAGTCGTGAATGCGCTGAGTGTGTAATTGCGTTTTCCGCACGGCGTCTATATCTGTTTGTAACCGACGTAATTCTTGGATCACCGCGCGCAGAGTGTCTTGGACGTCATTGTCTCTTTCTTGCGCTACGCTGGGCGGTGCTGCTCGTGCAACTAGGTTTTCGCGGATTTCTTGGTGCATTTCTTGAATTTCCCGCTCTGCGTCGGTTATGAATTGTTGAGCCTCCGATTGTTGAGTTCCCGAGGGTTGGGCTTGTTCGTTGGTACTCATTTCGTATCTCTCGAAAATTTCTTCAGGGTTAAAGATATCGGAATCGTACGAGGTCAGTGAAAATTCACCTCGTGAAGATACGTGGCTCGGAGTGCGACTAACGTACGGTCTTGTCCGTCTGTCCACACGGTCCCGTCGTGTCACGTCAACTGCGTTGTTGGAAAATAAACTGGAGTCGAGGGCCCCGAAAGGAAATTCTCGCTTACGTAGGACGTGCTCTTTTGCGTATGCTTGATCTTTTTTATTTCCGGCGATCATCGTTCTTTTTCTTGGGTCGACCATGAAGGGACCAACACTCTTTTCGGGTGTGGCCTGCCTTTTTGCAATGGTCACAGTATAGTTCCACTGTGTTTACGCGAGGCTGTCCCTCCGATCGCGGTAACTCGAACCGGTTAGCGTATCGGCTGCTGCGGCATTCTCGCCCGTCGTACTCATTCTTGCCGCACTTTCTGCATCGCAGAGTATTTCGTGTGTACTTGAGGGGCGGTACGAGGGTCTTCCTTCCGATTTTGGTTAGGCTCTTTTACTTTTTCCTCGGCATTTGCGCCGAATATCGCGTCCTGCAGCGTTCTGTATCGCTGGGCGCGTACCAGAAGTTTGATGTTTTCATGCAAACCAATCTGGTAATTGTACAGGGCTTGCTCCTTAATATTGTCCAGGATGGCTCGCTGTTGTTCGATGATGTGATTCTTGTCCTCTTCCCTGGACTCGTATAGCTCTATGGCAAGGAGGTCCACTCGCCGTCCGAATTCCTGTGCGCTTTCCGTGAGTTTTTGCTTTAGTGAGTTGCAGATGGGCGGTGCTTCGTTTGGAAAGGTACTCATTTTCGAGCTCTCTTTTCAGTTGTTCGAAGCTATATACATCGCGCGTATAGAAGTTCATCATGACCTTACCTTTAAATTTCGTGCAAAGGATGGCTTCTAGCAGGGTATATTCGTCGGCTAGGTGTATGTTTTTCATCGCGTATGTACCGGCGCTAATAAATTCGCGGACGCGGTTTTGCTGAGTGCCGTCGATGTCCGGTATCATATTTTGCGCTTCTTTCAAACTCAAAAAATTTACTGTTGATCCGCGCTGATTTTTGATATCGTTATTCGATTGTCCGTACGACAAATCTAAGGCGTGATCGTGAAAATTTTGGGATTTCAAGAGTGCTTCCGTTCTTTGCTGATAATCCGGATCTCTTTTATATAGACCTAATTGGAATTTCAAGTCGCGTAGGTCATGGCGGGAAGTTCGGATTTATCCTCGGTGCCGGTTCTCCTGCATGGTCATTTTTCTCATGCAGGGAATTATGAAGTCGTAATATTTGCGCGTTGACTTCATTTCGCGGTATATTTTTGGACGTTTCGGCGGGAAAGTGACCCATTGTTGTTGGACTGGATGTTAGTCGATTGTCGGTCTGATTTCGTCCATCTAAGTCACGCGTCGTATTATGTTCGGCGCTTATCAAACTAAACTCGCGTACGTCCGCTGTGGTCCCTCGTTCGGTGACGACGTGTGTTCAGCGTTCGCCTATAACATGTAGTGCGTCGCGTCTCATATCTCGCGTAATGCGGTTTCCGCTAGGCCTACTGCCTCATGTTCCGGAGAGTTTATTGTATCTCCCGAGGGTCGCTGGCCTTCATTTTGCGGCCTGTCCCCGTTGTGGAACATTAATTATTTATTTTAATTATTCGAGACAGTGCAGCTCGCATGCTGTATGTCTCGCGGTCGTCTCCCGAGTACTATTGGTGGAGTCGAATACGCACGGCTAAGCGTCTTATCGCGGTCGCGTGTGTACGTGCTAGAGCGTCGTACTTGAATCGGAGTTTTACTCGCTGATAATGTATTATTAATTGGCGCGTACTTTTTTTACAAACGTTTTCTTTCACGGATAAACTTCGCGTTGCCTCGTTTTTTCGCACGGTGTTGATTTTCCGCTGTATCGTTATTTTTCGGTCGTGTTGCTCTTCGCACAGGACATTACAATGAGTACGCAAATATTTTTATAATTCTGACTTACATTAGTAGAACGACGCGCATGATAGTTGTCGTAGATCAGCTCGCTGGATGGACTGGCGCGTACGGCGTTGTAGTAGGGTGTGCGGCTTTTCTTCGTAGTCTACAGTCGTCTAGTCGTCGCCCCTTGTTGTGATCCACCTCTCGTTGGCTGGTCGGCCGTTCCTTTCTCCGGCAGAGAAGCTCGTTCTTCAAGAGCACTTAACACCGTGTAGTGACGCGTTGGCACAGATTTTTCCACTCGCGCACTGAATAACATAATGGTGTTGTCTCAGCTCGTTTTACAGTCAGCTGGTCTTCTTCTAGCAGGACCGTGCTTCCTTCGAGTTTTTTGAATTTGCTGGTTCCTTGTTCTTTTTCAGCTTCCTCAGTCAGCTTGTTCTTTATGGCTTCCTTGATCCTTATGGCTTCTTCAACCCGCTTTTTCTATTCCTTGTTCTTGACGGCTTCTTCAATCCCACCGCTGCCACCAATTTTGTTGTGAGCGTTTGCTCGTTTCGGGAATTCTTTCCCGTAAGTAGTTGGGATTCGTCCTGCCTTAGGGGACCCGAAGGATGAAGGTTCAGCTCGATGTATGAGAAAATAAATACTCCTTACTTGCTTTTTCGTTGTCTTTATTTCTTTCTCTGGCGCTTACAGTCAGCTGTGTTGGTGTCAAGTATTACTCGCGATAAGGTTTGTAGTACGCGATGTAGCTTGGACGTTATTATGTTACTCTCGGCTCGATCACGGCGTGGTCGCGCTTATATATGATGGTTTCTGGCGCAATTTCGGGGGCCAATGACCGTAGCTTCCGCGAGGCTAAGCGTTTCGACATCAAAACGCGGTAGCCTTGCGGTTTGATTGTGCAGCGTAGGGCCTATTTCTAGGACGATACGGAACTGCTTCCGAGCGCGATGTTGTAATCTCACGGAAGTTACTGGGGACTTCCATGAGCGCGGCGGATTTTTGTGCGTCTTTCGAAAGAGGTGCTTCTTGCAACGTCTTTCGAAAGATGCGTTTCGCAATTGTGATAGATACGGTTGTAATCGGCTTACAACAGAACAGAGGCTTACGTGGCACTTTATACCATGGCGAAATTAGAAAGGTGAAGCATTGCGCATAATGTCTGCCGTTTCTATTTCGACCAATTAGATGCATGCACCAATGCAAACCACGAATTTTAAAGAAAATTTGTGCGATACGAAATAAAAAACTTCATTTATAAGTTAATATTTATTATTTTTATATATTTACGTCTAATCTATTTTTTTATATCTATAAATATCATATTACCTAAAAAAAGAAAGGATAAAACTGTTATAAAATTTTAGTTTGTATATAAATATAACATTGTATTAAAAAATAAAATAAATAAAAATATAATATCCAAAAAACAATGAATTTATCATGAAATCTTGTTTGTTATGTGCTTCATTTTTTTCATATTTTTTATTTTTCCTAATACATTTTTTTCTTTTATTCTTAAATTTAAATTTTTTAAACGTATATAAGTTCGAGTTCTGACTAGACAATGAATTATTTGTTTTAAATATAAATTGCAATCAATCTTCGAAAAGATGCAATCAGTAACTTTATCAAATATACTACTTTCTTTACTTAATCCATCATGAAATTTTATGAACTCATCTTCCATAATTTTAGCAACTATTTGAAAACCCTCCAAGGGATAAATACAATTACCCTTTAATATGTACAATAACCAATCATGCCTATCAAGTGGTTCCATTGTCTTTGTAAGTAAACCAAGATAAGAATGAGAAAAGCGAAAACGATGTGCAACATAATCTGCGATGTAAATTAAAGTTTCCGATTCAATTTTCTGATGCGCTACTTCTTTTTCAAAGTTTTCCAATAGCCTTAATCCGTTTGTTGTAGCACTTCTAAACTGAATTTCTGAATTAGTTGGAGAAATCTCTGAAAATACCACTGAGTGAACCTCTAAAGGAATCTCTAAAGAAACTGAACCAAATGTATGAACACATAAGTGTATAATAATTAGATTGCGTATTCCCGTGTCTTCTACATTGAAACGCATAAATTAAAAGAAATTAGATCACTAATCCACTTTTCTCTAACAACCGGGTTAGACAAAAATAAAATAATGATACAAACATGGTGCTGTCTTTTTAAAATTTGTAATAGCCTTTCAAGTCAAATGCGCAATCTAATTATTATACGTCTTTGTATAATTCAAATATCAATCAAATGTATGATATAAGAATGAAATAATAAGAGATCATACACTTTACAATAATTAAATTATTTTATTATTAATTTATCATTACTTCCTTAATAAGTAATACGAAAGCTATTAATTTGTTATTTTATACAATTGTTTATATTTTACTCTTAATTATTTCTGTCGCACTTAGGTAAAATACTGATACAAATAAATAAAATCACTGCAACACTTATTCTATTTTTTTATCTTTTAGAGTTTAAGATGTCACATCGGTCACGCAAGCCGCACTTGTCTTCTTCTTAGCGATTCTCCTTAATAGCGATGGATTTCCGTCTTGAGTTCCGCCGCACTTGTTATCTCACTAACTTGGTTAGGTTAGGTTGTAGCCGGACGATTCGACATTGACGGTCGGTTCACGGAATCTCACAATTTTAAACGGCTATTTCGCGTATTTCGGCAGTTTCGCCGTGATTCTGACTCACCGTTGCTTCGGTTGGTCCTTTGTTCGGTCGCCAGGTCGGTTTCACCTTCGTAACCGCCAAGGTCGTTTCGGCTGATCGGGGCTCGTCTCACGCGTCGGTCCCCGTCCTTTGTGCCTCTCGGGCCGTCGCTCGCTGCGTGGCGCGCTCCTTGTGTCTGGCGTGGTCGGGACGATCGGTCGGGAATGAGGTTAATCCCACAAACACAAACAATGGATTTTCACCTTTTCTTTGTTCCACTGCTTTGTCTCCACTACATCGACCCGCTCCTTAGAGCTCCTCGCACTCACGCACACTCACGCACTCTATCTCTCACGCACGCGATCGGCTCTCGCGTCTCGCTGGACGCGCCGCTGCTCTGGCCTTTGCGATTCACAATATCGCGTCACTAATATCGACGATGTGTACGAGTCGATACAAACCCTTCGGCCTGTCGCCGGGGTCGTCGCGTACGCGTTTCGCGCTTCGTCGATCTCGCACGCCGTTAAACCTTCGTCGCTCTACACGAGCCACACCCTTCGCGTCGTTATGCCGTTGGCCGGTCGCGATTATTAATCGGGCGTTGCCTCGTTGTCGCGCTGTCGTGTATCCGAATCGTCGGGACGTCGGTTTTATACGCACTCGCGTCCGCGCGTCGTGTCCGGAATCTCGGATAACTTCACACTCGATCACGTTTTATCCGACTAAAATAGTCCGCGATCTACTCGGAGTCTCCGCTGCTACCGCTCGAGTCAGCGTTCTCTAGACGACTCTCCCGAATCCCTTTGTCTTCGCGTCGTTAATCCCCTCTACGGTCCGTTGTCCCCACTCTTACCTATGCGCATGCTCGCGCCGCCTACCGTTGAGTGGTGGGGGTCGGTGTCCGTACTTGCCGTTGTTTCGGTGGCTGAACCGTTCGTACCGTTCTTTCGCGGTTTCTCGGGTAACTACCGTGCCTTGCTCCGGTTTCCCGCGTACCTCCGTACTTTTAACCATTTGTCGTGCGTTTTCGGTCGCGTCGCTGTCTCGCGTGCTCCCGTCGCGTTTTCCGCACGTTTGCCAATTTCTTACGGGTTTTATTCCCGTTTCGCGTTTCACGCGCACTCACACTTCGGTCGTCGAATCGGTCGCTTAACCCAATGGGCGATGGATACATCGGTCCCAAGGTTAGGTTAGGTTGTGGCCGGACGGATCCCGCGCGCTCGCGAGATCTCCGGGAATATCGGCGTTTTCGTCCGGATCCCGGGTTCGCGTAACTTGTTCGCCTTACCTTGCGGTGATCCCGTCCTCTCGGTATGCTTGGGACACCCGTCGGTCTTTCCCGTCGCTCGGTCCCTCTGGCGCTGCCGCGCCCTCGTTCACGGTCGCCAGGTCGGCTTATCCTCCAGCCGCCGAGGATCACTGTCGCGGGCGCGCCCGCTGGCTTCGCCGCCCGCGTTCGCTGATTCGTACGGGACGTGGAGATTGAGGAAGTTAGAAATCATGCGTGTCTCACAATGCAACACAGAGCCTTTATTCGTCACTTGTGGCTTTCCTTACACCGATCGGTCCTGGCTCGCGCGCATCCGCACGCACACACACACACACACACACACACCTCTCGCACTCGCACGCACGCTCACTCACGCCCGTTGCCGCTTACGACGCGCCGGGCGTGTACGCTCGCCGGCGCTCGCCGCGTTTATCTCGCGCGTCTAACTCGGAAGCGTTTCGTTACAGCCGCCGCGATGGTCCGAGCCGCGCTTGTCCACCGATCGACGCTATGCGTCCGCGTCGCGCTTCCGCTTCTCGTCTCGTTGCTACCTCGTCGAGGCACGACGCCGCAAACGCACGAACCGGCCCTGCTCGCGGTGCCATCGCGCACACTCTCGACACGCACGTCGTGGCACTTCCGTTCGACAGGCACGACGCTGTTAACACGCTCGACGAGTCGCGCCTTTGTTCGCACGTAACTGCGTAATTTCCTTCACGGAGCTACCGGTGATACGCATCCTCACTGTTGAAACGCCCGGGAGAGACTCCCCGAGGCTCCCCACTCGCCGAGACGCCTCGGTCCTCGCGCTTCTCCCCATTCGCGTCCTCGCGCATGCCCGTCACGCCCCCTGGTCGCGTGGCGGGGATGCCGGATCAACGGATCGCGAGACCGCCCGTACTTTACCGTTTTTTACGGCTTCTTACCCGCGTGTTCGTAGCTCTGCGGTATTTCGCGGTTCTTTGGGCCGGTTCCCGCGCTCCGCCGGTCCGTTACCGCTTTTCCGCGCGTCTTACTCTCACTCACGCTTCGGCGGCGCCGCACCGGTCGCGCCTTGAGCACGACGTGCTCATCGGTCTCAAGGTTAGGTTACCTTATCACATTGTTTACTCCATCATATTGGTTTTGCATTTTCGCACACATCTGATTGGCTGATCTCCCACTAAATTACTGAACAACTGCGCATCTTCGGGAATGCTTCACCTTTTTAATTTCATCATGGTTGTCCGCACGTGTGATGTCATCGACTTTTTCAACGGAACGAATTCCATCGTGTTGCGGACGTTTTCACGAAATTGCGCGTTTCAAAAACTCGTTTATAGCTCGCAGTTCGTACGATTCCTCGGGAATTGTAATCTCCGCGTTGTCTTTGTCAAAGTAAAACGTATTGTTCGGACGTATTCACGTTCGGTATTGTGTTATAGGTTTCCAAAATCGCTAGACCGAGCTCGTAGTCATTGTCGCACAAATCTATAGCCGGAGAATAGTATGCCGCAAAAACGCTGCTCTTACCGCTCAGCGTAAACGTCATGGGCACCATCAGCGACATGGTGGTGGTAAAATAGTGAGGCTTTGCGGTACTAACCCAGCTTTTTAAATTCTACAAATGTTCTGGTCGTAGGTTTGATAAGACGTTCGATTATACTTGATCGTTGTCACTCCGCCCCCAAAGTATTGCACTAGTTTTTTAGGTGGTTAAAGAAACTGCCGAAACTTGCCGAAACTGTCGAAATACGCAATGCGGTTTAGTGGAGAACGCTACCCAGTGAGTATCAGGGCCCGCCGCATCGTCCAAATTTACGATACGCGCGTGTTATCGACAAGTGGCGCGTATTATACGTGTAATGATAGAATGCGTCATTGGCCATCATCTTGCTTGACGAATCAGATTTTTCGTGCACTTGCGCCAACGTCGACCACATCTCACGTGCCGTCTCACAAGCCATAATGTGATCTAGTGGATTCAATGGAGCCACTGATAATTAATTCAGCGATTGTATTCTTTGTCGTCCATGTCTTGAGTTTCGCTGTATCTATTACATCCGGTTTTACTGCGACTCCATTTACCAGCTCGAAGACGCCATTCAGCTTCATAAATCGCTTGATTGTGAACCGCCACTGTCGATAGTTTTTCATCACGGAGCTTGTCAATATTCGGCAGTTCAATCTTTGCTGTTCTAGTTTCTGTGGCCATTTTTTAATGCTTAGCTTTACTCATTGTATCACAATTTTTTTATGGCGTTGTAGCGTTACCGCTCCCAAAATGGCGGATTTTTGGTATTCTTGGTTATCTTACCGCTTTGCTCGGCTCACACAAAAACGGTCAATCTGCTGTCCCAGACAATCATACAAAAATACCGTCCAACACTCTGACCCACAAATTCTCAATATTCATACGCAGTGGAAGCGTGCTGGGCCCATAACTTGTTGGATATCAATGCTTACAACAGAGCTTTATTCAAATATAATTTGTCTCTTGTGAGTACAGAGCGGAACAGGAACATACAGAGGTGAAAGAAAAGAAAGAAGAGAGGGCGCTCTCTATCGTACACCCATTTCCGGTAAAGCGGATACACATAAGCGCATGTCTCGGCAGAATGCGTAGTTTAAACATAAATATATATATACTAATTATACATAGAGCTACAAACACGAACACTACACTTTTAATAATAAAACATAAATAAAATATCGAACTCTAACTCAATAAATAGTAATTACATAATATTAATATTATTATTATTAAATTAATTATTAATTTAATGTTGTTATGTTACTACTCTTTTTTATAGCTGTTTTTCAAGACCAAAAATCTATTCTATGCAAAGTTTGACAAATTTTGAAATAATATATAAAATTATATAAAAAATATTAGCACAAACATCTAGCTTAAACTATAAGACTTAACATTTTTTAATATTTCTCATTGTTAATAAAAAAATTTTAGGCACCTAACAACTGTGGCTCTACATTTTATAATTACTATGCATCCCATAGTCTAATATAGAGTATCCTTTATCTTTTATTCAAATTATTTAGTTAAGTTTTTGTTTATGTTTAACTATAACAGATTTTAATAGAAAAATCTGATATTAACAGTAGAGTACACTTTATTTTTCGTTCAATTTGTTTTGATTTCTTTTTGTATGGCTGTAACAGCTTGTATAGCTAAAATAAATAAACATTTCGTTTAATTATCTTACAAATAAGTTTTAAGTTTCCAAACATTAAAAAAAATTGTATCTGGAAATATGTATGTTTCGAAAATAAGCGCAAATAACGTGAAGTATCGGGCGCTCGCGCTCTCGCTAGCGGCAAGCCGAGCCCTCAATATTTTGCTCGAATCGGCGGCCTCCGCGATTCGTGAATGTCGCTGTGCACGGTGGGCGGTTTTCTCCTGCAAAAAAGGACCGCCAACTGCGCCGCGCTTCTGGATGACGTATCCGTTGAGCACCGAAGTCCGCGTGCAGCGGATGACTTCTTGCCGGTTGCTGAACATTCGGTGCTGGATCTTCATTGGAATCCGGAGAGCGACTGCTTTTCACTTATCGTCCGGCGCCCCCCGTCGATGGTGCCTACGAAGCGGTCGCTGCTGTCTGCCTCGGCGCGGCTGTTTGACCCTCTGAGGTGGTTGGCGTCGGTCACCGTCCTCGCCAAACTGCTGATCCAGACGACCTGGTTGCAGCAGCTGGATTGGGACACCTCCTTGGCCGCGACCGAGGCCGCTGCCTGGTCTCGGCTCGAGGCCGAGCTCCATGATCTGGAGGCACTGCGGGTGCCCCGATGGTTTCGAGGCGATGATCCCGCGGCGCGGATCGAGCTCCATGGCTTCTCCGACGCGTCGAAGAGAGCGTACGCCGCGGTGGTGTACCTTCGCTCGTCGTCGGACGGGGAGACGTCTGTCTTCCTCGTATCTGCAAAGACCAGGGTGGCTCCGCTGAGGCGCGTGCCTTGTCTGGAACTCTGCGGGGCCGCTCTTCTCGCTGGACTGGTCGCTCACGTGCGGTCGACCTTGGACCTGTCGGACGTGCCTGTTCACCTGTGAACAGATTCTACGGTTACTTTAGGCTGGATTCGGGGCCACCCGGCGAGATGGACAACCTACGTCGCCAATAGGGTCGCCGAGATTCAGCGCTCGGTGCCGATTGCCCGATGGCATCACCTACCTGGCCGGATCAACCCCGCGGACTGCGCTTCTCGCGGGATGCCCCCCCCCCCCGAGAACTGCTCTCTCACACGTTGTGGTGGGACGGGCCAGACTTCCTGCGCGGGGATGCTTCGCGGTGGCCGGGGGAGCCGGAACCGTTGACCCTGAGCGACCTTCCGGAGCGACGACCGCTCCCGTGTCTCGCGACCTCGAGGGCGTCCGAACTGGAAGAGCTCACTCGTTTTTCTTCGCTGCGGAGACTGCTGCGCGTCACGGCTTGGATGCGTCGATGGTCTCGGCTTCGCGTGATCAGGGCCGCGGAATCGCTGGTGGGATCTGCCCCCTTAAGCGTCGAGGAGTTGCGCATGGCCTTGGAGTGCTGGCTCAGGGTGGTACAAGGCGGTGCCTTCCTACTGGAGCTCGCGGCCATTGCTGCGGATCGAGCGCTCCACGCTGGGAGCTCGCTCCGGCGTCTCGGCCCGTTGGTGGACTCCCGTGGAATCTTACGCGTGAGTGGCCGCCTAAAGCATTCGTTGCTCGACGTGGAGCAGCGACATCCGGTAATCCTGCCTCTGGAATCCCACCTAACCTTGCTGGTAGTCGATGATAACCATCGACGAACACTTCACGGCGGCACTCAGGCGACGCTGGCAGCGATCCAACAGCAGTACTGGATCCCCGGGGACGACAGCTCGTGAGACGTTACATTCATCGTTGTACGCGCTGCGCCCGATAGCGGGCGGCGACCCCGCAGCCTATGATGGGCAGTCTGCCCCGAGCGCGAGTCACGCCTGGACGTCACTTCCTGTGCACTGGAGTGGACTTCGCTGGCCCGGTGCAGCTCCGGACCAGCCGGGGTCGCGGCCATAAAGCGTACAAGGCGTTCCTGGCCGTGTTTGTTTGTTTTAGTTCCCGGGCGATTCACCTGGAGGTGGTGAGCGACTACACAGCAGATGCCTTCCTGGCGGTCTTCCGCCGCTTCGTATCTCGTCGGGGTCTGTGCCGGGCTGTCTACAGCGACTGTGGCACCAACTTTGTCGGCGCGGACTCGCAGCTCCGCGCCCTCTTCGAACCAGCCAGGTCCATCGTATATTGGGGAGCCTGGAGACAGACGGAATACAGTGGCATTTCAATCCACCGGCTGCACCGCACTTTGGTGGATTGTGGGAGGCCGGCGTCAAGTCGGTCAAACACCATCTTCGCTGAGTGATAGGAGAAACGAAACTCACCTTCGAGGAAATGTCGACGTTCCTGGCTGAGGTAGAGGCGTGCCTCAACTCCCGGCCGCTCCAGGCCTTGACG
This sequence comes from Monomorium pharaonis, assembly GCF_013373865.1. Lineage (NCBI taxonomy): Eukaryota > Metazoa > Arthropoda > Insecta > Hymenoptera > Formicidae > Monomorium > Monomorium pharaonis. The sequence goes on from NC_050471.1 coordinate 21,124,432, forward strand.
GACGATCCTGACGACCTTGGGGCTTTCACCCCTGGACATTTCCTGGTGGGCGGCCCGCTGAACGCCATCCGCGAGCCTGCGTTGACCGAGGTGCCAGCCAACCGCTGGCGGCTGCTTCAGGCTATGCGTGACCACCTGTGGCAGCGGTGGACGCAGGAATACTTGCAGGAGCCGAACTTGAAGGAGGGTCAGCTGTGCCTCCTCCGGAGCGAGACGACACCACCAACCCGCTGGCCGCTGGCGCGAATCGTGCGCCTGTATCCTGGCGACGACGGGCAGATCCGGATCGTTGACGTGCGGACACCTGCTGGGACGCTCACCAGGCCCACCGTGAAGATTGTGCCGCTGCCTGCTGCCGATGCCGCTCTTGAATAGTTTCCTTCTCATTTTTTTTCTAAATCCGTGTCAACTCGTGACCTAGTTTCCGTACATAACATTTCGAACGATAACGATTAATTTGACATTAACAATTCCTATTCGATACCTTTGTTAAAATTTACCTTTTAATTATGAAAATGTTTCGTTGTTTTTTTTTCTTCGAGTAGAAGTCCTTACTTACCTGACACCGCAATGAGGATCCGTCATTCGCTTGATCTTGTCACGCGCACGTGTTTCATCGCCGGTGCGGTCGCATGCCGATCAGCTGATCGCGACTCCGTGGGTCAGGCTAAGTCAAGATCGGCATCCCGCTCGTCGCGATTCCCGCCTCGTTGAAGAGCAATCACAGCGCCCTGCCGCGGTCGTCTACGACGAGGTGGGCGGGATGTTTCGAAAATAAGCGCAAATAACGTGAAGTATCGGGCGCTCGCGCTCTCGCTAGCGGCAAGCCAAAGCCCTCAATATTTTGCTCGGCGGCCTCCGCGATTCGTGAATGTCACTGGCGAGCCGCGTGAGATCGATGGTACGCGGGGACCTGTTGTCAACATCTCGACCTTCTGGAGGAGTCGTGTTCACTCCGTGCTACTTAGTCAGATCTTTGTGTGATCGACTCCTCCGGAGGTTCGAGGAGACAAGGCTCGTCCGTTGCTTGCGAAGGCAGTGACTCGCTAGACCGTCGTAGAGTACAGAACGCAATTCTGTCTCAGGGGAAAAAAGCGCGCCTTTTTTTCTCCTCTCGTTGTCGCGCGTGCTACGCGCCGACATTTGCAAGCGGCTACGTTCGCGAATCCCCCCTTGTATTTTGCCAGTCAAAATTAAACGGAACTGTCTTAAATAAAAACAGTTTTTATTTTCTTCCACTTGATACACGTTTTTTTCTCTCTTCTCATCCTTGCCTGAGCGAACGCCGCGGATCCGCGTTGTGTCCGATCTCTTTTTTTCCGGAACTTTTTTTCGTGACAATGTACAAGTATTGAAATACTAAAGAAATTAAATGTTATATTTTTTTACATACCAAAAAGGTAGACAATTATATATATATGTATAATTATATACAATTAATAAAAATTTTTTAAGAACACATGTATACAATACATATAGGTGACACAGATATTTTATACATATTTACATATCATTAATCTTCTTGACGTAAGCCAAGTTGCGTTTGAAGAATATTTATTTGTATTCTTCTTGCTTCTGTTAATCTTTCACCGTGATTAAAATGCGCTTTATCTGCTCCATTTATTTCTCCAGCTCGTAGTCTAACACGTTCACGTGCTAAAAGATTACCTGGCAATCTAGCTCTTATCAAAGCTACGGCTTCACCTTCTTCATCAATATCAAATTCTCTATCCATAAGATTATGACGAAATCGCATATTGTGCAATACAGCACAAGTTATTATTATCTTTGCTGCCATAATAGGACTGTAATGAAGTACGCGACGACTTAAAAAACATTTCCATACACTTTTTAAAACTCCAAACATACTCTCTATACAATTTCTTGTAGAGGTATGATATTGTGTATATCGCGCTTCTGCATTCCCTTCAGGAGCATTTGTGATTGGAGTTATAAGCCAAGGTTCCAAACTGTAACCTGCATCACCTATATAAAAAACAATTATAAATTTCTGTAAGTATAGGTATGTATATTAAATTAATATTAACGATAAAATTATCTAAAAGCCATGTTGATCGATCAACAAAATTATATAGACGTATCCTATAGATGTATCATTTCATCTCGTACAGCAGAGTGTCTCCATTGCGACGTTGCTTTCCCCCGGGAACGCCAGGTCCGAGGGGGCTACGCCCAATTAAACGGAAATCTCTTTATAGACGGTAACGAGTAACGCTCTCCTAGTTAGATTCGATAATTTACGAGAACGGTAGCTTCAGTATTCCTCGAGACTGCTCTCGATATGATATCGGTAACTTGCGTACGGTATCCCCCCAATCGCTCGAGACTGCTCTCGAAGCAATAACGGTAACTTGCATACGGTATCTCCCAAATATCGGGCGAGATTGCTCTCGACACGATAGCGGTAACTTGTATACGGTATCCCCCAATATCGATCGAGATTGCTCTTAATACGATAGCGGTAATTTGCAAGAACTGTATCTTCCCAATACTCTAAATTTTTGGGCGCCAGGCGCGACTTCTCGCGCCACACAATAATCAACGATAATGCGGTAACCAACTAGAAAGCGTTACAAGTGCCGGTAGCTCTTTTACTCGAGACGTAGAGTGGCGTGGTTTTCATTGAGACGGAAAGTGTGGAGATGTCGGATCGAGGCAGGTCGTAGAAAGATTCGGTACTCAACTTGTTAAACAATTAAAGAGTCATATTGTATTTCTTTAGTGATAGTGAAAACGGTAACAATGCAACAATGAGCTTACTCAAAGCGTATGCACACAATTAATTCACGGATATAACTTTGACAGACGGAAACGAATGATAGACACAAAAATGCGGAAACTATAGAATGGATAATACGAGGCGGGAGGCCGGCGAGGCTCTCCGCTCGAACAGAGACAAAATTATTAATTGCAGAAACAATTCGCGGTAATAATGATTCTAATATAACTATGACTGTCGGCACCGGCGTAGTCCGAGAGGGACGTACTCACGTTATCAAATATTCGGGGCCGGTCGGTCCGAGCCCTCGTGCGGCCACAAAACTCTACTCTTTGCTTCGAGTTATTCTACACTAAAACAATAACACCAACGGTATCGGATTCCGGATGCCCGCTATCACAATTACAAACGGTATCCGGTCCCGCACGAGGGTTGACCGCCTTATCCGAACCTTACGTATCGATGGCTGCCGAGTGATGGCCTTACAAAGTGAACGGTGTCCTGGTCTTCGAAGTCCTTAGCGGTAACTCTCGGTATCCTGGGGCTCGTCCTAGTCGACACGTATGCTGACACGGCTTGCCGAACAGTGAGGAACCCCGGTCCCGCGCCGGCCGGCCCGAGCCGCCGCGCATGCGCGTACTTCGATTTTCGGTCGATCGCACGCCTCGATCCCATGCTGCGCCGCATAGCCTCTCCCAATGTCTCGTGGTCCGCGCGTGACGACTTCCGCCGATGAGAGTGCTCTAGCTCTGCTGTTTTCGGTTGGCCCGGCTGGCCATGCCGTGACCGAACTGATCTGGGTGGCGGGCGGTTGACAGTTTAACGGTCGCTCCCCCGGTCTGCAGCCCGGTGGCGTGCGCTCGGCGTGATTCCTTCCAAAAATCTTTTATGTCGCCATGCGGTATCCTAGCTGCCACGGTTTACTTGCGGCAACGGTATCCTTGCGGCTCAGGGCGGTAACAAGCAGCGGGGCTCGACGCACGGCTCGGCGGGGAAACTCTTGGCGGGGCACCCCGCCTACTGTCGCTTACTCGCGATACTATTCCCCCGACGGCTGCTCCTTTTCCGTTCTTTGTACAATAAAAATTGAGCCCTCACTCGGCGCCTTAATCCTAAATATCCTAATGCGGTACCACGAAAACAAAAAAAAGAAAATAAGTGAAATAAAGTTGCGTCCCCCCTCGGCACGGCGAGGAGGAGCCCCAAACCGACCCCCTCGGTTGGACTTACGCCCTTGTGACAAGCGCGGCCGGACGCGCCACGTCACACCATATAAAACTATCATGGACCGTTCCCGAAAATCTGGCATTTATACTTAATATTTCTAATGCCCATTTCTACCAACGCGGTTTAAAAGTTAATCCCTAGTGACATTCGGTTAACCAAAGTTTAGCAAAATGTTGGTTTCTACTAATAATAAACTCACGTTTAAACGTATGTAAATCCAGTTTAATTTAAACGATCAATATTGACCGTTTAGCATTGTTAAACCACGGTTTAAAAATATAACTATCTAGTTTTTAGAAAAATTGTGTGGTTATATATAAGGTTAATAAAATTACATATAATAATTAAAGTAATATAAAGTAAGTAAAAAAGTAAATACATTTAATAAATGATGTAAAAATTTTATGATACAAAAATTTATATTAAAAGTTACATATAGGAAATATGATGCCCTTTTTATTAAATCTGTTGTTTTCTGATGATGAAGATATTGTGAGACCGATTAGAAGGAGAAAAAGGTTTAAACATCGTATTAATTATTTCGAAGAGCTTGATGACATTGAATTTATAATGCGATTTCGAATAAGTAAAAGATCTGTGTTATCAGTGTTACAACATATAAGAGAAGAGTTAGAATTTGCAACAAATAAGTAAGTATAAGAAATGGTTTTATAATTGCAAATATAAATTCTAGTAAACATAAAGGTAATATTAATTTCTTTCTAGAAATAAAGTTAAATCTCCCATGACACAATTGTTATTGACGCTTCGTGTATATGCCACTGGATCATTTTTAATATCTGCTGGAGATTTTTCGGGTGTGAGCACAACTTCAGCACATTATATCGTGCACAGAGTCAGTGAAGCCATTGCTAGATTACGACCTCTTTATATTCATTTTCCAAACACGGAAGAAGAAATAAGGAAGGAACAACGACAATTCTATAATATTGCACGTTTTCCAAGAGTGATAGGATGTATAGATTGCACACATATCCGTGTCCAATCATTTGGTAAATTATTGTAATATGAGATACTATTTATATTATTTGCATTAATTTGCCTGCTATATAATTATTACTACTTACATATTCTTTAATTTTAATTGTTGTATAGGGGGAGAAGATGCTGAGTTATTTCGTAATAGGAAAGGATACTTTTCTATAAATGCACAAGTAACATGTAACAGCAATTTGCAAATAACGGATATAGTTGCTCGTTGGCAGGGTTCTGTGCATGATAGCACTATTTTTAATAATAGTCGCTTGAAAGCAAATTTTGAGAATGGTGCATATGATAACGGTTTTTTGTTAGGAGATTCCGCATACCCTTCGAAACAATATCTTCTAACTCTACTGATAACGACACAAATTGCTGCAGAACGACTTTATAATGAATCACACATTCGTACCCGCAATATAATAAAACGTCTATTTGGTGTTTGAAAAAGGAGATTTCCAATTCTAGCTTTGGCAATGCGATATCATTTACAGAGAGTCATGCCTATTATTATTGCAACAGCAGTGCTTCACAATATTGCTAAAGAAAATCATAACCCACAACCAGATGATGATCCAAATTTAGATTTACCTGCACCATGGGATTATATGCTAGCGGAATGCAACATTAACCAGAGAATCAATGACGAGGTTGCTGGTGCAACAATAAGAACAGAACTGATTCATACTTATTTTGCTAAGTATATATGTTTGTTTACAAATATTTTCATATATGTAATATATTAAAATTTCTTATTTCCAGTAGATTTTGTGTGTATGTGTGTGTTCATACGCTGATATACATACATGAATGCATAAATGATATAATACAAAAATATTAGTTTTATATATTACCTCACATAATTTATAATTCTATAAAATACTTCTATTATTAAGAAATATAATTTTTTCAGCATTAGAGTATAAATTGAGGAAACCATACATCCCGAGTATAAATTGAAGAAACCATATATCCCGAAATGTTTTACAATTAACATACACGAACAAAAGAGATATTAAAAACTAAAAAAGACATAAAGAACATCTAGATATTCTAAAGTCTGAAACTTTCTATCCTGTTGCATGTGTAATAATGAACTGCGTAAGAATCGAATAAAAAATGCAAAAACTTAAAAATATATTTAAATATTTAGTAATATATTAATATTATTTCATCTTTTTTAATTTTAGGTACGTTAGAATTAAGAAAATTCTAAATTTAAACAAATTAATGTTTGTACCATTTTATTTATTAAAATAAAATACAGTTTGAAATTACATTACACATGTATTATGTTTTCATTTAAATACCTTTACTTGTACATAATAAAGTATATATTATCAAGAAAATATCTCCCCTTTCTCTCTTTCTCTTTTTCTCTACGCACTCATGTATTTTTTATAAATACTTCGTATTACACCGAACAATAATAAAATTAATATATTATCTCGTAGTAAGTACAAAACAAATTAATCTTGTAAAAAAGGAACAGTTCTTATTATATAACGTAACAGTGTTAGACTAATCAAACAAAAATAAAATTTAAATGTTATTTTACAAAGTAAAAATATTAATTAAAGTTCTTGTAAAAAAAGAAACAGTTTTAATATAATGTAACATTATGTTAGACTGAAAAGCTATAAAATATACTAAGTGATAAAAATAAAAAATAGTAAATAATTAAAATTGTTACATGATTTATATATGTATATATATGTATATATATATGTATATATATATATATATACATATATAAATGATAAAAATAAAAAATAGTAAATAATTAAAATTGTTACATGATTTATATATGTATATATATATATATATACCAGGTCTGTAACTTTAAAATGCGGGTTTTTTCAATAAAAATACGCAATAATTTAGACAAAATGGAAAAAAATATTTTATTCAAAATATCGGCCCTCGCTTTCTACACATTTTTGCCATCTAGTAGGCAAATTATGGATGCCATTCTAAAAGAATTGAAAGTTGCGCGAGCCAAACCAGTCGTCGAGCCATTTTTGAACGTTTTCATAAGAATGGAAATGCTGCTCGGCAAGTGAGTGTCCCATGGATGAAAACAGGTGGTAGTCGGAAAGAGCAAGGTCTGGTGAGTACGGCGGGTGAGGTAATATTTTCCATTCAAGTGCTGCCAGAGTGTTTTTAACCGGTTTTGCTGTGTGACTGGGTGCGTTGTCATGCAGCAAAATCACCTTCCCATGCCTTTGAGCCCATTCTGGTCGTTTTTCGACCAACGCATAATTCAAATTGATCATTTGTTGTCGGTAGCGATCAGTATTAACTGTTTCGCCAGGTTTCAGCTTGCAATTCGGTGTCTTCAAACTTTTTCGGTCGATTTTCACGTTCTTTGTCACTGACATCAAAATCACCACTTCTGAATCGTTTAAACCACCGTTCGCAAGTATTGACAGATAGAGTATGTGCACCGTATGTTTCCACAAGTATTCGATGTGCTTCTGCTGCTTTTTTCTTCTGATTGAATAAGAAAATCAGCACGTGCCGCAAATGCTCTTTGTTCGGCTCAAAACTCGACATGTTTACCACCGAAAAAAAAAATGCTACTAACACTTAAACGTTTAAACAAATATGGCGTTTTGAAGCTAACTATCATAGCTACAAAATGACATATTGGTTATGACACCAGCATATATAGGTTTTGTGCTCTATCTCTTAGAAAAAAACCCGCATTTTAAAGTTACAGACCTGGTATATATATATATATATATATATATATATATATATATATATATATTGTGGCAGTCACGCCACTCCCGCAGCGCGCCTGGGCTAATGCGCTCACGGCGTACACCGACGCGTCAACCGACGCGCGCTCACCGCCCACGCCGCGAGTCGCCAGCGGAGCAGTGCGCGACGCAGCCGATAGAGCGGCCGCGGCACTCCGGAGTGAGATGCAGCGGCCCGGCTATATAAAGACCACCCGCAGCGCTGAAGAATAATCTAAAATTAAGATTCTCAGAGAAAATAACTTGAGACAAGATATTCTCTGTACTCTCTTTTGTGTGTGACGGGCTTCCCTCTCGGAGTGTGCTCGTCCGAGACGACCTCGGGCCTCCTCATCGGAGTGTGCTCGCAACAGGGCATCCTTCTTGGAGTGCGCTCTTACCAGGGCCTCATTCGTGGAGTGCGCTCTTACCCGGGCCTCCTTCGTGGAGTGCGCTCTTACCCGGGCCTTCTTCGTGGAGTGCGCTCGCACCAGGGTCTCCTTCGGGGAGTGTGCTCTCACCAGGGCTTCCTTCTGGGAGTGTGCTCGACGGCAGCATCCTGCCGCGTAGAAGGAAGACCAACCGGCCGACCTAGCCAAAGGAGCGGCCATCATCCCGGATCAAGGACCTAAGAACACCAAGACTCGACCCGGGGGAAACCAAGCTACCATGGAAGCTAATCACCTGGGACCTTCCGCCGATTCTACGGACTAACTGGACTCCACGTTTCCTGCAGAACACCACAGGGACACAGACTACGCCGACCCGACCGAAGGTCGACGCCAGCATTCAGGCCAAGTCTTCCGGCGGTTCCGACGACTCCTGGCCCAGCACACCGTCCGGGAAGTCAAGGACTCCACGGGCCCCCAAGAAGAAAACTCGAAGCAATCGCGCTAGGGTCCGGGTGAAGCCGCAGGAATTCGACTTGTAAGAAGAATTTGTCGCATCGTTATAAACGCCACCCGACCAACGTGGGACAACCGTCCTTATAAGGGCGCCTGATAAACCGCCCTTTTCAGGGCGACCAAAGAGCTCCACACGGTGGAACATCTCAAGTGGGGAGTAACACGCTCGTACACTCGATACCAAACAACCCCACATATATATGTTGTCACGACTTTTCCTGACCGGAAAAGCCGCGGGCAAAAACAATAAGACCGGCGGGGTAACCGATACCCCCGATGCCGTGCTTGTCGCGCTCGAATCTCAGCCACACGCTATCGCGAGAAATTGTTGGGCGCCAGACGCGCTCGACGACGCGTCAATTCGCGAAAATCGATACGCCAAGGTGTCCTCGATCCTCGCGCGACAATCTCGACCAGCTCTGCCTAACGGTAGAGGGGCGGGGTGAATCGTAAGGGAGCAGGCGACTGCGGTAACACGAAGTGGTGGACGACACGCCAGAAAATTAGACTCCGAGCTTAACAAATAATGAACTTTATTAAAAATAAATGTCAGACAGAAACAATAATCTCACGGGACGCGGCATGCGGCGCTCCGACAATGCGGCGCCACGGCGCGAATTAGACCAAAAGAAACGCGAACGATACGCGGGAAGCTCCCGCGGTAGGCACGCGGCCGACAAGGACAGACGATGGAATCTTCCGCGCACAATGAATTTCGGGCGTTCGAACGTGCCGACACTCCCGGCAACGATAGAACACGACCGCGTGGTTCGCGGGGGTCACAAAATACTCGCCGGCCGAGGCCGCAACCTACGCCGTCGCGAAACCGGAAGTCCCGTCCACCCGCTATTCGCGACGGTCGACTCGCTCGCGCGAGGGCTTTGCGGCGCACACGGTCGAGGGGAATCTCCGACGAAACCCGAGCGTCCTCACAACCGTCCTCCCCGTGGATCGGCGCGTTGGCGTCCCGCCCGCTTGCATCCGACGAATCCCCAATTACTTACGCGAACGTATGACCGCCCTGCGGCCCACGCGAATCACGCACCAACACAAAAACGGATGCAGAACGGGCCCGGAAACACCTCGCCGGCCGGCAATCGCTCACACTAACTTATCTTGGCAGGCCACCTCACCGATAATGCCCCAGGCGATGTCCTCCCTCGTCTCTGGGCTCGTCCCTTGGCTCTCGCGGAGGCCTCACACCAGCCACACCGATAACCAGCCCTTCGAGGCACCGCACGCAACCTTCCGCTTAAACCGCTCGCACGCAAAAGCGGGGTGGATCGCGGTCGATCCCAGATCGACGCCGCGACCCCCCGTTTGGTCATGCGCATTGTTTCCGCGCCGCGACCCAATTGCTACAAGGCACGCAGTCCTGCGTACGCAGGGACGTGCGCGCCGTAATCCTTCCGGGGGCCTCGCAGGCCCCCGCGAAATTTTCTTTCTCCCGCTGGGCCACTTCCCGAGCCGGGGCAGCGCACGCGGAGACCTCCGTTCCTCGCGAGAGGACTTGACGCCTCCCTCGACGCGTTTGGTCCCATTCGGGCTCCTCCACAGCCCTCCGAGATGTTCCGCCGTGGTGTTGGCGGGCACCGCCGCTTTAGGCTCCGGCCGTGGCTCTCCCAGGGCCATGCTGAATTCCCGTGCGGGCCGCGTGCTCGTCTCTCCCGGGCACCAGTGGCGTCCTTCCTTCTTCCCCGCATCGCCGTCGCTCTCTCTCTTCCTCTCTCGCTTTCTCGCCAAATTCCATCGAGAGGCGGTCGCCGCGCAAAGAAATCAAAAATATGTAACATTAATAATACGCTCGCTAGGCCCGTCGCGGTTCCCCATGGAGATCCCCTCTCGCCTCTCGCCTATTTTCCCCGTACGGCGCGAATTCGCAGCCTGTGACGGGGGAGGGACGCTGCTACCCGTGGCAGCTAAGCTACCACGTCACAATGTATATATCAAGATCTTTTCAAAAAATGCAAAAACTTAAAAATATATTTAAATATTTAGTAATATATTAATATTATTTCATCTTTTTTAATTTTAGGTACTGTGCGCGCGAAGTCGTTTGCCGACGGCAACCGTGTGCGCTAGAGGCCAGAACCGCTCAGAATTGAGCGCGGAGAACGTGTTGCGCGAATCCGCGGACTCGCTGGAGGAGGCACAAATACAAATGAAAGAAGGCAGGATTTTTCTGTTTCACACTTATCAGCACCATTTATTTTTCAAATACACTTAACTATAACTTCTCGCGAATCACGGAGAACGCGAGCATGCGGGAGCGACGGGCCAATCCCAAACGAACGGAAATCTTCGTTTCGAACGGTCGTCTTTTCTGCCTTTAAATTGCGCGACGGAGATCTTGCCGGGCGCGTGTCAGGACGCCCCAACGGGACGGATATCTTGAGCGCGAACGAGACCGCAGGACTGATCGCGAGGCAGACGTTCGATCGCGAACGCGAGATCACCGTCGGTTCCCGCAAAGTCGCAATGAACACCGCGCACTCGCGAGTCGCGACACTTCCACAATACAATGAAACGATGTTTGATAATTGAGCCGAGGGATACCCCGAGTAGTGAACGTTAGGTTTTTCAAAGATGCAAAAAGCCTAGAGAGAACTGAGAGAGGCTTGGCGGGCAATAGCAGGCGCAAGACTGACTCACTTCGCGCCGAAAAATGGTAACGCGCCTTACTCTCCCTCGATATTCGTTGTTAGGAGGAGAATATCGGGGAAGAGCAAGCAGCTGATCGGCCCGGTACTTCACGCGATCACGGCGTGTACGGGTGACGTCCACGGGTCCACGCTCCGGCTCGGCGAGATGAGATGATGAATTCCCGACAACATCTCACGACGGGAAACAAGAAATATTTATGTTTATCAAAACACATTATTGTTAACAGTCGAATCTCAAACATACCGGCCTCCTTGAAACGCTCGTTTCAAAGGAACGAAAAGATAATCGCACGAAGACGCGAGCCGGTCGACGACCGCGAGCGCAAAACATGGAATGAAAATGATAAAGTCATGCTTAACAATGTATCTTAATGACGCGAGTGAGGTACAAAAGAACGAACGTTCCTTAAACTATAGGCGAAGAACACTTAATGCTTAAATATGACTTAAACTAAACTAAATCTAACATGTCGAAACAAGATAAATTTGACGACGCAACTTAGAATTAGATGTCGCAGAAGCGAACGAGCTAATCGCTCGACGCTACGTCTTCGACGGGAAGGAGGCATAGCTGCCCGATTGGGCGCTTAAACTCGGATGTAGCGGTTTTCACGGTGACGACGCGTGTTAGATTATCGGCACCGGGATGAAGCTGCGTGACTCGCCCGAGCTTCCACTTACACGGAGGTAGCGTCGCATCGCGCAATAGAACTATTTTCCCGATTTTTAGGTTCGGGTGAATCTTTCGCCACTTGCTTCGCTGCTGCAACGTGTTGACGTAATCGTTTGCCCAAAGCTTCCAAAATCGTTCAGAGAGGTGACGAATGAGTTGCCACCGCGATAACCGATTTTCGTTAAGTTGCAGCAGCGAAGGTTCAGGGGGAACATTAAGAGCGGAGCCTATCAGGAAATGTCCCGGAGTGAGGCTCTCATAGTCGTCGAATGAATCGGACAACGGCGCGATCGGACGCGAGTTTAAGCATGCCTCGATCCGGCACAAAAGCGTAGTGAACTCTTCAAACGAGAGCGTGGTACGATCTAAAATTTGATGCAGATGATGCTTCATGCTGCGGACACCCGCCTCCCACAATCCACCGAAATGCGGGGCAGACGGGGGGATGAAATGCCACGAGACGTTATCACATGCAGTTTTATTTTGGAAATCAGGATCGCGCAGGGCATGCTGATAAGCGGAATGCAGCTCCCTGTCGGCGCCAACGAACGTCGTGCCGTTGTCCGAGTACATTGCCGACGGGAGGCCTCGTTGCGAACAAAAACGAAGATATGCATTAAGAAACGACGGGGTCGAATAATCACCGACTAACTCCAAATGAATGGCGCATGTGGCCAAGCATATGAATACAGCGATATATGCCTTCCTCGACGTTATACCGCGCCCGGCGGACGCGCGTATCTGTACGGGCCCGGCGTAATCGACGCCACAGTGAGAAAACGGCCGAGACGGAGTTGAAACGCGCGCTTTGGGGAGATCCCCCATTAGCTGAACCGGAATAGCGGCTCGCTCTCGACAACAAACGGTACAGTTGTGGATGACCGCCTTGACCAAACTTCGAGCGCGAACAATCCAATACTCGTGACGGAGCATGCTAAGGGTGAGCTGCAGCCCCCCGTGCAGAACTCGCAAATGAGCTTGCAATGCAATGAGGTTCACGAGGGGATGCGACGCCAGCAAAACGGGGTGGCGTGTTTTATATGGGAGTGGAGCGTGACGGAGACGACCTCCCACGCGTAATATCCCGTCGCAGTCGAGAAAAGGCGTCAAAGCGGCCAACGAGCTTCTCGTAGGGACGGTTTTACCGGCGGTTAGAGCGCGAATCTCAACCGAAAAAAGCTCCGATTGGATGCTTTTGAGCCAAAATGTTTTGGCTGACTTACATTCGAGGAGTGAAGGGGTGTTAAGTGAGGAAATGAAAGAAGAGGAATCGACGCTACGGCGTCGACAGGCGTTAATAAACTTGAAAAGATACGCCGTGATACGAATAAGTTTGAGCCACGAAGAATACCGAGTCGCAAGATCCCACCGGGCGGGCGGGGAAGATACATTTAACGATACGAGTTTCTCCTCGGCGCGAGCATCCACAACCGGCGAGGCGGGCTCGCGAGGCCATTCCTCCCGTGAGGCTTGCAACCAAGGTGGTCCCCGCCACCACAGAGCATGATGAGTTAATTCGTCACCGAACAAGCCTCGTGATGCGCAATCCGCGGGATTATCAGAGGTCGGCACGTGACGCCACTCAGCGTCCGGCAACTGGGTTTGAATCGCGCTGACGCGGTTGGCGACGAATGTTTTCCATCGTGATGGATGAGCGCGCAACCACGTAAGCACGATGGTTGAATCCGTCCAACAGAAACACGGAACAGATTTAATCGAGAGCGAACCAGATACAAAGTTTACGAGACGGACGAGCAAGAGAGCCGCGGACAGTTCCAGGCGAGGGACGGTGAGAGGCGCAATGGGAGCAACCTTTGACTTACCGGCGAGCAACGAGAGCGTCACTGCACCTGAGGCGGAGACAACCTTCAGATAAACGGCTGCCGCGTAGGCGAGGGTGGAGGCATCGGCGAAGCCGTGCAGCTCGATATGCGAGACGTTTGATTGAACTCCTGTCCACCGCGCGATATGGAGATCGTTTAGTGAGGAAAACCGAGAATAGATGGAATGCCATTGACGGAAAAGAGTCTCAGGAATGTCTTCGTCCCAGGTCGCATTAAGACGCCAAAGTTGCTGCATACAGATCTTAGCTGAGACGGTGACGGGAGTCACCCACCACAAGGGATCGTATAGCTTTGCGATTGTTGACAAAACTGCTCGTTTACACCGAGGAACTGATGCGGAGAGAGAGACTCTAACTTGAAAGACATCACGCGCCGGATTCCATACAATGCCTAGAACCTTTACTTTCTCATCGGTCGCAATATGTCGGTCACAAGCGAGTCCGTGATCCAACGGATCGACGTCGCTGAGCAATGCCGGCGAGTTGCTCGCCCATTTTCGCAACTCGAATCCACCGCAGCGTAATAAGTCGACGAGTTGATCGCGAGATTCTCGGACGCCGGATTCGTCATCACCCCCGAATAGAACGTCGTCGACGTAAATTTGATTGCGCAGAATGGGGATGGCCAACGGAAAACGGTGCCCGTCGTCGTCGATAAGACTGCGGAGGACGCGAAGTGCTAGGAACGGCGCACATGTCATACCGTAGGTGACGGTGAGCAACTGATAATCGCTAGGCTGATCGTTAGCACCCCTCCAGACGATACGCTGGTAGTCTATATCTCGCCGATCGACCAAAATTTGGCGATACATTTTCGCGATATCAGCCATGTAAACGAGCTTGAAATGGCGCCACTGCAGAATAATCGCGGGCAAATCCGTCTGCAATTTCGGACCCGCGTACAAGCAATCGTTCAACGATAACCCGTTTGACGTGACGCTCGACGCGTTGAACACGACGCGTAAGTGCGTCGTCGCACTTCCTTCGCGGAACACCGGGTGATGCGGAATATGAACAGATTGATGAGAGGCGTCTTGCGAGGGCGGTGCCCTTTGCATGTGCCCGAGCTGTTCATATTCACGCATAAATTGGTCGTATTCTTGTGCCAACTCCGGATGCAGGCGGAAACGGCGTAATAACGAATGATATAATCGTTCGGCAACAGCCCGCGAACGACCGATGTCGATTGGCGGGCCCCTTTTAAAAGGTAATCGCACGATATATCGGCCGTCCTCCCGACGCGAGTGAGTGTCGCGGAAGTGAGCCTCGCATGACTCATCCTGCGGCGTTAGAGTCTGAGATTGAGGGAGCTCCTCGATCTCCCAGAACTTCCGGATTTCCTCGGCGAGAGATTGACCGAGCAAGCAGTTGTGGACTGTGAGGTGAGCGGAGTATTGCTGAGGCGGCGAGTTAACGACGGAAGCTCGCGACGAGTCGACCGTCGGCGCAAGAGGACCGGAGATAATCCAGCCGAATACGGAGTTTTGTGCGACGGGCTCTCCGCTTTGCCCCTTTCGAACGCCCTCCAATATTACGTCGCTGTAAAGATCGGCGCCGATAATGAGTTGAATCGGGTCGGAGCTAGTCGGTTTAGCATCCGCCCATGACAAGCCGGCTAGATGCGGAAAGCCGGACAAGTCCGAGACGAATTTCGGAGCGTACGACGTAAGCGAATTGAGGACAAGCGCCGTCGTTTCGAAAGCCGGCGTAGTCGACGCACGAGGAGATATAATGATCGCGGCGGCGTGTTGCACCGTGCCGACATGAGTCCCGCCGACGGCAGAGATGGAAACCGGCATTCGGATGCGTTTCGCGCGCAGCAATTGAGCCACGTTCCCGCTGATGAACGTGGCTTCAGAGCCCTGATCGAGCAAAGCTCTGACGGATACAGATCGACCGGAAGCGACCCTGACAGTGACCCATGCGGTCGCTAAAAGTATTTGAACATTAGTGCGCGGTTGCGCTGAGGAGAGCAATGAATTCACTTCGACTGCGGGCGCCGCGTCGGACGATACCTTCGCATGTTGTGAGGTGCTCGTCGCCGCATCAGAATTCGCTTCCACATCGATGTGTAACATCGTATGATGTTTCTTAGCGCACAAACGACAGGTATATTTACTTGTACAATCGGACGCGGAGTGACGACTGCTAAGGCAGTTGACGCAGCGCTTGAATCGCTTGACGAGTTCCCGCCGTTGACTCGCATTTTTCGCGATGAATTGCGGACATAGATTAATAAAGTGACGGGACTTGCACAGCGGACAAGTCAGCGCCGCGTTATCGGACGTAGCAAGATGGACGCGCGACGAAGCCGCAGACTTAGAGGCGGATTTTGAGTTGCTATCAGGAGAGCATTCTTCCAGTGCGCTAATGCGAGAGGCGACAAAACGACTTAATGCTTCGTACGTCGACGGCGCGTCGGCGTGAGTGGTATAAAGTGTCCACGCTTTACGAGTGGCCGAATCTAACTTTTGTGACGTCAGAAATACGAGGAAGTCGTCCCAAAGATCGCTCGGAGTGCGATCGAGTTTCTGCAGTGAGGTAATCGCTATATTAATTTTGTCGCATAAAAGTTGTAATTCGCTGGCGGATTCCCGACTCACATTGGGCAAATCGAGCAGCGCGGATAAATGAAACGAGAGTAGTCGTCGTTTACTCTCGTACCGTGCGGTTAATGTTTGCCACGCAAGCTTAAAGTTGTTAGCGGTAACCGCGAGAGTCGCGAGACGTTCTTTAGCACGGCCTTTTAACGACGACACGAGAAAATGCATGCGTCCGAAATCATTCAAGTCTTTATTATTAATGATTAAGGAAGTAAAGCGATCGCGGAATGTTTCCCAATCCGCATAGTTCCCGTCGAACGGCGGCAGATTTATAGGCGGCAAATGCACTAATGAGAGCGAAGTCGTGTCATGAACGGCAGGTCCAGTCTCGAGAGACTGATTGTGGTGACTCACTACTGGCTCGATATCCTCCAGACAGTCCATCATATAATCCAACGTCGTGTTGTACACTTCTTCGGTCTGGTCGTATTGAGCCTTGCTGAAATACTCTATTGTAGACTGGGAGGCGACAGGAACTATCTGCATTAACGTGGAGTGACCTTCCTGGTATGAACGCCAGATTTCCTTGAGAGACGTGGCGCGCGACCGAATTTTCGCCGCCGTCAAATTGTTTCGACCGAGCTTCTTAAAATTATCAAGAGCTCGTTCAATAGAGTGCTGTCGCACCCCTTGACTCGATAACGCTTGAGATGCTGTGAGAGACATGATGCGATGCACCGAAATGAAGACGAATGTAGGCCCTCCACACGCTCTCGCGATCCGGTTCGAAGGACCAACAAATGTGCGCGCGAAGTCGTTTGCCGACGGCAACCGTGTGCGCTAGAGGCCGGAACCGCTCAGAATTGAGCGCGGAGAACGTGTTGCGCGAATCCGCGGACTCGCTGGAGGAGGCACAAACACAAATGAAAGAAGGCAGGATTTTTCTGTTTCACACTTATCAGCACCATTTATTTTTCAAATACACTTAACTATAACTTCTCGCGAATCACGGAGAACGCGAGCATGCGGGAGCGACGGGCCAATCCCAAACGAACGGAAATCTTCGTTTCGAACGGTCGTCTTTTCTGCCTTTAAATTGCGCGACGGATCTTGCCGGGCGCGTGTCAGGACGCCCCAACGGGACGGATATCTTGAGCGCGAACGAGACCGCAGGACTGATCGCGAGGCAGACGTTCGATCGCGAACGCGAGATCACCGTCGGTTCCCGCAAAGTCGCAATGAACACCGCGCACTCGCGAGTCGCGACACTTCCACAATACAATGAAACGATGTTTGATAATTGAGCCGAGGGATACCCCGAGTAGTGAACGTTAGGTTTTTCAAAGATGCAAAAAGCCTAGAGAGAACTGAGAGAGGCTTGGCGGGCAATAGCAGGCGCAAGACTGACTCACTTCGCGCCGAAAAATGGTAACGCGCCTTACTCTCCCTCGATATTCGTTGTTAGGAGGAGAATATCGGGGAAGAGCAAGCAGCTGATCGGCCCGGTACTTCACGCGATCACGGCGTGTACGGGTGACGTCCACGGGTCCACGCTCCGGCTCGGCGAGATGAGATGATGAATTCCCGACAACATCTCACGACGGGAAACAAGAAATATTTATGTTTATCAAAACACATTATTGTTAACAGTCGAATCTCAAACAGGTACGTTAGAATTAAGAAAATTCTAAATTTAAACAATATTAATGTTTGTACCATTTTATTTATTAAAATAAAATACAGTTTGAAATTACATTACACATGTATTATGTTTTCATTTAAATACCTTTACTTGTACATAATAAAATATATATTATCAAGAAAATATCTCCCCTTTCTCTCTTTTTCTTTCTCTCTACGCACTCATGTATTTTTTATAAATACTTCGTATTACACCGAACAATAATAAAATTAATATATTATCTCGTAGTAAGTACAAAACGAATTAATCTTGTAAAAAAGGAACAGTTCTTATTATATAACGTAACAGTGTTAGACTAATCAAACAAAAATAAAATTTAAATGTTATTTTACAGAGTAAAAATATTAATTAAAGTCCTTGTAAAAAAAGAAACAGTCTTAATATAACGTAACATTATGTTAGACTGAAAAGCTATAAAATATACTAAGTGATAAAAATAAAAAATAGTAAATAATTAAAATTGTTACATGATTTATATATGTATATATATATATATATATAGGTATATGAAAGGGCAGTTTTCGGGACACGAAAAAACCCCCAAATTTTATTGTATAGATGTTGAATAATCCTTGAAAAAACATTAATGCCGTTTGAAAAATTTGAAAATAATACGTATTTTCCCAGATATGAAGACTGATATATTGCAAGGCAGGTTTCAGGACCAGTATATTTTTCCATAAATATGAAAAGATAATTATTATTTAACAACTATTTCTCTTAGATATGATATATATAAGTAATAAAATGCTATATTTATGCTTATTTAACTTAGAATTTAAAAGAATTAGATGAATCTATTGTAGGTCCTGAAAAACACCTTTTAGTAAATTAAATTATCAGTAGAAAGGCATTTTTCAGGTCACTTGAAATTATACATTTAAAACGTTAAATTATAGCGTACTTTACAATTTTTTAATCTAAATAAAAAGAAATAAAGGATATAATGTGATTTTATGCCCTTACATATTAATAAATAAACTTAAAAGTATAATTATAGATAAAAATATTGTGACCTGAAAACTGCCGTTCAGATAAATATTATAAATCTTCAAATAGGTAGTTTTCAGGACACAATATTTTAATGCATAGTTTTTCTATTTATTCATTAATACGTAATAATATATAAAAACCATATTATAAATTACATTTCTTTTTATTTAGATATGGAAAACTGTAAAATATAAACTAATTTTTTATTTTAGAATAAATGATCTGATAAATGATCTAAAAAAATTTTTTTTAAATAATTTTCTCTTAAGTATGATAAACATAAGTAATAAAACACTATATTCGTTTTTTTTCAATATTTGATATTAAAATAAATCTTTTTTACGATTTTCATACATTTTTCCCACATTTTGTGAGCAATAAATGTTATGTAAATGTACATACAAACAACTTTAAAAAACTATGTGAACGTCCTAGTTGAGAGCAAAAATGGATGACTTGTTCATATTAGTTCTTTATAATTAATCAAATATCGTTTTTTTAATATTGTTAGAAATATATAAATAAATTGTTAATAAAATTAATGTTGCACTGTCAGTTATCGAAAACAACAGAATGTGTAAATAAGATATACAGGGTATCCCGAAACTATCGGATCATATTTTAAAGGCAGAGTTTTCTTGCCAATTTTGAGATTTTTCTCAGCAAAAATGTCAAAGCATCAATAATTTCTAAGTTATAAGCAATTAAAAGATCAGCATCCTTTCACAATGATAAGAAACGCGCAGTTTATTTGTTAAAAAGTCTGGCAAAAAATTGATAGATTATATCTTTTGCACTTTCTTTGAAATTCTGATTATAGAAGTTGAGAATAAATGAATAAAATTTTGACATAGTTTGCATCAAAACTCTGTAATAAATTAATGTTTGTATAAAATCGAAATGTAACTTGCTGAAAATCGAATATAAAGTAAAACTTAAGATCTTCATAAGATAGACTGCAATTGGCAAAAAAAGTTTAAAGGATTAATTTTAAATAGACTATAAATCTGTATATCACAGCATAATGGCAGTTTTCAGTTCTAATATGTATAGCAACAGATTGGCAGTTTTCAACCTGTTAAACTTTCAACAAGAAAAACCGA
The DNA here is from genome assembly GCF_013373865.1 of Monomorium pharaonis. Classification (NCBI taxonomy): domain Eukaryota; kingdom Metazoa; phylum Arthropoda; class Insecta; order Hymenoptera; family Formicidae; genus Monomorium; species Monomorium pharaonis. The sequence goes on from NC_050471.1 coordinate 21,144,567, forward strand.
AATGTCTATTCTTAAAATAATAGCGCATTGATGTTCACTTATTATAAATGAAAGTAATTTATAATATTCTAAAACAACATGCTAGTTGAATAAATTCTTGTTTATTTAGGTAGTCGATTTCGTCGCTTAAGCTCAAATTGGAAAGTGTTTGTTAGGCAAAGATCAAATCGTAACTTTCTGATAATTTGATGTAAAGTAATATATGTAACAAGGGAAATCTCTCTCTCTCTCTCTCTCTCTCTTTCTTCATAAAACGAATCACAATAAATAAAAAGTTACAAGTTTTAATTTTAAACAGTTTTCAGATTTATTTATACCAATAGAATGAATGTTTTTAGGTCTGTATACATATGTATAGCGACAAATGATTTTCACACTATAAACCTTTGACAAAGGAAGACAAAAATGCGCATTATTGACAACATTATTTCAAAAATAATCCATGAAGAGATTGAAATGATTACTATTCTATTTTCCTTATTAAATATATTACTTTACTATCAAATTTTCAAAAAGTTACATTTTAATCTTTCCATGACAAACAATTTCTAGTTTGAGCATTTATAACTTGAGTCGACTATTGCGACGAAATCGACTACGTTAATAAACAAGAATTTATGCATAAATTATTTTAGAATATTATAAATTACTTTCTTTTATTATAAGTGAACATCAATGCGCTATTATTTCAAAAATAGACATTATTTCGGTTTCTCTTGTCAAAAGTTTAACGGGTTGAAAACTGCCATTCTGTTACTATACATATTAGAACTGAAAACTGCCATATATAGATCTATATATACCATTTAAAATTAATATGTTCAACCTTTTTGTCCATTGCAGTCCATCTCACGAAGCTCTTATTACAAGTTTTACTTATATTTAATTTTCAGTAAGTTACATTTCGATTTTCTACAAACATTAATTTACTATGGGGTTTTGATTCAGACTACATCAAAATTTTAGTCATTTTAGTCCCAACTTCTATAATCAAGATTCTTGATTTTGCCAGACTTTTTAACAAATAGACTGTGCGTTTCTTATCCTTGTGAAACAGTGTCTCAAAAAATAGAAAGAAATAGTACTGTTTTAACATTTTAGTCCAAAAACATGGTAAGAGAAAACAAGAAGTCATTGATTAATGCATATTGAATGCCTATCTAATTTCGAGATATCTCTTATACCAAACGCTATCTGTATAAATGTTATTAAATAAATAGTATTAAAGATTTTTCTAATTCATGTATACAAATAATTAAAAAATATTAGTATCAATTATTTTAACTAAAAAAAATTATATAAGTGTTTAATAATTGTTCTTTAAAGTTCTTTAAAGTCTTTATTAGTCAAAAATTTTTCACAATATTTTGAAAAAAATTGCTTAATATATACAAAATAATTATTATAAAATACTTAACACGACACAAAACAATTTTATTGATAAAATTAATAAATAAGTACATATATAAAAATAATTTTTAAAACATTTTAAGATAATATTAATTAATTATTAAAAAAAATTTTTTAATAATTAATAATTAAAATTACTTTAAGGAAGAATAGAAAGGTCATAAAAGTGAAACTGGAAATCAATTGAAATTTTTTAATTATATACTGAATACATCAAAATCACATTTAAACAATTTGTATCACAAATTATATATCATTAGAAACTTCATCAGAAATCTCTTACAACAAAAAAGTATACAATATCTTATCTTGTATATTGAGGCATATTTGATTTATGTTGACATATAAATCCAATTTATATATATGTTATAATATTTAATAATAAAATATAAGCATTAATAATACTGAAAAACATATTAAATCTGTTCCTTTTAGCTACAATTTTTTGTCAAATCAAGTTATATTTGACGAGCTTGAATTTAAATAATGGGAATATAAGATATTAGTCAATTTAAAAAAAGATGAAAAAATGCAGATAAAAAGAACAGATTAATAGTTTGTTAGATGTGCAACATATTATTCACAAAGAATTATACAAAAATGTGATACAGAATATCTTAAAAACTACAAAACACGCATACAATTGGCTTGGTACCATAAGTATACATACATGCGCGCGCGCGCATAATCTCACACTTATAAATGTAGGAATACATTTTAGTTTCTCACTGATTTATATAAAGTAGTTAACTGTGTCTCAACAAATTACTAAACGTTTCGAGAGACTCAATTTTTTCACTCCTTTTTAACTTTTTTTTGTATTAAATTATTTGCACTGTAATTTGTAGTTTGTAAGAATATATTGCAAGAACAATATTTTTTTTCTAATTCAAATTTAAAAGAAACTATAAAAATATTAACACTTTAATCGATAAAAAAATAAATTTATCGAATTATATAATTTATAAACTTTATAAAAGTAAAACTTATTAATTTATAATATCCTACGAAATTTTTTTGCGTTGCTTTTGTTTGTTCTTTTACTCTCTGTTTATTTTTTTTTAAATATTGTTTAGGGTATTACAATTTGTGATGTTTCAAAGTAGTTAATTAGTGAGTTTATTTTTACTATTGTGCATTTCCAAACTGATTCATTAAAATATTAATATTTTACTAGGTTTTTTGAAACTTAAATTGACAAAAAACATTGTTCTTGCAATATATTTTTACAAACTACAAATTACAGTACAAATAATTTAATACAAAAAAAGTTAGTGGAAAAGAGTAGAAGAAATGAGGCTCTCGAAACGTTTAGTAGTTTGTTGAGATATAGTTAACTACTTCATATAAATCAGCGAGAAACTGTACAAAAATATTTGCACTGCAATACAGAAAAAAATCAAAATTTATTGCTTTAAAGAGTTTTTACTCTTTTTTATTCTTTTTCTCAAAAAGAAATATGAATCTTAACTCTTTCTCAAAAAATAAAATGAAATCTTTCTCCCATCAGCACTTTACACAAAATCTCTTATTCTAGTGTACGTAAAACCATCACAGACGTTTCGGTTATTAATCATTTTATGTTAATGAGTATTAACATGAATTAGTTCAAATATTATAATTATAAGTTTATCTTTTTATGGTTTATTGTGCAATTATTCATTTTAATGGTTTATTTCATATTCAAGTTTGTATAAATTATAAATCTGTACATACGTACATATTTTTATACTGCATATAATTTGTACTTCAATTTGTAAAAAACGTTATAAAAACATTTTTTCTCAATTGAATACATATTTAAAAATAAACCATTGAAAGAAATAATTGCATGATAATCCATAAAAAGATTAACTTATAATTATGATATTTGTAGTATTAAGAATAACTTCTAAATATAGAGTATCTAAATTTCCAATCTTAAGTATATTTCTTTGGTTTTTCTTCACTTCTACTCGCTCGTTTCTCCCTTTCTCACTTTTCGTTAAGTTAATTATATTATTTGTACTACAAGTACACTATTTGTACAATTTCTGATAAATCGCTACATAAGTTATTTTTATTATTCACAATCAAATGTCAAGAAAATCTAAATCGGCTAATAATATATTTTTTAAGTATTTTTTTTAATACAGTAAATTTTTTAAACTATATACTATATACTATAAAAATATTTGCGTTGTAAGAAAAACTAAAATTTATTTTTCTCAAATTAAACATTTTTTCCTTTTCTTTTTTAGAAAAAAAGAAAGAACGAAAAAAGAACAAATCTCTTCTTTTAATAAAAACACCTTAAAAATATATTATACCCTTAGCACGTGATTTAGATCTTCTTGAAATTTGATTACGAATCCAACTCCTAATTTGAGGAACGGAACGACGGCATAAATATTCATTTTTTATTTTAACTTCTACCATTATATATTACATAACAAGATGCATATCACAGACATTGCCAACATTAATTATTTTATGATAAATGAACACATTATCATAAGGTCAAATATACAGGGTGTCCCAACGCACGTGGACCATTACTCGTAAAAAGGTAAAAGGGATCGAGATGAACATAAAAGTCCAATATTGTCTTGGGTTAGGTCTTAGATTAAGTCTCGGGTTAGGTTCACCAATAATCAAGGTATTAATTTTTCAAATTATGCGAATGAGAGCGCGCCGAGAAAAGAGCTCGATCCGCTTGAGCCATAACACGGAAAAAAATCTATTATGAATGTTTGATAAGCTTTTATTATTTACTGTTCACAATTATGATAGAAATTAATTAGATTATTTGAGAATTCCATACGTTAATATCTCGATTATTTGCAGACCTAATCCAAGACAATATTAGACTTTTATGTTCATCTCGATCCCTTTTACCCTTTTACGAGTCCACGTGCGTTGGGACACCCTGTGTATATATATATATATATATATATAAATATAAATATGTAACTCTTTTTTAATTTTAAAACAGCAATTCATTTTTTGGCAAATTTGACATACTTACTTTATATGCTAAATCTTATGTATTTACTGCAGAAGTATTTTAAACGATGTTCAATTTTATTTTCGAAAATAATTTAGATAAATCTTATTCTCTCTCGCTATCAAGATCTGAAACATAAAATAATTAATATTATTTTTAATATGTTAAATATAAATTTTAAATATGAAAGACAATTGCATATGATGATATGCAAATTATATTTATCTTAAAGGAAAATAAGTTTTGGAAAATTATAGCAAAACAAAAAATATATATGCAGACTTTTTACCAAAACGTATAATTTGATTATACAATAACAAAATTTTGTAACTTATATGCCTACGTAACTATTAAAAATTATCTGTTTTTAACCTGTACCGACATTTTTCACATAACTATATTTCTATGACACTTTTCACTTAGCATAATCTTTCCAACAATCTCTTAAAATTTGCTATTCGTTTATTAATCATTCTATATACAAATTTAAACTATCAAAGATTATTAAATAAAAATATCTTAAAAATATATTACCCTTAGCACGTGGTTTAGATTTTCTTGAAATTTGATTGTGAATCCAGCTTCTAATTTGAGGAATGGAACGACGACTTAAACAATTATTTTTCATTTTAACCTCTACCATTTGTTTTCCTGATGGTAAACGTCGTTCTGACATTTCTTGTTTAAATGCTGTAATTATTGTATTACATTCCGTTTGTGTCCATCGTACGCGTTTTGTTGCACCATATGGCGATGCTGCATGATATTAAAAATGTATATTATATAGTATATTAAATTTAAGCCTGCTCCATATTAGAAATATTGAAATAAATTATTTTATACTTACTGCTTCGTCTTTTCCTATTAGCCCCACAAGTTGAATTTGTGTCTACATAATCATTGTCTACATCAATATCTATATCACTATTTCCACTTCCATTAGTCTCAAATTCATTTGTAATCAAATTATCAATGTTAATTTGCGAGTTATTTTCTTTATCATTTTGTTGAAAATCATCATCTTCACCTTGTGCCATTTTAAGTAACCGAGACATTTTAACTATTTCAAATTGTGGAAGAGATTGACGATAATGTTGCATGTGGATGTTTTTGTTATGGCCTAGATAATTTGCCAATTCTGTCACTTCAGGATCTGATAGATTTAGTGTAATGCATCTTGTTGCAATATGCTTACGAAGCTTTGTACCTCTTAATCTAAGAGGCATACTTGCTCCACACGCTACAGAATATGTGCGTAATAAATCACAAGCTCTTATATATCTAAACCTCTTTTTATCGTAACCTGGTAAAGCGAAGATGTATGGGTTTGCATCGGGTATTTTTGCTTCTTTACGGTAATGTAAGAGCAAATCTATACAACTTTTCATTTCGGAATCCAAAAGAACAGGTACAGGTCTTCCTAATTTTCCTCTAATAACAAATCTTACGTATTTCATAGCTATCTAAAATTAACAATTACATATTTATTTTAAAAATTAGATGTAAAATTAAGTATAATATCGTATAGTTTTAATAGTGTAATATTTATTTAATTTTTTTTTAATTTTTTGTATAAATGTATATATATAATTATTTAAAAGTGTAAAATTTTAATTAATATTCATATATATTAATACATTTAAACTATTTAAATTTAATTAATATTATTAAAACGTTAGATCTTTTTATGCACATGTATGTTCATTATTCATTCACAAAAATTAGAATAAAAAACTAAAGAATGTAATTAATAGAGCGTATAAGTTAGAAAAAATATGGATACATAATAGATTAAATAAATGAACAAAAATATAAATAAGGTATAATATAACTTTTAAAAGTTTAACTTCACGATAATTTCCAATATAACTTTTGTAATTAATATCTATATATGAATTTTTTAATTTTTATAGTTTTTTTATGTTATAACACATAAGGAAAACTAAGCCAGAATGGGATAAGGGGCTAAAATTGAATAGTACTATTACTTTCATTGCATGGTGCCGCAACCGTGAAAATTAGTGAAGTGCTTCAACAGTCGTGATAAGATTGAGGCCACTTTCTTGATTGTAACAAGTTTTCTGCATGGTTGTGGCACCGTGCAATGAAAATAATAGTACCGTCTCATTTATCCCACTATCCCATTCTGCCCCAAGTTTCCGTTAAACGATTACACATAGAAGCATTGCAAACTTACTTTTTGAGCTTCAGGTGATAAAGATTCGTATAAATCTGGATTTGTTTGTTCATTTATACCTTCTTGGTGCTTATAATCATCGATAAAAATGCGTTCAATTTCTCCGGCTCTTCGTCTATTAAATACTTGAACCGAAATTAGAGTAAATTGTGCCAGTTGCCGCCAGTTATCATAAGTAAATGTGTCACTGAGACGTTGAAATGCCAAACGCCTATTAGTTTGTAAAAAATTGTGCAATAATTTTATATCTTCTAACGGAGGTAATTCTTGTAATTGATAGCGCTTAGCTTGTAATATGCTTTCTTCAACAGTTTTATTGACAGATACGCCAAAATCTTCTTGTAGCAACTTTAAAAAGTTTTCTATGTCTACTTTTTTTTGAAATTTATTCTGTTTTATGCATTCAGCAATAGCAAGATTTCCTATTTGTTTTATAAGAGTGCCAATTCTTGATGCAACGGAAGGAGCTGCATAAACTTTTGTACTTGTGTTATAACCTGCTACTTGATTCACAGCTGTAATACAGTCATCATATATTGATGGATGATAAATACTAAAAAAATCTGTGACATTTTTATTAATTTTTTTGATGGCTTTTAAAAATCGCCCTAATAATCGCAAACGAGCTCTAATCATATCTTGTTGGTGTTGATGTTTATACTTTATACACAACTTGTTACCGTAAGTAATCAACAATTCATCGTATCTTATCAATCTGATAATGTCATCTTCTCTTAATATCGGAAATACAACGTTTCTTAAAATAGAGTTCGCACTTTCATGAATTCTTCCTTGAACTTTTCTTCCCAGTACTTTCACAGTTCTGCCAACAATTTTCTTTGTACACTGTTTAAAATGATGACGTATATTATTCTTAGTAAAAAAGCCTTTACAGCCAGCACAACATATAAAATCATGTGCAGCTTTTTTTCTTGATTCTGTTGGTCTTCTACAAACTATGAGTTCTCCCTTATTATATGTGGGATCTGTATTGTATAAATAATTGCCTCTTCGTCTTAAAAGTCCGATAATCTTTTGTCTTTCTTTATTACCTAACATAAAACAACAAAGAGACAAACAACATTACAAAAAATAAATAAAGAAATTTAATTAAAATAATATAATAAAAGTACTGGATATTAAATATTGTCATTTTTATTTTATTTTATTAACTTTTACTTTTACTTTAACACAAAACTAAAATTAGTATTCAATGTAAAATTTTCAATAGATAATTCTGGCTGATTAAACATATCTTGATGTAAATTACATTTTAATAGCATGTCGTTTGAGAAAGATTCATTATATATAAATAATAATATTGAAATATTTCTATACCTTTTGGTAGTCCAGTAAACTTTTTTACCTCCTCTTCATTTTTATGAACACGTTCTAAATGTCTACTTATTTTTGCCTGCATTTTTTTGCAATAAAAACAAAAATTTTTCTTTTCTTGACCTTTAGGTTTTGAACATTCGACATGTAAATTAGCATCATCACAAATTTGTTGTCTAGACGCATTTAATGATGTTTCTAAACTACTATTTGTAGTGTTAGTAGATTGTATTGAACAATGTTGAGCATCATCTTCTACCTCAGAATTTTCTGAATCAGTACTGTAATGATAATCAGGATCTTTATCACTGTAGCAATCGCTACAATCAGAATTATTTAAGTTCGATATGTCATTAACCTGTTTTAAATTGTTATTAGATTCTTTTATTAATTTTGCCACATCAATATCATTCATCGCTTTTTCATGATTTGCTTCATTTCTGTTATTTTCAATTTCCATAGAATTATCCACATTGCAGGATTGATTGAGATTCTTAGATACATTATTTTCATCTTCATTAGAATAGTTTAACATATTATTCGGAGATATCCCTAAATCATTCAATTCATCAAATAAAATAGTTACTGTTTGATCAAAATTAGTATTTAATGTAAAATTATCAATAGATGTTTCTGATGGATTTAATATATCCTGATGTAGATTACATTCTGATAGTATGTCGTTTGAGACAGATTCATTTTGTAGCTCTGTATTAACGTTCTGTATAACTGGCACATATAGATTGCATTCTGATAGCATGTTGTTTGAGGCAGATTCATTTTCTAACTCCGTACTAACATTTCTTATGGTTGACACATTTAAAGAGCACTCTGACAGCATGTCATTTGAGGTAAATTCGTTTTCTAGATCCAAACTAGCGTTTTGTAAAACTGGCACATAAATATTGCACTCTGATAGCATGTCGTTTGAGGTAGAGTCGTTTTGTAGCTCCGTACTAGCATTTTGTATAACTGGTACATGTATATTGCACTCTGATAACATGTCGTTTAAAATAGAGTCATTTGGTAGCTCCTTACTAGCATTTTGTACAACTGGCACATGAACATTGCCCTTTGATAACACCTCATTTGAGGTAGGGTCATTTTGTATCTCCATACTAGAATTTTGTATGACTTGTATATGTAAATTGCATTCTGATATCACGTCATTCGAGGTAGAGTTATTTTGTATCTCCATACTAGAATTATGTACGATTGGAACATGTAAATGGCACTCTGGTAACACGTTTGAAGTAGATTCATTTTGTAGCTCCGTACTAGAATTTTGTGTAACTTGTACATGTAAATTGCCTTCTGATATCACGTCATTCGAAGTAGAATTATTTTGTATCTCTATACTAGAATTATGTACGATTGGAACATGTAAATAGCACTCTGGTAACATGTTGTTTGAAGTAGATTCATTTTGTAGCTCCGTACTAGAATTTTGTGCGACTTGTACATGTAAATTGCACTCTAATGGCATGTTGTTTGCAGTAAATTTATTTTGTAAATCCGGACCAGCGTTTAATTGTACCACTGGTACGTTTAAATTTAAATTTGTGGCTATTGTATTAAGCACTTCAAGATTACCTGTATTAAAGCATTTTTAAATTACTTAATAAAAATTTAAATTAGAAATGTGTTAATCAAAATAAAATTAAATTATTAGACATACAGATATATTAAATTTAATTCAATAAGTTTTTTTTTAATATTTTTTATTCTAATACAGAGAGAGAGAAAGAGAGAGAGAACAATTAGTTTAAATAATTTGTTTAGATTTACTTTATTCAAACGTAATGTTATAATAAACATTATTAATTAAAGAAATACTGACTTGTTAAATTAAACAATATTATGTAATATATGCTGTTTGAAAAATTGAATAAACTAATTTGTTTCTTTACATAAACAGCTTTGATCAACTATTTTAAGTAAAAATTTCAAATATTTTGATTAAATTAAAGAAATTATTCTCACTTTAAGTACATACATATATTACATAACAAAAAATAAGACATTTTATATTTCTTGATTATCATTAAAAAAATATATAAATATATATATATAAATATGTAGAATTATTTTTATTTATCAATAGATAAAAATAAAAATTTGCATGTCACTATATAAACAATCACTTAAGATATTTTACTGCATAACATTATTTAATAGCAGAATACTTACTATACATTACAATTAAATGTCTCTTCTTCGTGCATTTCGAAATTCAACAGAATAATGTTTTTTATATTTATATAGACCAGTACATATTGAAATAAATTGTTATTACTTAGGTTTTGTTGTTATTCTTTTGTAACTATTTAAAATCTCCAAAAAAGCTGCAACATAATAGCAACAATGCAAAATTACATGAATGTATTGAGTCAATTGTAATCGATTAGATTCTAATTTAACTTATGTTCTAAATTTTACTTTAATAATTAAACATATAATTAAACATATAATTAAACATATAATTAAACATATAATTAAACATATGTGATTCTATAAACAGAGTACAAAGAAAATTATTTTTTTATTATAATTTTAAAATTACTGATTAGTGAAAAAACATAATATCATAAAATCAATTTATTGAAAATGGAAAATTATATTAGTAATTATAAAATTTCTGCATTTTTGTAAAAAAGTTTTGTAGTAAAATCACATAGCTTTTTTATCAACGTTTTGTTTCTCTTTTCGCTAATGCAAGAAAGACAAAAATTATTCATCACTTATCATGATACTTTTAAATTCTATGAAAATTTATCTTATTAAATAATAAGAGAGAGAAAGAGAGAGAGAGAGAGAGAGAGAGAGAGAGAGAGAGAGAGAGAGAGAGAGAGAGAGGAAGAGAGGTATAATATTAGATAGAATGTTACACACTATACTATGTTGAACCAAGATTCTGATCTCGCTACATACATTTTCATACCGTGCAACAAAATGCACAGAAATATAATGATAAACATAATTTTAGGTGTATCACTGGTCTAGATTATCTAGGACTCTCAATTATCCAACGAACAAACATTTAGGCTACGTTCAGAAACGTCACCCGAGTGCTCTTGGGTATCATTCTATCCTTGTGTCACATTCAATGAACAACAGTGACAGAATGATACCCAAGAGCACTCAGGTGATGTTTCCCAATGCAGCCTTATACATGTCGATAGTCATATCTGACAAAAATTTGAAATTTAGCTTCGTTAATTATATTTTCATATAGTACACTATAAGTATATATGTTATATATAATTAACACAACAGTCTATACATTTTCACACATATTATCAGCTCAGTTAAATAATTAAATGCATCAACATCCAACAAAATAATTGTTTTTACACGAGACATGTTGACGAGTTACACCTAAGAGACAAGTACATGCAAATGCTAGCATATATAAATCTTTTTCATAAAAGGACTCTATGTTACTATTCAGAATTGAGAGTAGATTAAATCAAACAATAAGAGACGTAAAGTTAAAGCCAAACTTAAATAATTATGTACATTACTGATATCAATCACCCACACACATAATCTTCTAGCTAACCTACCTATCTACCTCTCTTTGACAAGGTTTGCACCGATTCACGCAATTAACAGATACAATATTGCATTGCAGCAGCTTAACAATTTAGCTGCGTTCTGTTTCACGTATGATGCACATAATACGTGAAACTGAACGCAGCCCTTGACATTACACGCTTAAACGCTTACAGCTTACACTCGTATGCGGGGTCTACAATGGCAGCAGGAGTAATGGAGTAAGGAGTAAGAGTGTATATTGACCAATTAAAAACCGGGAGTAAACGAAATGGGCAAATCTGATTTCATATTTCTTACTTCTTACTCCTACTCCATTACTCCTGCTGCCATTGTAGACCACGCAGTATAGTTATGAGAAGAACTGCCAACGATCCTGAACGCTTTCGATGACAAAATTTTAAAATTGACCTGAAAACTGCCAGTAGTCTTGAAAACTGCCCTTTTATCAATAAAAATGACCTCAAAACTGCCCTTTCATATACATGTATATATACATACAATGTACATAATATTTTTCGACATAATCATAATTACGAGTATTTATAATACGCATTAAAAACGCAATAAATAATTTATTTATTATTATATGCGTATTATATTTATCTGCATATAAGTCATAATTATATATCTATGCAGACAAATATATATGTATATGTAAATTTGCGTAGCTACTGCAATTAATAATGATCACACAGAATAATATTAAATAAATAATATATTATATATATTATATATATTATATATATTTTATATATATAAGAGTAAAAATAAGTAAACAATTAATATAACTATACATAACATGAGGGGATATAAATTTAAAAAGAATAACTTTATTATTATTATTAAAAAACTATCAATACAAACTGCTATACTTATTTGTGAATACAATATAATTGTATTCACAAATAAATTGTTATCAATAATATAAATATGCTCACTGGGGTCCGTATCTGAATACGTTCTGAAACGCGTTAACAAAAATGTTAGCGCGTTGTTATATCCAATATAAAAATATGTTTTTTATAATACAGATATTCTTCTATTGGATAACAACACACTAACATTTTTGTTAGCGCGTTCTGAATACGGACCACAAACTTTTGCTTAAATAAATAATAAAAATATATTCTACGAAACAGAGCATAAAGAAATCCAATTATGTATTATGATCTAATAAATTATACTCATTAGAATTTATTATTAATTAACAAGAAAAAAATACAAATAAAATCGTCAAATTTGTTTATTAAGAACAAAAGATATCCCAAATAGTACAAAGAGTTCAAAAAGAACTCAATTGAATGCACTAATTATGAATCCTTTTTGAGATGCAATAAGAATTATTTTTATTATATTTTTATAAAAATAATTCTTTTTGCATCTCAAAACGAATTCATAATTGGTGACATACAATTGAGTTCTTTTTGAACTCTTTGTACAATCTGCGATTACATTATTGGAAATGATAAAATCTCTGTATTTTTGTAAAAATAAAGTCTCTTATAATAGCACTGCTGCAATAAGTTAAATATTTTTTCTCATTTTAACTTATTGCGCTAGTGCAGCAGTGCAGGAATAAAAAACAAACCTGATGTTCTATTAAGAAGATTGTTAATTTTTTCATAAACTTTTCCACCGAGAGTTTGAATAATTGGGTTGAGTTAGCATAACAATTAACCAATAGTTATGCTGATTATAACGGAAATTAGGTTACTTCCGTAGAACATATTTATTGTTTATTTGAGCAAAAGTTAGTGAGTATATTTAAATTATTGATAACCATTGATTTGTGAATATAATTATCTTGTCAGTATAGCAGTTTGTGTTGATAATTTTTTTAATAAAATGTATGTTATGTATACTTATTATTATTTACTTATTTTTACTCTTATATTGTATATATATATAATATATATTATTTATTTACTGTGTGATCATTAGTGTAGCTACGCAAATTTACATATACATGATATATATTTGGCTGCATAGCTATATAATTATGACTACGCAGATAAATATACACATATAATAATAAATAAATTTATATATATTCGTAATTATGATTATGTCGAAAAATATTATGTACATATGTATGTATATATACATGTATATGAAAAGGCAGTTTTAAGGTCATTTTTATTGATAAAAAGGCAGTTTTCAAGACTTCTGGCAGTTGTCAGGTCAATTTTGAAATTTTGTCATCGAAAGCGTTCAGGACCGTTCTTGACTGCGTTCCGTTTCAACGCATGATGCGCATAATGCATTATTCATCCTTGTTTAACGTTTGACAAACAACAAGGATGAACGATGCATCATGTGTACCATGCGTGAAACGGAACGTACCCCTTGTGTTTCTCATAGGCTGCGGTCGAGTTGCCGCTACAAATGCTTCGAAGCGTTTGATTAACCAATCAAAAGAATAAATTTTATAAATTGACGAATCAAAGAATGCTTCGAAGTATTCGTAGGGGCAACTTGACCGCACTCACAACTATACGAATGTAAGCGTTTAAACGTGTAGTCAAGAGTCGCACATCGGTTGCGAATGTGTTAACGAAATTTTTGAACGTGGCTGATGCAATCGGCTGTATTTATATCTGCTATTCCTTTTTGCATCCTCAACTTCAGCATTTTTATCTATTACATCACGGCATTTTTCATTACTTATTACGCTCATCATAGCTCAACATATATTATTATACCTCATGGTCCTATCGTCCCATATCTTCGGAGGGATTAAGAAGAGAAGTGTAATGTCAAGAGCTGCGTTCAGTTTCACGTATTATGCGCATCATACGTGGAACAAAACGCAGCTAAATTGTTAAGCTGCTGCAATGCAATATTGTATCTGTTGATTGTGTGGATCGGTGCAAACCTCAAAGAGAGGTAGATAGGTAGGTTAGCTAGAAGGTTATGTGTGTGGGTGATTGATATCAGTAATGTACATAATTATTTAAGTTTGGCTTTAACTTTACGTCTCTTATTGTTTGATTTAATCTACTCTCAAATCTGAATAGTAACATAGAGTCTTTTTATCAAAAAGATTTATATATGCTAGCATTTGCATGTATTTGTCTCTCAGGTGCAACTCGTCAACATGTCGCTTGTAAAAACAATTATTTTGTTGGATGTTTATGCATTTAATTATTTAACTGAGCTGATAATATATGTGAAAATGTATAGACTGTTGTGTTAATTATATATAACATATATACTTATAGTGTACTATATGAAAATATAATTGGCGAAGCTAAATTTTAAATTTTTGTCAGATATGACTATCGACATGTATAAGGCTGCATTGGGAAACATCACCTGAGTGCTCTTGGGTATCATTCTGTCACTGTTGTTCATTGAATGTGACACAAGGATAGAATGATACCCAAGAGCACTCGGGTGACGTTTCTGAACGTAGCCTAAATGTTTGTTCGTTGGATAATTGAGAGTCCTAGATAATCTAGACCAGTGATACACCTAAAATTATGTTTATCATTATATTTCTGTGCATTTTGTTGCACGGTATGAAAATGTATGTAGCGAGATCAGAATCTTGGTTCAACATAGTATAGTGTGTAACATTCTATCTAATATTATACCTCTCTTCCTCTCTCTCTCTCTCTCTCTCTCTCTCTCTCTCTCTCTTTCTCCCTCCTCCCCCCCCTCTCTCTCTCTCCTATTATTTAATAAGATGAATTTTCATAGAATTTAAAAGTATCATGATAAGTGATGAATAATTTTTGTCTTTCTTGCGAAAAGAAAAAAAACGTTGATAAAAAAGCTATGTGATTTTACTACAAGTTTTTTTTACAAAAATGCAGAAATTTTATAATTACTAATATAATTTTCCATTTTCAATAAATTGATTTTATGATATTATGTTTTTTCACTAATCAGTAATTTTAAAATTTATAATAAAAAAATAATTTTCTTTGTACTCTGTTTATAGAATCACATATGTTTAATTATATGTTTAATTATATGTTTAATTATTAAAGTAAAATTTAGAACATAAGTTAAATTAGAATCTAATCGATTACAATTGACTCAATACATTTATGTAATTTTGCATTGTTGCTATTATGTTGCAGCTTTTTTGGAGATTTTAAATATGATATAGTTACGAAAGAATAAAAATAAACCCAGGAATAACAATTTATTTTAATATGTACGGTCTATATAAATATAAAAAACATTGTTCTGTTGAATTTTGAAATGCACGAAGAAGGAGACATTTAATTGTAATGTATAGTAAGTATTCTGCTATTAAATAATGTTATGCAGTAAAATATCTTAAGTGATTGTTTATATAGTGACATGCAAATTTTTATTTTTATCTATTGATAAATAAAAATAATTCTACAGATTTATATATATATTTATATATATTTTTTTAATGATAATCAAGAAATATAAAATGTTTTATTTTTTGTTATGTAATATATGTATGTACTTAGAGTGAGAATAATTTCTTTAATTTAATCAAAATATTTGAAATTTTTACTTAAAATAGTTGATCAAAGCTGTTTATGTAAAGAAACAAATTAGTTTATTCAATTTTTCAAACAGCATATATTATAACAGCATAATATTGTTTAATTTAACAAGTCAGTATTTCTTTAATTAATAATGTTTAATATAACATCACGTTTGAATAAAGTAAATCTAAACAAATTATTTAAACTAATCGTTCTCTCTCTCTCTCTCTCTCTCTCTCTCTCTGTATTAGAATAAAAAATATTAAAAAAAAAACTTATTGAATTAAATTTAATATATCTGTATGTTTAATAATTTAATTTTATTTTGATTAACACATTTCTAATTTAAATTTTTATTAAGTAATTTAAAAATGCTTTAATACAGGTAATCTTGAAGTGCTTAATACCATAGCCACAAATTTAAATTAAAAACATACCAGTGGTACAATTAAACACTGGTCCGGAGCTACTTCAAACAACATGCCACTAGAGTGCTATCTACACGTTTCAATCGTACATTTTAATATGGAGATACCATATAACTCTACCTCAAATGACGTGATATCAGAGTGCAATATGCATGTGCTAGTTTTACAAAAAGTAGTTTGGAGCTAGAAAATGAGTTTACCTCAATTGATATGTGTTCAATGATACAAATGAAGAGGATGTAAATAAGTTTATTGGACTACCAAAAGGTATAGAAATATTTCAATATTATTATTTATATATAATGGATCCATCTCAAATGACATGCTATTAAAATGTAATCTGCATCAAGATATATTTAATCAGTCAGAATCATTTATTGATAATTTTACATTTAATACTAATTTTGATTTTGTGTTAAAATAAAAGTAAAATAATAAAGTAAAATAAAAATGATAATATTTAATATTATTTAATGCTTTTATTATATATTTTTTAATTAAATTTCTTCATTTATGTTTTGTAATGTTGTTTGTCTCTCTGTTGTTTTATATTAGGTAACAAAGAAAGACATAAGATTATCGGACTAAGGCGAAGAGGCAATTGTTTATATAATAAATATCCCATGTATAATAAGGAAGGACTCATAGTTTGTAGAAGACCAACAGAATCAAGAAAAAAAGCTGCACATGATTTCATATGTTGTGCTGGATGTAAGGGCTTTTTTACTAAGAACAATGTACGAGTTTACGATTATTAAGGCAATTTTTACAAGCCATTGAAAAATTAATAATGTCACAGGTTTTTATAGTATTTATCATCCATCAATATATGATGACTGTCTTGTGTTAAATTTGACTTACTTTATATGCTAAATCTTACGTATTTATTGCAGCAAGTTATTTTTATTATTTACAACCAAACATCAAGAAAATCTAAATCTGCTAAAAATATATTTTTTAAGGCGTTTTTCTAAATACAGTAAATTTTTTAAATTATATATACAAAAATATTTGCGTTGTAATGTAAGAAAAACTAAAATTATGTTTTTATGTGTATTTCATTTGTAGTCAAATTATCATTGTTAATTTGCGAGTTATTTTCTTCATTATTTTGTTGAAAATCATTATCTTTATCTTGTGCTATTTTAAGTAACCAAGACATTTTAACTATTTCAACATTGAACATTGCTTAAAATACTTCTGCAATAAATACATAAGGTTTGGCATATAAAGTAAGTCAAATTTGACACAAAACAGTCATCATATATTGATGGATGATAAATATATACTATAAAAATCTGTGGTATTTTTATTAATTATTTTGATAGCTTGTAAAAATTTGATTGTGGAAGAGATTGACGATAATGTTGCATGTGGATGTTTTTGTTATGACCTAGATAATTTGCTAATACTGTCACATCAGGATCTGATAGATTTAATGTAATGCATCTTGTTGCGATATGCTTACGAAGCTTTGTATCTCTTAATCTAAGAGGCATACTTGCTCCACACTATAGAATATGTGCGTAATAAATCACAAGCTCTTATGTATCTAAAGCCTTTGGCACACGATACGATTTTTCAGGCTAGATCGCATACGAGATCTTATTACATGTCCTGATTGGCTCAAATGATTATACTACCTATCAATTGTAACCCAATTGTAAGACGCCTCGTATGCTGATGAAAAATCGTATCATGTGCCGAAGGCTTAATCTCTTCATCATAATCTGGTAAAGCGAAGATGTATGAGTGTCCGTCAGGTATTTTTGCTTCTTTACGGTAATGTAAAAGCAAATCTATATAATTTTTCATTTCGGAATACAAAAGAACAGGTACAGGTCTTCCTAATTTTTCTCTAATAACAAATCTTATTT